>NC_143027.1:14272500-14595833 GCF_057628025.1 Oncorhynchus mykiss | reverse complement strand
ATAGTTAGGCTATAGGCCTATGGCAAAGCACAGTATGCAAGCTAGAATTAAAAGGTAAATTATTAAATTTACATTTGAGTCATTTACGCCCAACGCTCTTAACCAGTAGGCTACCTGCTACCCTTGATTATTGGATTTAACGTATATTCAAACTCATATTTCAAGTGTAAACTGTTTTTAAAAAAACACTTTTCCATTTGAGTTAGAAAAAATTACTTGTATAAATCGATCAGTGACACTTTGTCAAACAGTATAACGATTTACCAATTGCAAAACGTGGACTCAATAAGAACATGGTTTGCCCAACAGCATGTTATACTTAGATAACATTTGTGGTTAAAAAGTAACCAGCCTCTAGTCTTTGTTCTACATTTTTATCAATGATAACAACCCACATGACTTCAGAAGTTGTAAAAATAGGTCATTAATCATTTCAAAAGTCTGATGACTCCCTTGGTAAACAATGACAAAATAAAAGAGGTGTTTCACCAGAGCATTCCTGTTGTAGCAACAAAGCCCACTACAGCATGTTGTAAGCCCAGAACATGTTTTGCTGTATCTTAGTAAATAAATGGTCAAAGCACATTGTAGTAGTGGCTTTGGATAGACACTGAATATATGTTTTAACAGTTCACTCTCTCTCACGCACACACACACAGAGAGAGACACAGAGACACACACCTTCAGCCTGTACTCGCATTTAATATTACTGCAGGTGAAGATGGATGGAACAATGTGTTGTGGGATTTTAAGGACTTTAGTGACTTTCAGTTTCCCAGATGGCGGGATGGGCTCTCCCAGCTCTTTCAGGATGTCTTTGGTGGACACCCTCCTCTTTCCCCTCGCAAAGAAGCTGTCCTTCTGGTACAGGGTGTACTTGGGCTTGATCTCACGAGAGGAGCTATTCTCAATGGACGCCACAACCTTTAGGTCTTCACCTGCAAAGGGAGGGGGTGTATATTTATGGTAGCAATGTTGTTCTGGATTCATGAAGGTCAAACCTAATATGAGATAAATGATAATTCAAACACTTGAGCAAATCTACCATGTCTGTGCATGATTTGCGTGAAACCTCAACTTGTGCTTTTTTCTCATTCCGACATGTATGAATAACACTGTATTTATGAATTACTCAGAGTGGAACTGACAGCGTTTTAATGTTATTTAACTAGGCAAGTCAGTTAAGAACAAATTCTTATTTTACAAACAACCACAGTTACTCATGGATTAAACAAGCGTACAGTAAATAACACAATAGGGAAAAAAAGTCTATATACAGTGTGTGCAAATGGTGTGAGGAGGTAGGCAATAAATAGGCCGTAGTAGCGACGTAATTACAATTTAGCAAATTAACACTGGAGTGATAGATGAGCAGATGGTGATGTGCAAGTTGAAATACTGGTGTGCAAAAGAGCAGAAAAGTGAATAAAAACAGTATGGGGATGAGGTAGGTAGATTGGGTGGGCTATTTACAGATGGGCTATATAACAGCTGCAGCGATCGGTTAGCTGCTCAGATAGCTGATGTTGTATAGTTGGTGAGGGAAATATAAGACTCCAGCTTCAGCGATGTTTTTGCAATTCGTTCCAGTCATTGGCAGCAGACAACTGGAAGGAAAGGCGGCCAAAGGCTTTGGGGATGACCAGTGAGATATACCTGCTGGAGCGTGCTACGAGTAGGTGTTATCATGACCAGTGAGCTGAGATAAGGTGGAGCTTTACCTAGCATGGACGTATAGATGACCTGGAACCAGTGGGTCTGGCGACGAATATGTAGCGAGGGCCAGCCGACTAGAGCATACAGGTCGCAGTGGTGGATGGTATAAGGGGCTTTGGTGACAAAACGGATGGTGCTGTGATAGACTGCATCCAGGTTGCTGAGTAGAGTATTGGAAGCGATTTTGTAAATTACATTGTTGAGGATCGGTAGGATAGTCAGTTTAACGAGGGTAGGTTTGGCGGCGTGAGTGAAGGAGGCTTTGTTGCAAAATAGGAAGTCGATTCTAGATTTAATTTTGGATTGGAGATGTTTAATATGAGTCTGGAAGGAGAGTTTACAGTCTAGCCAGGCACCTAGGTATTTGTAGTTGTCTACATATTCTAAGTCAGAGCCATCCAGAGTAGTGATGCCAGTCGGGTGGGCGGGTGCGGGCAGCGAACGGTTGAAAAGCATGCATTTAGTTTTTACTAGCGTTTTAAGAGCAGTTGGAGGCCACAGAAGGAGTGCTGTATGGCATTGAAGCTCGTTTGGAGGTTAGTTAACACAGTGTCCAAAGAAGGGCCAGATGTATACAGAATGGTGTCGTCTGCGTAGAGGTGGATCAGAGAATCACCCGTAGCAAGAGCGACATCGTTGATTTATACAGAGAAAAGAGTCGGCCCGAGAATTGAACCCTGTGGTACCCCATAGAGAATAACACCATTTTAAGTATTCTGCCAACAATGCCTTACTATGCGTCATGACATTTTTTGTCAAATATAACTTTTTTTTTTTTTTTACTGTGAATTTGATATTTTTGACTGATATAACGGTCTGTTTCATATCTGCAAAGTAATTAAAATGCTGTCAATTCCACTTTAACCACTAAAGTCAACAATGCAACTGACAATATTCAGCTGTATTGTTTGTGTATGCATGACAAAGAACAAAATGCAATCATCTGAAAAGCATATGCTTGAAGATTGGAATACTGACAACGCCCTCCCTTCACGTTTATATTATATTATATATAATATTTATATACTTATATTTTCTAAGGACATTAAAATGTTCTTAAGCAACAGTAATAAACATTGGTATGGTATGAAAGGCTATATACCAGATGTGCATTACTATGTCCCTAGCTCTCATTAGTCCTGTTGGTTTTCTTACCTAAGTAGTAGCCCATTCTCTCTATGTGAATGTCCATTCCCACTTTTCCTGAGGTGAATAACTTCATCTTTTTATCCTTGGTTCCATGCTGAGGTATCTGAAAAGGAACAAAGGACACTTGTGCTACAAACAACACTACCACCATACAACCACAATCAGGAGGATAAAACATTTAAGAGCAGCATTGGCAATACTACATTAGTATCCTGCATACCACTGCTGGCTTGCTTCTAAAGCTAAGCAGGGTTGGTCCTGGTCAGTTCCTGGATGGGAGACCAGGTGTTGCTGGAAGTGGTGTTGCAGGGCCAGTAGGAGGCACCCTTTCCTCGGGTCTAAAAAAAATATCCCAATGCCCCAGGGCAGTGCTAGGGGACACTGCCCTGTGTAGGGTGCTGTATTTCGGATGGAACGTTAAACGGGTGTCCTGACTCTCTGAGGTCATTAAAGATCCCATGGCACTTATTGTAAGAGTAGGGGTGTTAACCCCGGTGTCCTGGCTAAATTCCCAATCTGGCCCTCAAACCATCATGGTCACCTAATAATCCCCAGTTTACAATTGGCTCATTAATCCCCCTCCTCTCCCCTGTAACTATTCCCCAGGTCGTTGCTGCAAAAGAGAACGTATTCTCAGTCAACTTACCTGGTAAAATAACTAATAAATATCAGGATAGGCTCACACAGTAGTACTCATTGTGTCAACAGGGAGTGTGTGTGTGTGTGTGTACCATCAGCTCAGGGATGCTGCCCAGGTCTGCCTTGGAGACAAAGGGGAACTCAGCCCTGGCTTTGCTGGATATCCTCATTGATCTGCTCAACTTGGCCTCTAACGTATACAGGATTTTCCCCCAGGCGCCTTTAAAGGATGATGGCATTGCTCTATGAACAAGGAATATAAGTATTATTATTATTTTTTTAATTACAAAACGAAGACTAAGAATGGTGATAGATTATAGTCAACATTCTACATAAAGTTTATATTTTATGGTGTAGTATCTACAAGCAATTTGGAAACTACAGACTAGGGCCATAAATAAACAAGTGAACTGTCATAATCGGAAAATGGCAACGAATGTCTCCGATTGGTATATGGTGCTAGACCTGTAACTAGGCTACAGTAGTCTTTAGTTACATATACATCAAGACAAAGCCATTATGGGTCGGTTTCAAGGACACAAAATATGATTATTAATAGGAGAATCTCCATTGAGCGTTCATTTCAGCCCTAGACTAGGATGACCCTATATGTAATTAGGCTATTTACAGGTAACTGCCAAAATAAAGGAAACACACGTGTAAATGAGGGATACAAAAAAATATTGAATGTGGTTCCTGAATGCGGTGCCTAGGTTAATTAAGCAATTAACATCCCATCATGCTTAGGGTCATGCATAAAAATGCCCAGTTGCCCATTATTTTGGTCTCAGTAACTTTGAAAGAGGGGTCTCAAAGGAGCATAGGGGGTTTAAAGTGTGTGTCAGTCACCAGATCTCAACCCAATTGAACTATTATGAGAGATTCTGGAGTGGTGCCTGAGACAGTGTTTTCCACCACCATTAACAAAGCACCAAGTTATGGAATTTCTTGTGGAAGATTGGTTTCACATCTCACATCCCAGTTCCAGAAACATAATCTATGCCAATGGCGCATTGAAGCTGTTCTGGTGGCTCATGGTGACCCAACGTCATTAAGACACGTTACGTTGGCAATTCCTTTATGTTGGCAGCTACCTGCATATACATGTACTATCTGCAATCTATTGATTATATTATTGACTTAATATGGCTGTTTGCACAGGCAGCTCATTTCTGATCTTTTTTCACTAATTGGTCTTTTAACCAATCTGATCAGATATTTTGCAAATAATTGGGCAAAATATCCTAATTGGGCTGCCTGTGTAAACGTAGACTAAATCATTAATTTCTTCTCATTCAGTGTATCATATAGGTATGCTAACATGCTGACCAAACCGGACGCGCACTTTGATTTTGTTCACCCACACCAGAAGCGATGAGGACACGCAGGTTGAAATATCAAAACAAACTCGGAACCAATTATATTAATTTGCGGACAGGTTAAAAGTATTAAACATTTGTGGCAATTTAGCTAGCTAGCTTGCTGTTGCTAGCTAATTTGTCTTGGGAAATAAACATAGGGTTGTTATTTTACCTGAAATGCAAAGTCCACTACTCTGAAAATCCACAGATAAAACGGTGAAACAAATTTGTTTCTCATCTCTCCTCCTTCCTTCACGCTTATTTTTCTTCTTTGAACTTGATGCGACGGTTGGCAACCAACTTTACGGTGAATTACTACAACCGACGGATCATCTTTCAATCACCCACGTGGGTATATGCTCCTAAAAACCAATGAGTAGATTGGAGAGGCCGGCATGTTGAGTGTCACAAATAGAACCAATTTCGATTTTAGCGCCTGGCGCCGCAGACGCTCGCTGCTCCGCACGAGCAGTGTGGGTGCAATGATTTGAATCGTACGCGATGCGAGCGTTGTGGTCAGCATGTAAGACACAATCATAAAACACAAGTACTTAGAAAGTTAACCATTGTAAACATTCTGAAAACAAGTCAGGATTACCTTGTTGATGTTAACAAGATAGCTTACTACTCTAATTATATGATTGTGCTCATGATCAAGTGTCTAAGCGATGTAAATATTAGCCCACCAGGTGTGTTTGCAGGGCACTTACTGTTGAGGGATCTGAAATGTGAATGGGTAAACGTGAGTTCCAGGAGCTACAACATTACAATCTGAAAAACAACAAGTCACGTTTATGTTAAAAGATCAAAAAGAATCTGTCCTAAAATATGGACCAAATATTTTCCAAGACCATGCACAAAGATATCTCATTATTTAAGGTGAAAATAAAAATTTAAAAACTCATTTAAAAACTATCTAATTACCGTAACGTGTGGCATGTTCATAACCTGGATGTTTAAAAAAATATATATATTTATGTTTTAAATTATTATTAATATTTTAAAAGAACACAAATATAAAGAGTAGATATTTTGTAATATTATTCTAGGAGTATTTTTATCACTGATGCATTTCGATAATGAGATCCATGTTACAGTAGATGAGACCACATTACGTTAATTAACAAATAAATGAGCAAATGGTACTTTAATAAGAGCAAAAAATATAATTTAGAACCATATTAACCATTAAGAACAACACATTGATCATAAACTCCCTACCACTGCCCAACTCTACCACATCCCACTCCCCCTAAACCACCTTTTTTTATGCAAAGTTCTGCCCTATTCCTTGTGTAATTACATAAACAATTATACAACATTAGTATGCAATTACAATGCAATAACATGATTACAGTGTTACTACTGTAAGATACCGACAGTGTTCCAACCAGTGCCTAAAATAATGTTTTTTTTCCTGTATGTATGTATGTATGTATGTATGTACAGTTGAAGTCGGAAGTTTACATACACCTTAGCCAAATATATTTAAACTCAGTTTTTCACAATTCCTGACATTTAATCCTAGTAAAAATGCCCTCTCTTAGGTCAGTTAGGATCACCACTTTATTTTAAGAATGTGAAATGTCAGAATAATAGTAGAGAGAATGAATGATTTATTTCAGCTTTTATTTATTTCATCACATTCCCAGTGGGTCAGAAGTTTACATAAACTCAATTAGTATTTGGTAGCATTGCCTTTAAATTGTTTAACTTGGGTCAAACGTGTCGGGTAGCCTTCCACAAGCTTCCCACAATAAGTTGGGTGAATTTTGGTTCATTCCTCCTGACAGAGCTGGTGTAACTGAACCAGGTTTGTAGGCCTCCTTGCTCACACGCTTTTTCAGTTCTCCCCACACATTTTCTATGGGATTGAGGTCAGGGCTTTGTGATGGCCACTCCAATACCTTGACTTTGTTGTCCTTAAGCCATTTTGCCACAACTATGGAAGTATGCTTTGGGTCATTATCCATTTGGAAGACCCATTTGCGACAAAGATTTAACTTCCTGACTGATGTCTTGATGTTGCTTCAATATATCCACATCATTTCCTATCTACATCATTTCCTTTCCTCATGATGCCATCTATTTTGTGAAGTGCACCCGTCCCTCCAACAGCAAAGAACCCCCACAACATAATGCTGCCACCCCCGTGCTTCACGGGATGGTGTTCTCTGGATTTCAAGCCTCCCCTTTTTCCTCCAAACATAACGATGGTCATTATGGCCAAACCTTTCTATTTTTGTTTCATCAGACCAGAGGGCATTTCTCCAAAAAGTATGATATTGTTGTCCATGTGCAGTTGCAAACCGTAGTCTGGCTTTTTTATGACTGTTTTGGAGCAGTTCTTCCTTGCTGAGCGGCCTTTCAGGTTATGTCGATGTAGGACTCGTTTTACTGTGGATATTGATACGTTTGTACTTGTTTCCTCCAGCATCTTCGCAAGGTTGTTTGCCGTTGTTCTGGGATTGATTTGCACATTTCGCACCAAAGTACGTTCATCTCTAGGAGACAGAACACGTCTCCTTCCTGAGCAGTATGATGGCTGCGTGGTCCCATGGTGTTTATACTTGCGTACTATTTTTTGTACAGAAGAACATGGTGCCTTCAGGCCTTTGGAAATTTCTCCCAATGATGAACAAGACTTGTCGAGGTCTACAGTTATTTTTCTGAGGTCTAAACCATGGCCTTACAATGGAAGAGGCTGGCTGGAGAGTACAGCCTATTGTAAACAGGTCCACAGTGTCATCAATTGTGCAAATATTCCGTAGGGAAAACAGCTAAATATGTACTCGTTCTTTCCTTTTGTTACAGCATTTCATTCACAACAATACAACAACTATTGTAAAGGTAAATGCAAGTCTGAAAATCACAACGTACCGTAAGATATGTATGAAGAATATAAAGTAATACAGCACAATTTGAATAGAATTATACCATCTATGACATGATCTATTTGTGAATTCTACATGTCATAGAGGACTGCACAACGACCTCATTATGTAATTGTGTGGGATAATGTCAGCTTCCACCAAACCAACATTGGAACTATTTTCTCTCCATACCCCCTGATTCCTACCGCAAGCTCTGGACAATGTCACCTGGATCTTGCAGCTAGCTAGCTGCTATCCGAGTGACTATTGGCTAACGTCGGTCCGGAGAAAACACCAATTATCCCGGAGCTAACCAGCTGAAGAGTTCCATCAGCCACTCCTGGGCTACAATCACCAAGCCGGACCCATTTTACTGCCGATGCGGAGCCCCACCGGGCCTGCTAACTGCGGCCCATTATTCGTTAGCTGTCTTGAGCATATCGGCTGCTAGCTGAATAGGTCTATCGGACAATTTTCCTGGGCCACTATAACTATGTTGCCAATCGGATTGTTCCCCTCTACCACACGGAGCCCCACTAACCTACCGACAGAAACGCATGAGGTGGCTAACAACAGACCTCCCTCCGTCTTATGCTAGCTTGCTACCCATGGCCCGGCTAGCTGTCTGAATCGCAGTGACCCCAAACAACCTCACTACTCACTGGACCCTTATGATCACTCGGCTAAGCATGCCTCTCCTTAATGTCAATATGCCTTGTCCATTGCTGTTCTGGTTAGTGTTTATTGGCTTATTTAACTGTAGAGCCTCTAGCCCTGCTCAATATACCTTATCCAACCCTTCAGTTCCAACACCAACATATGCGATGACATCACCTGGTTTCAATGATGTTTCTAGAGACAATATCTCTCTCATCATCACTCAATGCCTAGGTTTACCTCCACTGTATTCACATCCTACCATACCTCTGTCTGTACATTATACCTTGAATCTATTTTATCGCCCCCAGAAACCTGCTAATTTTACTCTCTGTTCCGGACGTCCTAGACGACCAATTCTCATAGCTTTTAGCCGTACCTTTATCCTACTCCTCTTCTGTTCCTCTGGAGATGTAGAGGTTAATCCAGGCCCTGCAGTGCCTAGCTCCGCTCCTATTTCCCAGGCGCTTTCTTTTCTTGACTTCTGTAACCATAAAAGCCTTGGTTTCATGCATGTTAACATTTAGAAGCCTCCTCCCTAAGTTTGTTTTATTCACTGCTTTAGCACACTCTGCCAACCCAGATGTCCTAGCCGTGTCTGAATCCTGGTTTAGGAAGACCACCAAAAACTCTGAAATCTCCATCCAACTACAACATTTTCAGACAAGATAGAACGGCCAAAGGGGGACGTGTTGCAATCTACTGCAGAGAGAACCGGCAGAGTTCTGTCCTACTATCCAGGACTGTACCCAAACAATTTGAACTTCTACTTTTAAAAATCCACCTCTCTAAAAACAAGTCTCTCACCGTTGCCGCTTGCTATAAACCATCCTCTGCCCCCAGCTGTGCTCTGGACACCATTGGTGAACTGATTGCCCCCCATCTATCTTCAGAGATCGTGCTGCTAGGTGACCTAAACTGGGACATGCTTAACACCACAGCTATCCTACAATCTAAGCTTGTTGCCCTCAATCTCACACAAATTATCAATGAACCTACCAGGTACAACCCCAAAGCCATAAACACGGGCACCCTCATAGATATCATCCTAACCAACTTGCCCTTTAAATACACCTCTGCTGTTTTCAACCAAGATCTCAGCGATCACTGCCTCATTGCCTGTATCCGTAATGGGTCAGCGGTCAAACGACCTCCACTCATCACTGTCAAACGCTCCCTGAAACACTTCAGCGAGCAGGCCTTTCTAAATCGACCATGCCCGGGTATCCTGGAAGGATATTGACCTCATCCCGTCAGTAGAGGATGCCTGGTTATTCTTTAAAAATGCCTTCCTCACAATCTTAAATAAGCATGCCCCATTCAAAAATGTAAAACCAGGAACAGATATAGCCCTTGGTTCTCTCCAGACCTGACTGCCCTTAACCAGCACAAAAGCATCCCGTGGCATTCTGCATTAGCATCGAACAGCCCACGTGATATGCAACTTTTCAGAGAAGTTAAAAACCAATATACACAAGCAGTTAGAAAAGCCAAGGCTAGCTTTTTCAAGCAGAAATTTGCTTCCTGCAACACAAACTCAAAAAAGTTCTGGGACACTAAAGTACATGGAGAATAAGAGCACCTCCTCCCAGCTGCCCACTGCACTGAGAATAGGAAACTCTGTCACCACTGATAAATACACTATAATGGAGAATTTCAATAAGCATTTTTCTACGGCTGGCCATGCTTTCCACCTGGCTACCCCTACCCCGGGCAACAGCACTGCACCCCCCACAGCAACTCGCCCAAGCCATCCCCATTTCTCCTTCTCCCAAATCTAGTCAGCTGATGTTCTGAAAGAGCTGCAATATCTGGGCCCCTACAAATCAGCTGGGCAAGACAATCTGGAACCTTTCTTTCTAAAATGATCTGCCGAAAATGTTGCAACCCCTATTACTAGCCTGTTCAACCTCTCTTTCGTGTCATCTGAGATTCCCAAAGATTGGAAAGCAGCTGCAGTCATCCCCCTCTTCAAAGGGGGGGACACTCTTGACCCAAACTGCTACAGACCTATATCTATCCTACCCTGCCTTTCTAAGGTCTTTGAAAGCCAAGTTAACAAACAGATTACAGACCATTTCGTATCCCACCGTACCTTCTCCACTATGCAATCTGGTTTCAGAGCTGGTCATGGGTGCACCTCAGCCACGCTCAAGGTCCTAAACGATGTCTTAATTGCCATCGATAAACAATACTGTGCAGCCGTATTCATTGACCTGGCCACGGCGTTCGACTCTCAATCACCACATCCTCATCAGTAGACTCAACAGCGTCAGTTTCTCAAATGATTGCCTCGCCTGGTTCACCAACTACTTTTCCGAGTTCAGTGTGTCAAATCGGAGAGCCTGTTATCTGGGCCTCTGGCAGTCTCTATGGGGTGCCACAGGGTTAAATTCTTGGGCCAACTCTTCTCTGTGTACATCAATTATGTCGCTCTTGCTGCTGGTGAGTCTCTGATCCACCTTTACGCAGACGACACCATTCTGTATATTTATGGCCCTTCTTTGGACACTGTGTTAACTACCCTCCAGATGAGCTTCAATGCCATACAACTCTCCTTCCGTAGCCTCCAACTGCTCTTAAATACAAGTAAAACTAAATGCATGCTCTTCAACCGATCGCTGCCTACACCTGCCCGCCCGCCCTGCATCACTACTCTGGATGGTTCTGACTTAGAATATGTGGACCACTACAAATACCTAGGTGTGTGGTTAGACTGTAAACTCTCCTTCCAGACTCACATCAAACATCTCCAATCCAAAGTTAAATCTAGAATTGGCTTCCTATTTCGCAATGAAGCATCCTTCACTCATGCTGCCAAACATACTCTCGTAAAACTGACCATCTTACCTATCCTCGACTTCGGTGATGTAATTTACAAAATAGCCTTCAACACCCTACTCAACAAATTGGATGCAGTCTATCACAGTGCCATCCCTTTTGTCACCAAGCCCCATATACTACCCACCACTTTAACCTGTACGCTCTCGTTGGTTGGCCCTCGCTTCATACACGTCACCAAACCCACTGGTTCCAGGTCATCTACAAGACCCTGCTAGGTAAAGTCCCACCTTATCTCAGCTCGCTAGTCACCATAGCAGCACCCACACGTAGCACGCGCTCCAGCAGGTGTATTTCACTGGTCACCCCCAGGGCCAATTCCACGTTTGGCCGCCTCTCCTTCCAGTTCTCTACTGCCAATGACTGGAACGAACTACAAAAATCTCTAAAAGTGGAAAAACTTCTCCCTCACTAGCTTTAAGCACCAGCTGTCAGAGCAGCTCACAGATCACTGCACCTGTACATAGCCAATCTATAAATAGCCCAAAAAATTACCTCATCCCCTACTGTATTTATTTATTCTGCTCCCTTGCACCCCAGTATTTCTACCTTGCACATTGACCTACTGCAAATCTACAATTCCAGTGTTTTTATTGCTATATTGTATTTACTTCGCCACCACGGCCTTTTTATTGCCTTTACCTCCCTTATCTCACCTCATTTGCTCACATTGTATATAGACTTGTTTTTGTACTGTATTATTGACTGTTAGTTTGTTTTACTCTGTGTAACTCTGTTGTTGTATGTGTCGAACTGCTTTGCTTTATCTTGGCCAAGGCGCAGTTGTAAATGAGAACTTGTTCTCAACTTGCCTACCTGGTTAAACAAACATAAAATAAATACAATTGAAATAAATTGTCAGGGAATGGTTTGCTGGGCATGAAAGGATAAGAATGGAGTTCCTTCCACCATCCTCCTCATTCCTAAATCCGATAGAAGAGGTTTTGTTCAGCATGGAGGTGGAAAGCATATGACTATCGGGCACAAGATCAGATGTCTCTATTAGATGCCATGAATCCTGCTTAAGAGGACATCACAGATTGCAGGGGATGGTTGAGCCACGCAAGGAGATTTTTCCCCCGGTGTATCGCAAGAGAAAACATCAGATGTGACGTTGACGAAAATCTCTGGCCAGACCAACAAGAGCGACAGGATGTCCACCAAGAAGATGGGAACTTGCAATGTTACGTACTGTGAGGAAGTACAATTTGCTTTTTACAGAAGTACCAAAGTTTTTTTCATTGCTGCTGGTTTTGTTTGTTGCATGGATGTAATTTTGTGGCAAATTCTCTGTTCACTACATATGACTTTACATGTAAGAAATATTAAATGGAAATGCAAATGTGAATTTTCTGTTTACATGTAACATATTGCTTAAAATTATAATAATCTGGATACATACAAATGTGCATATCCTTTTTCTGTGTACAACAGTATTGACCTTTCCAAGTAAACTTTTATCTACTGTTGAAATCGGTATCTATAAAGCTCAGTGATACACAATAGCATTCAGCTAGACAAAACTGACATTCTTGTACAGTAAGCGGTCAGTGTCAACAAAAAAGTAGAACAAACTGAAATTTGTATAAAAACAAACATTTCCAGGGTTGACTGCCATGGTGAAAAAACATCTAAACATTTTGACCTGTACAGCTCACACGATGACAATAACTAGGTTTTGAAGCATGATTTAAATGTTTTGGGTGAGTTACTACATCTTGCAGACATGCAATAGAGTTGTGATGTCCCATAAAACAGTTGTGACAATTTAACTTACAGTTTAGAGAATGTTAAGATTTTCAAAAAAATGAGCCAAAGCGATTGAGAAAAACTGTAATATTGAAAAATATTTACCCAACGTTCTAATAATTGTTTAGGGACCCACCCCTAAGTCATTTTGCCTTTTGGTAGGCCGTCATTGTACATATAAATGTGTTCTTAACTTACTAGCCTAGTTAAATAAAGGTTAAATAAAAAAACACCCCATACCTTGTCACAACACAACTGATTGGCTCAAACGCATTAAGGAAAGAAATTCCACAAATTAACTTAATTAACAAGGCACACATGTTAATTGAAATGCATTCCAGGTGACGACTACCTCATGAAGCTGGTTGAGAGAATGCCAAGAGTGTGCAAATCTGTCATCAAGGCAAAGGGTGGCTATTTTGAAGAATCTCAAATATAAAATAATTTGTTTAACACGTTTTTGGTTACTACATAATTCCATGTGTTATTTCAAAGTTTTGATGTCTTCACTATTATTCTACAATGTAGAAAGCAGTAAGAATAAAGAAAAACCCTGGAATGAATGTGTCCAAACTTGACTGGTACTAATATATTTATACACACACACACACGAAGCAACGTTATGCCCCTTGAAGTGCAGTAGTAGCGTCGTTCGACCATTGTCTATCTAATGATCTAACGACGCTACTACTGCACTACAAGAGGCATAACCTTACTTCGTAAATAAATGTCCCATATAAAACTCTGGAACCTGTGCTTGATGTCTTACCTTGGCCTTTTTGTTCTCGAATGATAAATTGTTCAATGCTGAACATCTTGTCCTTGGAATGGTAAGTTACAGTTGTCTTATTATGATGTTCTGTCCAACGGACTTCTGACTTTCCCTTTGCTTTTATGGAAAGATAATCTATTTTGCAATCTTTTCCTAATTCCAACGTTATTCGCCCCGAAATGAAGTCGCCGCTGCTAAAGGTTTTGCCCATACCGTCGTAGGTTACGGAAATGTTCTTTATGGTAGCCAACATCTCAAGAGCGCACGGAGAGATAAAGAAACTAAAATGTTCAACAGTTATGAAAGAAGGGAGCGAGTCTCTTTCACTATGTAGTCTAAACGATGGGCGTGGTATGAACCATAATATTACAGTGAGACGTTGAATATGGCGATTCTCATTAAAACAGGGAAGAAGCCATTCACCAGCTTGTCAAGCATAATACTATCAAAATACGTTCGTTACTTATCAAATAATGGAGTTTCGCTGATCAACTATCGTCATTACTACCGTTACGGTCAGTATGTACTTCTGTAAGCATGAGCACTTAGCTGTGTTCATTATAACCAGGCCTTTTGCTATAACATATTAACTTCAGCATATTAACTTCATCTGTCTACCAAATATTACTCAATAGGAAACAGCACTCAGTAACGCTGACACAAGCAGGCTGATGTCTCCACTCACAGCACATAAACAGGAACTGGCCCAACCACAATGCCTTAGTCTCAGTATCGGCCAACGGCTGGCTATGTGAAAACAGGAACTACACATACATTAAGACACACAAACTCATTGCACACATATGCTGCACAAGATTATAATTTATCTAGGACACACACACACACCCACCCTGGACTCAAGAAGACAACAAGGACAATGAGCAACGGCTGAAGCGATGGACTGCAGGAGCCAATCATCGGAGACTACAACTGGACCTGAACCAACCATAGAACCAGAACTTCAAGACTCAACCTACTTTCTGTGCTGTATAAAATATGTAAACAAACTGTATTAGGAGCTCTCCTCTTTTAGCTCACTCGGAGTTACTTGACAGAGCCCATGCATGCTGTACCAGATATCTTTACTCTGAATAAACTGTCACTTGTCATACAATAGATCACTTTGTCCGAATCGATCCTTGACCGACTCGTCCGCCTGCACATCTCATTTTATCAACACTTCCAAAAAGCCTCATGTCTTCTCTAGTTTTGGTGGCCTTAACTTCATGTTGGTTTGCAATTAGAATATCGACAAAATTCCAGTGAAACTGCTTTTCATCGGCAGGTTTTCTTGTCATGGACATAATTTTTCTCAACACATATATATGGAATAATCGGGATATATTGTATAAAAATACTTATTTGTTTTTAGAATATTGGTTCCGAAATAATATCCTATAAGTGAGTCAACTTGTGAATGCAGAGGGTTTTTTACTTGGTTATAAGGAATTCGTATCACTTTACAAGATCCCTGTAACACCTAAAGATTTTGCAATTGTTTTAGATAGCATTCCCTTAGGTGTTGCTTTATTATTCGACGAACCTTGTCATGCCTTATTGGAACGGTTTTATTGATAACACCTGTTGGAAAATTTTTTGGATGTTGCCACACACATACCTATTTGTTAAGAAAATTAAGGAAGTTTCCTTTAAAATTATTTATAAATATTATCCTGCCAACCACTGTATGAAGAAGTTTTAGAAAAACTAAAATTGTACCTTTTGTAATGACCACCCAGAAACGGTGTTACATCTTTTTTTGGCATTGTACTAATGTAAGGAAACTGTGGCAAGACATCAGTAGATGTATAATTTTATACATGTATGAAGATCTTACACTATTGTGGAGAGACGTACTGCTTGGATTCTACCTACAATATAAATAACTTTAAACTAGTTTATGTAATTCATTTCATTATTCTTTTGGCCAAATTTCATATTCACAAATGTAAATTTACAAACCAACACATTTTCTTACCTTTCAAAAAGAAATTGAACTATATTTTTTAGACATTTAAATACTCTAACAAAAACGCTGTTAGAATTATAATTAAGGTCCTTGTGTAATGTGATATTGTACCCCTAACCCAATTGTCCTTTGTGTGTGTGTGTGTGTGTGTATTAAAAAAGAAAGTACATGGGGGAACACAAGTGTGTGCGTCTGTAGATACACTGCTCAAAAAAATAAAGGGAACACTAAAATAACACATTCTAGATCTGAATGAATGAAATATTATTATTAAATACTTTTTTCTTTACGTAGTTGAATGTGCTGACAACAAAATCACACAAATTATCAATGGGAATCAAATTTATCAACCCATGGAGGTCTGGATTTGGAGTCACACTCAAAATTAAAGTGGAAAACCACACTACAGGCTGATCCAACTTTGATGTAATGACCTTAAAACAAGTCAAAACGAGGCTCAGTAGTGTGTGTGGCCTCCACGTGCCTGTATGACCTCCCTACAACACCTGGGCATGCTCCTGATGAGGTGGCGGATGGTCTCCTGAGGGATCTCCTCCCAGACCTGGACTAAAGCATCCGCCAACTCCTGGACAGTCTGTGGATGGAGCGAGACATGATGTCCCAGATGTGCTCAATTGGATTCAGGTCTGGGGAACAGGCGGGCCAGTCCATAGCATCAATGCCTTCCTCTTGCAGGAACTGCTGACACACTCCAGCCACATGAGGTCTAGCATTGTCTTGCATTAGGAGGAACCCAGGGCCAACCACACCAGCATATGGTCTCACAAGGGGTCTGAGGATCTCATCTCGGTACCTAATGGCAGTCAGGCTACCTCTGGCGAGCACATGGAGGGCTGTGCGGCCCCCCAAAGAAATGCCACCCCACACCATGACTGACCCACCGCCAAACCGGTCATGCTGGAGGATGTTGCAGGCAGCAGAACGTTCTCCACGGCGTCTCCAGACTGTCATGTCTGTCACATGTGCTCAGTGTGAACCTGCTTTCATCTGTCAAGAGGACCGGGCGCCAGTGGTGAATTTCCCAATCTTGGTGTTCTCTGGCAAATGCCAAACGTCCTGCACAGTGTTGGGCTGTAAGCACAACCCCCACCTGTGGACGTCGGGCCCTCATACCACCCTCATGGAGTCTGTTTCTGACCGTTTGAGCAGACACATGCACATTTGTGGCCTGCTGGAGGTCACTTTGCAGGGCTCTGGCAGTGCTCCTCCTGCACCTCCTTGCACAAAGGCGGAGGCCCTCTTACGGCCTCCTCCACGTCTCCTGATGTACTGGCCTGTCTCCTGTTAGCGCCTCCATACTCTGGACACTACGCTGACAGACACAGAAAACCTTCTTGCCACATCTTGCATTGATGTGCCATCCTGGAAGAGCTGCACTACCTGAGCCACTTGTGTGGGTTGTAGACTCTGTCTCATGCTACCACTAGAGTGAAAGCACCGCCAGCATTCAAAAGTGACCAAAAACATCAGCCAGGAAGCATAGGAACTGAGAAGTGGTCTGTGGTCCCCACCTGCAGAACCACTCCTTTATTGGGGGTGTTTTGCTAAATGCCTATAATTTCCACCTGTTGTCTATTCCATTTGCACAATAGCATGTGAAATTTATTGTCAATCCGTGTCGCTTCCTAAGTGGACAGTTTGATTTCACAGAAGTGTGATTGACTTGGAGTTACATTGTGTAGTTTAAGTGTTCCCTTTATTTTTTTGAGCAGTGTGTAATTATATATACAGTGCCTTGCGAAAGTATTCGGCCCCCTTGAACTTTGCGACCTTTTGCCACATTTCAGGCTTCAAACATAAAGATATAAAACTGTATTTTTTTGTGAAGAATCAACAACAAGTGGGACACAATCATGAAGTGGAACGACATTTATTGGATATTTTTAAACTTTTTTAACAAATCAAAAACTGAAAAATTGGGCGTGCAAAATTATTCAGCCCCTTTACTTTCAGTGCAGCAAACTCTCTCCAGAAGTTCAGTGAGGAGCTCTGAATGATCCAATGTTGACCTAAATGACTAATGATGATAAATACAATCCACCTGTGTGTAATCAAGTCTCCCTATAAATGCACCTGCACTGTGATAGTCTCAGAGGTCCGTTAAAAGCACAGAGAGCATAATGAAGAACAAGGAACACACCAGGCAGGTCCGAGATACTGTTTTGAAGAAGTTTAAAGCCGGATTTGGATACAAAAAGATTTCCCAAGCTTTAAACATCCCAAGGAGCACTGTGCAAGCGATAATATTGAAATGGAAGGAGTATCAGACCACTGCAAATCTACCAAGACCTGGCCATCCCTCTAAACTTTCAGCTCATACAAGGAGAAGACTGATCAGAGATGCAGCCAAGAGGCCCATGATCACTCTGGATGAACTGCAGAGATCAACAGCTGAGGTGGGAGACTCTGTCCATAGGACAACAATCAGTCGTATATTGCACAAATCTGGCCTTTATGGAAGAGTGGCAAGAAGAAAGCCATTTCTTAAAGATATCCATAAAAAGTGTTGTTTAAAGTGTGCCACAAGCCACCTGGGAGACACACCAAACATGTGGAAGAAGGTGCTCTGGTCAGATGAAACCAAAATTGAACTTTTTGGCAACAATGCAAAACGTTATGTTTGGCGTAAAAGCAACACAGCTCATCACACTGAACACACCATCCCCACTGTCAAACATGGTGGTGGCAGCATCATGGTTTGGGCCTGCTTTTCTTCAGCAGGGACAGGGAAGATGGTTAAAATTGATGGGAAGATGGATGGAGCCAAATACAGGACCATTCTGGAAGAAAACCTGATGGAGTCTGCAAAAGACCTGAGACTGGGACGGAGATTTGTCTTCCAACAAGGCAATGATCCAAAACATAAAGCAAAATCTACAATGGAATGGTTCAAAAATAAACATATCCAGGTCTTAGAATGGCCAAGTCAAAGTCCAGACCTGAATCCAATCGAGAATCTGTGGAAAGAACTGAAAACTGCTGTTCACAAATGCTCTCCATCCAACCTCACTGAGCTCGAGCTGTTTTGCAAGGAGGAATGGGAAAAAATGTCAGTCTCTCGATGTGCAAAACTGATAGAGACATACCCCAAGCGACTTACAGCTGTAATCGCAGCAAAAGGTGGCGCTACAAAGTATTAACTTAAGGGGGCTGAATAATTTTGCACGCCCAATTTTTCAGTTTTTGATTTGTTAAAAAAGTTTGAAATATCCAATAAATGTTGTTCCACTTCATGATTGTGTCCCACTTGTTGATTCTTCACAAAAAAATACAGTTTTATATCTTTATGTTTGAAGCCTGAAATGTGGCAAAAGGTCGCAAAGTTCAAGGGGGCCGAATACTTTCGCAAGGCACTGTATATATACACATATATATATATATATACATACATACATACATACATACATACATACATACACACACATACATACACTTTATTGATTTGTTGTTAATAAAACAATACCCTACTCTCTAACACTACACCCACATACATACATACATACATACATACATACAAAAACACCACCATACTCCACTAATTAAACCTATTTATTCCTACCTCATGCCAACAACCTGAAAGGATAGGACATCACCACTTAACACACCCTGTAACTCTTCTGATGTCAAGTCTCGCACACACAAATACTTCTCTGCAGCTGCCACAACAACCTCAATTTTCTGTGACTTTATGTTCCATTCTTGCAGTACAGTTGATAACCATTGCTAAAAATGCAAAAAATCCAATCTTACTGAAACATATCACTTGTTGGCCTATCCCTCTGTACTGGTACATATTTACTACCCACAGCACTCCTCTCAGGATCCCTCCCCCTTGACCCATCTTCCTCTACTTTATTCACTGCCTCAGCATATGACAACGTCTGCACTACTCTAACCCTGGAAACCTCAAACCTCTCTCGCACGAGACATTTCTAATCCCCAGCCCCATGGGCACCCCTCCATTTAACACTACTTTCCCCAAAGCTACACGTTCCTTTGTCTCATGCCCTTCTGCACACTTCTCCCACCTAGGAACCACCCTCCTACACACTGCTGCCACTTGCCCATGAGCTTGACACCTGTAACATCTTAATGTATTTGGCACAAAAACTCATACAGGATAACTTCTAAATCCTAACATCACTTTGTCGGGAAAATACTTAAAATCAAAACGACAGTGACTCTTTCTCCACTCACACCACCCTGTCTGTGTTGCACCAAACGACGAGCATCACAAACACAGGGGATCTTCCCCTTCAGTTGGTCAGCTTTCACATTTACCTCTACCCGAGTAATCACTGCATTCATTGGCGCCCTTTTCTTGAGAGCAAAACAATTCACATTTCGACCCCATTTGTTTAACACAGAGCGCCTGCTCCCTCTGACCATTAGAAACACGAACAATTATCACAAGACCACTTCTGGTTTCTGCTCTTGAAGAAACTTTCAAAGTTCTTGACCTTTTCTGGATTGACTGACCTTCAAGTCTTAACATATGATGGACTGTAGTTTCTCTTTGCTTATTTGAGCTGTTCTTGCCATACTATGGACGTATAAGGGCTATCTTTTGTAAATGGGTGGTACACAACTGATTGGCTCAAACGCATTAAGAAGGAAAGAAATTCCACAAATTAACTTTTAGCAAGGCACACCTGTTAATTGAAATGCATTCCAAGTGACTACCTCATGAAGCTGGTTGAGAGAATGTCAAAAGTGTGGCTACTTTAAAGAATCTCAAATGTATTTAGATTTGTTAAGCACTTATTTGGTTACTACATTATTCCATAGGTGTTATTTCATAGTTTTGATGTATTCTCTATTATTCTACATTGTAAATAAAGAAAACCCATGGAATGAGTAGGTGTGTCCAAATGTTTCACTGGTACTGTACATCTTGTTCTTGACTTGTCAAGGGATGCCATTTGACTGGCAATCTCTGCACAATCAGCACAAACCCCTCGGGACATAGCGCTCGACAGTGCATCCCACTTGTAATCCTTCTTGAAGTGCAAGCGCTCACCAAGAGTTTATAGGTGCATGCTGCCGCCTACTGTATTGGCTGTGTATCAGCCTACTATTCTCTAATATGAATTCATTACGCTTTGTGAAAAATTGCCAGACCAACAAACCCTGCACCCATTATGTAAAACCTCACCAATATTCCACTACTTGGGCCCCATCTGATCCTGCTCCAGGCCAGCAGCCTGGGAGAACGGGACACTATCGTTCAAAACATCTTGTAACTCGTCTACAATAAATACTTGAACACCCAAGTACTCTGCAGCTGCCAACACAACAGCTATCCTCTGTGATACATTTTTTTTGCCCGCACTACAGAGGGATACAGTATATAGGTCCTCTAATACAGGACTAGTAAAGGTCCAGTGCACAACTTTTGGGTGAAAAAAATACAATTTCAGGGGGTGCTGCAGCACCTTGAGCACCCGTATTTCCCACAGCTATGTTTACACACACACACCTTTTTCCACCGATACAACACATTATTTTGTCTCATGTCCTCCTGCACACTTCTCACATCTTGGAATCTCCCTTTTGCGCACTTCAGCCACATGACCATGAGCTTGACACCTAAAACACTGTAATGGATTTGGGACAAAAGCTCTCAGGATCCATTCTCCAAAGATCTCACTCCCACCTCACCAGAATCATCTTTGTAATCATCTGGACAAGGCTCAAACTTGGCGGTCTACACTGCACCTGCCACCGCAGTTAATTCCTCCTCACTCAACACACTTGTACTGTACCTCTTCCAAAAGGTCTGTGTGATCCACTCCTCCATATTCACTCAAAACTTGTTCCACTTTTCTCCTTTTTTATCCCGGTCCACCATCTTCTCATTCCGTACTATCCAGGACCCTTGGGATGTCACTACCCTAAACTTAACCCATACCATTACCTTAACCATTTTACATTTCAACTGCAATGGGTTAGGGACGTCCCAAGGGTCCCAGATAGCATGGACCAATACAAAAATCTGAGGGAATTGATAACAAAATGTAGAAAAGTGTTAACTGATTAGCCATGAGGGTTTTTTTTCTTCCCCACCCTGACCTGGCTCTGTGCAATCATGTTTTATTCTGTCAAGATGTAAAACTCTATCTGCTACCCTTTGAAAAGAGAAAAACACCTGATACTATACTGAAAAAATATATAAATGCAGAATGTAAAGTGTTGGTCCCATGTTTCATGAGCTGAAATAAAAGATCCCAGAAATGTTCCATACGCACAAAAAGTTTATTTCTCTCAGATTTTGTTCACATCCCTGTTCGTGAGCATTTCTCCTTTTCCAAGATAATCTATCCACTTGACAGGTGTGGCATAAGACACGGATTAAATAGCATGATCATTACACAGGTGCAACTTGTGCTTGGGACAATAAAAGGCCACACTAAAATGTGCAGTTTTGTCACAACACAATGCCACAGATGTCTCAAGTTTTGAGGGAGTGTGCAATTGGCATGCTGGCTGCAGGAATATCCACCAGGCTGTGGCCAGAAAATATCATGTTCATTTCTCTACCATAAGCCGCCTTCAACATCATTTTTGAGAATTTAGCAGTATGTCCAACCAGCCTCACAACATCAGACCTGTGTATCCACGCCAGCCCAGGACCTACACATCCGGCTTCTTCACCTGTGGGATCATCTAGAGACCAGCCACCCGTACAGCTGATGAAACTGAGAACAATTTATGTAATAAAGCCCTTTTGTGGGGGGGGGGGGGGGGGGGGGGGGAATTATTCTGATTGGCTTGGCCTGGCTCCCCAGTGGGTGGGCTTATGCTCTCCCAGTCCTACCATGGCTGCGTCCCTGCCCAGTCATATGAAATAGATTAGGGCCAAATGTTTTGGTTCAAATTGACTGATTTCCATATATGAACTGTAACTCAGTAAAATCGTTTAAATTGTTGCGTTTATATTTTATACGATTACACAACTCTAGTCTCTGAATTACCATAATTTAATCTGTATCACAATAAAATAGGAAGAAATGCGTCAGTTAATGTGGTAAAGGTAGTGAATTGTCAGGAGTTTCATTTACGCCTGTTAGGTTACTCCCAGTCCGAGCCAAATACTTGTTTGAGAAATATTTTGTTAAAATATTTTTTTGCCCATTTTATCGGAAATATATTACAGTAAGGTACGTCATTGTTACGCAGAAGTTATTTGATATAAAAACGGCTTCATTGGGCATTTAAATAGTTTCACAAATGAAAGTGCACATTGTTGTACTTCCGAGTCAAATTTACCCAGAAAAGAAAAAGGTAATTTCTCCCCCCCATTTTAAATATAAAGGCTTTATTTAATCGAGACAATCATGGCATTCGATTTAAAAGTTTTAAATATATATTTTTTTAATCAATGCCCGAATTTGAAGAATTCACTTCCGGGACAAACACCCTTTAGTAAAGACCTATGATTGCGCGTTGCTGAATTAGCTATAACATACGTTTTAATTACTGAATACAGACATCTAGATAAGCTACAGGTAAAGTTAACGCTTATGTTTTGTTGCTGGTCATCTTTACGTGTTGTGAGCCAAGCAAGCTAAGGCTACCTAAATACTAGTGTAAACAACCGTTTAACAGTACTGTTAGCTAACGTTACCAAATCTGTTTTGATTTAGTTAATAACTACAGTAACTAGATGTAGTAAGGCTATTGCTAGCTCTACTTAGTAACGTTAGTAGTTAGGTTGATGACAAGCTACCTTGCTAGCCAAGTCAGTTTGCTAGCTGGTAACCCAAACAACGAGATCTAAGCCAAAGAATATAACTTAAATTTCTCCTTTCATCTGTGTCTAAGCTAACTAAGACTGGGCGGAATTCGTTTTCAGCGATTACCTTCGCCCACGACTGGTTCGTGTGAACTATAATACCGACGCTATATTCTAACGTTTAGAAACGTCAATAAAGAGCTTTCGTAACATATGGCCGTATCTTTCTGCGAGAAATAATCCTTCAAATAAAACACTTACTGTTGCAGTTTGGTAAAGAACCATATCTATGGGTGCCTCCATCTGAGCTAACGAAACTACACTTCCCGAGTTATGCTTACACAGGTGTTTGGGGCACCCTAGATATCTAATTTGCACAGGTGGTCTTTTAACAAGCGACGTAACACTAACCCTGTAAAAAGTGTAGTTCTTAACTTTTATTTCTCGCAGATATGAAAGGTATTTTCCAAAAAACGTATTGCAAACGATGCGTGTTAATGTTCTGCCCCTGAACAAGGTAGTTAACCCACTGTTCATTTGCCTTCATTGTAAATAGAAATGTGTTCTTAACCGACTTGCCTAGTTAAATAATGTTTTGACTGTTGTCTGGTCTTTTAAGTACCCCGATCAGAAGATAGTCAATATGAATTAAAGCAGTTCGCGTCTATGAATGGGGTATGTACAGTCCCTTCGGAAACTATTCAGTCCCCTTTACTTTTTCCACATTGTTACAGCCTTATTATAAAATTGATTAAATTGTTTTTACTGCCATCTACACATCCCATGCATGACAAAGCAAAAACATGTTTATACATTTCTGCAAACTGAAATATCACAATTACATAAGTGTTCAAACCCTTTACTCAGTACTTTGAAGCACCTTTGGCATCAATTACAGCATCAAGTCTTCTTGGGTATGACGCTACAAGCTTGGCACACCTGTATTTGGGGAGTTTCTTCCATTCTTCTCTGCAGATCCTCTCGAACACTGGCAGGTTGGATGGGAGCATTGGTGCACAGCTATTTTTCAGGTCTCTCCAGAGATGTTCGTTCAAGTTCGGGCTCTTGCTGGGCCACAAGGACATTCAGAGACTTGTCCCAAAGCCACTCCTGCATTGTGTTTGGCTTTGTGCTTAGGGTTGTTGTCCTGTTGGAAGGTGAACCTTCACCCCAGTCTTAAGGTCCAGCGCAGGTTTTCAGGAAGGATCGCTGTACTTTT
Organism: Oncorhynchus mykiss; assembly: GCF_057628025.1. Taxonomy (NCBI): domain Eukaryota; kingdom Metazoa; phylum Chordata; class Actinopteri; order Salmoniformes; family Salmonidae; genus Oncorhynchus; species Oncorhynchus mykiss. Next base: position 14,571,132 of record NC_143027.1, on the reverse strand, counting down.
GCTCTGTTCATCTTTGCCTCAATCCTGACTAGTCTCCCAGTCCCTACTACTGAAAAACATCCCCACAGCATGATGCTGCCACCACGCTTCACCATAGGGATGGTGCTAGGTTTCCTCCAGACATGACGCTTGCCATTCAGGCCAAAGTGTTAAATCTTGGTTATCAGACCAGATAATCTTGTTTCTCATGGTCAGAGTCTTTAGGTGCCTTTTGGCAAACTCCAAGCGGGCTGTCATGTGCCTTTTTACTGAGGAGTGGTTTAAATCTGGCCATTCTACCATAAAGGCCTGATTGGTGGAGTGCTGCAGATATTGTTCTGTCGCCAGAGGAACTCTAGAGCTCGGTCACTGACAATCGGTGCTTGACCAAGGCCCTTCTCCCCGATTGCTCAGTTTGGCCGGGCACCCAGCTCTAGGAAGAGTCTTGGTGGTTCCAAACTTCTGTGTTCTTTGGGATATTCAATGCTGCAGAACTGTTTAGGTACCCTTCCCGAGATCTGTGCCTCAACGTGATCAACGGCCAATTCCTTCAACCTCATGGCTTGGTTTTTGCTTTCAACTGTGAGACCTTAAATAGATGTGTGTTCCTTTCCAAATCAAGTCCAATCAATTGAATTTACTACAGGTGGACTCCAATCAAGATGTAGAAACATCTCAAGAATGATCAATGGAAACAGGATGCACCTGAACTCAATTTCAAATCTCGTAGCAAAGGTTCTGACTACTTATGTAAATAAGTTATTTCAGGTCTTTATCTTTTTTAACAGAAAACTGTTTTCAGCTTTGTCATTATGGGGTATTATGTGTAGATTGCAGAGGATTTATATTTATTTAATCAATTTTAGAATAAGGCTGTAATGTAACAACATTTGGAAAAAGTCAAGGAGTTTGAATACTTTCTGAAAGCACTGTATGTCTGGGCTAGCTGGCTAATTTTACTCCACTCCTGTTGCTATTAATTTTAACCCAATTGCTTAATTTTGGTGACAACTATGACTGGTATCTTAATTGACTTCTCACTGACTTGGATTTATAGATACAATGTCAAACAAAGAAGTTAAATCAGCTCTAAAAAATGCCAGAGATGCCATAAAGAACAAGGAATTTAAAGAGGCGCTAAAACACTGCAAGGTAAGTCCTTGCCCATTTCTCTATGTTCTTTCTACACACACCACTAGTGTGAGGGGAAACTGGGTGTATTGTAGGATTTTCTGTTTTGAAAAAGGTATTCTGTCTCAAATCAAACCAAATTCCCCCACCAGGCTGCCCTGAAACTAGAGAAGAACAATTACAATGCCTGGGTGTTCATTGGTGTGGCCGCGAGCGAGCTGGAGCAACCAGACCAGGCCCAGACAGCCTACAGGAAGGCTCTGGAGCTGGAGCCAGAGCAGCTGCTGGCCTGGCAGGTACTGGAGATACATCACACCTAGATCAACTGAACTAATACAGGCCCTCGCTAGACATAGGCTTCTGTATTGGACAATCAAGTGAAGAGTGTCCCAAAAGTAGAGCTGCGACGACAAACCATAAATTATCGACATTGACCGTACACAATCACTTATAGCTGGCGTTTCACTGGTATCGTTCATTATGATAAGTAACCTATACCAGAGAAATGTGACGTTTGAAGTGAAATACATTTGCTAATATGGGTGATTGTTAATGAAATTACTGGTAGTAGTTTAAAACCTGATACATGTAATCTACGTAATCCCCAAAAGTAATTATTTTTCATGAGAGGGTCAGTAACTAGTGAGAGGGTCAGTAACATAAACAGTAACTAGTAATGCTGCATACTCAGGTTGAATCTCACCTTTCTGGTAAAAATAGTTGCTGAGGTGTAGTCACTTTTGAGAAAACAAGCTTAACGACACAGTACAAATATGAAATATTTTATGATGCATTTCTTATTCAACAAAACTATATGAATAAGGCTTGAAATTACTTATGCTTTCTAAATATACTATACTCAACTCAAATTATAAAACTACTAACTATAAGAATTCACCTTCCTTATAACTGTAAAATACATATATGTTTAGTGTTAGAATATGTGCATATTTTCTGAAGGTCTCTCTTGATCAAAATGCCGGCCCCCATCTCGGTGAACTTCTCACAGGGCTCTAGGGAGTGCTTCCTGAACTCGTTAGGAGCTCGCCTTTCATCACATACTTTTGTCAGTCTGCCAGTGTTTTTCTTGTTTAAAATCTATAAATTATTTTAGATTACTGGCTATAATTCGATTTCTGAATGTGCTACAGCCACAAAAAAAACTCCTGCTGCGCTACGATGTAAGGATTCGATGTAAGGATTCCAGGCATATGTTAGTCGGAAGAGATAATGAAATGGTAAGAGGGACATCCCAGCTTCATGTGGTGTCTGATTTCACATCCTGCTTGACACAGGCAAAAGAGACATACTCCTGTGTCTGTGAGAATCAGGGCTACCGCTCAATACAAGCCATTTCGATCTATGGTGTCCTACAAGCAAAAATGTCAGACGGAACTGGTACCAGAACCACGCAGGTCCCCTAAACAAGGGACTTTACATCTAAGATGATTTAAAGGATAATAAAAAAGAGACTATGGTGCACATTAATGTTATAAATGTATCGTTCTATTTATCATTATCACATCAATTCAGGCAATCTCTCGTCACAGATTTTTATTCCATATCGCCCAGCTCTACCCAAAAGTCACATTATCTACACATTATACAGTGAGAGAGAAGAAGTATTTGATCCCCTGCTGATTTTGTACATTTTCCCACTGACAAAGAAATGATCAGTCTAAAATTTTAATGCTAGGTTTATTTGAACAGTGAGAAACAGAATAACAACAAAAAAATCCAGAAAAACGCATGTCAAAATGTTATAAATTGATTTGCATTTTAATGAGGGAAATACGTATTTGAGCCCTCTGCAAAACATGACTTAGTACTTGGTGGCAAAACCCTTGTTGGCAATCACAGAGGTCAGATGTTTCTTGTAGTTGGCCAACAGGTTTGCACACATCTCAGGAGGGATTTTGTCCCACTCCTCTTTGCAGATCTTCTAAGTCATTAAGGTTTCGAGGCTGCCGTTTGGCAACTCGAACCTTCAGCTCCCTCCACAGATTTTCTATGGGATTAAGGTCTGGAGCCTGGCTAGGCCACTCCAGGAGGTTCTCACCCAAGATTTGATGGTACATGGCCCCGTCCATCGTCCCTTTGATGCGGTGAAGTTGTCCTGTCCCCTTAGCAGAAAAACACCCCAAAGCATAATGTTTCCACCTCCATGTTTGATGGTGGGGATGGTGTTCTTGGGGTCATATGCAGCATTCCTCCTCCTCCAAACACAGCGAGTTGAGTTGATGCCAAAGAGCTCCATTTTGGTCTCATCTGACCACAACACTTTCACCCAGTTGTCCTCTGAACCATTCAGATGTTCATTGGCAAACTTCAGACGGGCATGTATATGTGCTTTCTTGAGCAAGGGGTCCTGGCGGGCGCTGCAGGATTTCAAACCTTCATTGGTGTGTTACCAATTGTTATCTTGGTGACTATGGTCCCAGGTGCCTTGAGATCATTGACAAGTTCCTCCCGTGTAGTTCTGGGCTGATTCCTCACCTGATGATCATTGTAATTCCACGAGGTGAGATCTTCCATGGAGCCCCAGGCCGAGGGAGATTGACAGTTCTTTTGTGTTTCTTCCATTTGCGAATAATCGCACCAACTCTTGTCACCTTCTCACCAAGCTGCTTGGCGACGGTCTTGTGTAGGTCTACAATCTTGTCCCTAACATCCTTGGAGAGCTCTTTGGTCTTGGCCATGGTGGAGAGTTTGGAATCTGATTGATTGCTTCTTTGGACAGGTGTCTTTTATACAGGTAACAAACTGAGATTAGGAGCACTCCCTTTAAGTGTGCTCCTAATCTCAGCACGTTACCTGTATAAAAGACACCTGGGAGCCAGTAATCTTTCTGCTTGAGAGGGAGTCAAATACTTATTTCCTTCATTAAAATGCAAATCAATTTATAACATTTTTGACATGTGTTTTTCTGGATTTTTTTGTTGTTATTCTGTCTCTCACTGTTCAAATAAACCTACCATTAAAATGATAGACTGTTCATTTCTTTGTCAGTGGGCAAACGTACAAAATCTTACACAGATTATTCCAGAGCAGTGTTATGGGGCATATCACTATGTCAACATGCTGACTAGAATGTGATCCGTTATTGTTGCTGTTTTAGGGATTAGCAAACCTGTATGAGAAAAGTGACCAGACGGATTTCAAAGCGGAACTACCCAAAGTCTACCAGAAACTCATTGAGCTTTATGAAAGGTAAGCCATGAACATGTTCATACCTTTTCTACATCAATCATTCCCCCCCTGTGATTAGCTCTTGGAATATTGTGTTTAACTGTGTCTTGTTCTGCATACACAGTTCAGACAAAACAAAATGTTATGAGGCGATCAGAAAACTGGCAGACATCTTCCATATGGAGAAGGACTATTTACAGGTCTGTAAAGATAGTAGTTGCCCTTTAAATGAAATAGGATATATGTTAATGGTTGTGGCACAGGGTGGACATATGCATGTGTGTGTTTAGGTGGCCAGGGTGTGGCGAAGGCTGATTCAGCTGAAGGAAGGAGAAGGTGCTAACAAGGCAGAGCTGCTGCAGCTATGGCAACAGATGACCTGCCTTCTCTCAGACAGCATGGAGGATCACGACAATGAGACTCAGCAGCACGTAAGAGCAAATATAATATACTCAAATAATCCCCTTAACTTCTCTAGGGTAGGGGGCAGCATTTGGAATTTTGGATGAAAAGCGTGCCCAAATTAAACTGCCTTCTACTCAGGCCCAGAAGATAGGATATGCATATAATTAGTATATTTGGATAGAAAACACTCTAAAGTTTCCAAAACTGTTAAAATAATGTCTGAGTATAACAGAACTGATTTGGCAGGTGAAAACCTGAGAAATAGCCATTCAGGAAGTAGGATTTTTATTTTTTATTTTCTATTCAATGCCATTACCGTATCCATTGACTTAGGACTCAAATTGCAGTTCCTATGCCTTCCATTAGATGTCAACAGTCTTTAGAAATTGTTTCAGGCTTGAATTCTGAAAAATGAGGGAGTAAGAGCAGTCTGAATGAGTGGACCCTGCCGAGTCACAGAGCTTTTTCATGCTCGCGACCGAGAGAGTGCCTTTCTTGTTTACCTTTTATATTGACAACGTTATTGTCCGGCTGAAATATTATAGGTTGTTTTTAGCCTGAATAATCAGAGGATTGAATATAAACATAGTTTGACATGTTTCTATGAACTTTACGGATACAATTTGGATTTTTGTCTGCCTGTTGACTGCATTTGAGCCTGTGGATTACTGAAGAAAACGGGCGAACAAAACTGAGCTTTTTGGATATAAAGAGAGACTTTATCGAACAAAAGGAACATTTATTGAATAACTGAATGTCTTCTGAGTGCAACCATATGAAGATCATCAAAGGTAAGTGATTAATTTTATCTCTATTTCTGACTTGTGTAACTCTTCTACTTGGCTGGTTACTGTTTGTAATGATTTGTCTGCTGGGCTATGTTCTCAAATAATTGTAAGGTATGCTTTCGCCGTAAAGCATTTTTGAAATCTGACACCGTGGTTGGATTCACAAGAAGTTAATCTTTAAACCTATGTAAAATAGTTGTATCTTTTCTGAATTTTTATAATGAGTATTTCTGTATTTGAATTTGGCGCTCTGCAATCTCACTGGATGTTTGCCAGGTGGGACGCTAGCGTCCCACATGCCCTAGAGAGGTTTTAATAAGCATTGTCTGGGTCATTCCACCTCTAAAAGCAAAAGGAAAGAGGATTTCGACACCCACCATCTGATTGTTTCTGTAGTTATGGCCTATTTATTGCCTTACCTCCCTTATCCTACCTCATTTGCACACAATGTATATAGACTTTTTCTATTGTATTATTGACTGCATGTTTGTTTAGTCCATGTGTAACTGTGTTGTTTGTGTTGCACTGCTTTGCTTTATCTTGGCCAGGTCGCAGTTGTAAATGAGAACTTGTTCTCAACTAGCCTACCTGGTTAAATACAAATAAAATTAAAGTTACAATCAGGTAAGATTGACATTCCTGAAACATTGTTTGGTTGAATTGTAATTTTATCTGGATAAATTAAGCTAATTGGTTGCACACAAATTGGCCTTTTAAATGTATAGGATTCAGATAATATTCAATAAATATAGTACCCTACATCTGATTTGGACCAAACCTTTTCCATTAAGATGTTTTTTATAAAGCTACCCACAGATCCATCACACCCCATGCCAATCCCAATCCAACAACTAGTAAACAGTATCAGTTCTCTATGTTTGACAAGTAGTATGAAGCTTCAGCTTGGAGTATTGCTTCTCCATACTATAATGTATTGCTGGTGAATCTGGTGATTTTTTTTTTTTCTCCTGTTCAGAGAACTTAGTAATTTAAGTCGCTTGCATTATTTACCTTTTAAAGTAGTGTGAAAGTAACAGGGTTTGACCACTAGAAGCTGCTGGTCCTGCTATACGACCACACTCTTTTATACATTTTGCTGGTTTGTTCTCTTTTCACACAATTCAAGCCAGTCCTCCATGAAAGCAATTCAGTTTGTCCTAATAGCAACCTAAAGCTTCAACCCAACTCTCCTTGAATCCAATTCTCCTCTCTCTGAGAGGGCTATCCTTTCCCTATGCAATTCTCATATGAAGACCTTTCCTACAAGCCCAAAACTTTAATGGAGAAATGGGCTAAAATGTTGTGACAACGCTAATAAAGTAATGAATTTCTTGGCGGTCTGTTTTCTGCTTTTCCAATACAATTATCAAGAACTCTCTCTTTTTTTATTTGTGGTTTTTATATATATATATATATATATACCGATTAATCCGTATCAGCTTTTTTTGGTCCTCCAATAAATCGGACAATTATTTATTTATTTATTTAGTTATTGTTATTTTTTTTGTTGTAATAATGACAATTACAACAATACTGAATGAACACTTATTTTAACTTAATATAATACATCATTAAAATCAATTTAGCCCCAAATAAATAATGAAACATGTTCAATTTGGTTTAAATAATGCAAAAACAAAGTGTTGGAGAAGAAAGTAAAAGTGCAATAAAACCGTTCCGTATTTTATCTAACGGGAGGCATCCATAAGTCTAAATATTCCTGTTACATTGCACAACCTTCAATGTTATGTCATAATTACGTAAAATCCCGGCAAATTAGGCAGCCCAAACGGTTGCATATACCCTGACTCTGCGTGCAATGAAAGCAAAGAAATGTGACACACATTCACCTGGTTAATATTGCCTGCTAACCTGGATTTCTTTTAGCTAAATATGCAGGTTTAAAAATATATACTTCTGTGTACTGATTTTAAGAAAGGCATTGATGTTTATGGTTAGGTACACATTGGAGCAACAATACGCACCGCATTGATTATATGCAACGCAGGACACGCTAGATAAACTAGTTTAATGCTAGCTAGCAACTTACCTTGGCTTACTGCATTCGCGTAACAGGTAGGCTCCTCGTGGAGTGCAATGAGAGGCAGGTGGTTAGACCATTGGACAAGTTAACTGTAAGGTTGCAAGATTGAATCCCTGAGCTGACAAGGTAAACATCTGTCGTTCTGCCCCTGAACAGGCAGTTAACCCACTGTTCCTAGGCCGTCATTGAAAATAAGAATGTGTTCTTCACTGACTTGCCTAGTTAAATAAACATTAAATAAAGGTGTAAAAAAGACGTACTTTTGGACACCGATTTATTTAAGGAGAAAAAAAAGGATAACTTGAAATCGGCCCTAATTAATCGGTCATTCCGATTAATCGGTCGACCTCTAATATATATTTGATTAGAGATTTACCAGAAGACCCAACAACATTACAATTGGAAAACCCTATATATTGTATGTTTGGGACTTTTATCATTTGAAGACCGCTAGAGACCATTCCAGGGGGACTTACGGGGGTGGTGTGGTATGCCGCCTCGGTGTTATTGCTAGTCATTACTAAAGGTTTTTCTCTCCTATGATTTGTGCTCATTCCCACTGTTGATGTTATATTTATGTTGCCAGTTAATTGCAGCCTTTGAGAAGGCCATGGTTCTCTCTGACAATGTCCCTGGTGAGGACCATCGGAAGCTCTCAGCTGACTACCTCAAATGCCTTTCACAAGTAAGTCCGCCCCTGTGTTTTTCACTCACTCACACACAGTTAGTGGGGCAAAAAAGTATTTAGTCAGCCACCAATTGTGCAAGTTCTCCCACTTAAAAAGATGGTGACCAAATACTTATTTTCCACCATAATTTGCAAATAAATTCATAAAAAATCCTACAATGTGATTTTCTGGATTTGTTTTCCTCATTTTGTCTGTCATAGTTGAAGTGTACCTATGATGAAAATTACAGGCCTCTCATCTTTTTAAGTGGGAGAACTTGCACAATTGGTGGCTGACTAAATACTTTTTTTGCCCCACAGTATTAGTGCTGGGACTCTGGGTTAGGAATAGGGCCAGAATCCTGTGCTGTCAACTGACCAGAAAAACTTTCCTCTCTCTAGCTTTCGCATGAGGAGTGTAAAATTAAAGAGGCCTGTGAGTCCATATTGGCTCTCTATCCCTCACAAACATTCCCTTTGGAGATCCTCGGTGCACATCATCTCAAGTCAGGTAAGAAATCACTGACTTAGCAAACTATAGGTTAATAACTGGTGCAGTCATTGGCAGTGTATAGTTTCACTCTAGGTGAAATAAAAACAACAGAAGATTGACCTTGCAGGACTGGGGAAGGTCAAGTGTACTGTGCAATGATTAGTATGTATTATTTGATTGCGCCTTTTGTTCTGTGGACAAAGAAGTGACAGATTGCACCTTTTTATGTAGTCAGCTTGTGTGTATTTGTCTCTTAGGGGTCTGCAGTGAGGACGCGGGCCGTTGTTTCTCCCGTCTCTTGGAGTTGGACCCAGACAGTGGCTTAGGCCATCTGGGTTTGGGCATCAGAGCTCTGGAGGAGGGAAAATGTGACGACTCCATTAAGTATCTGGCCCAAGGTGAGCAATTTGGGGACTCTGGTTTGCTGTTGGTCTGTGGTGTTCTCCACCACCTCACTGTCTGTTGTGCTCTCAGGACTGAAGCGAATGCGCTCCAGCTTGGTGGGCTGGTGCAGCCTTGCTCAGGCCCAGCTGAAAATGCACCGATATTCCGACTGCGCAACATCCTGCTCCCAAGGTACATCTAACACATCTGGCCAGTGTTGTATAATCCTAACCTAAACTTTTTCTCTGAAAACCCACCGTGCTTTCCACATAATCAGGGCTTTGCTACAAACTTAATGTAAGCCTACTCATCCTTGTTTGAAGGTTATAGTGACTTGACTAGTTGAAGACCTTCTCACCATAAGTTAAAGATGTGTATTGAGATGTGGCATTCAGTGCGTTGACCGGCCTTGCTGTGTTCTTTCAGGTCTGAAGCTGGGTGGGGCTGGAGAAGAGGCACTGGGACAAAAGCTCCTGAGGCTGAGGCTAGAGGCCCTTGTGAGGACTGGGGATGAGCACACTGCAGACCAAGCCCTGGAGAGCCTCTCACAGGTACAGCATTCATAACCCATCTCACTGGCTGCTCCCCAACGGCTCACCACCAATATGCTCCAATTCTCTTCTACTACTACTATCTACTGATATGGATGGGGATTTGTTTGTTTGCTCATGAAAATATTTATTTTATAGCTTTCAGATGCTAACAATGACCCTGTCCTGGTGGCCTTAAAAGGAAGAGCGTATTTACAAAAAGGCCAAGTTGACCAAGTGCTCCAGGTAACTTCACAATTATTGGTTACGCTAACATATCTTTTTAGTAACCTCAGGTGAATGGGTATCAAATATGTTTTGTGCCTATTTTGTTGATTTCCCGTGTGTCTGCTAATCTCTGGCCTTGTACCCAACAGGTATCCACGGAGCTGCTGAACTCTCACCCTGACCTGGCTGAGGGACTGGCGCTGAGGGGACTGGCACACATTGCACAGGGACATCACCAACTAGCAGAACAGAGGTGTGTTCAGGGACTGCAGTTGAAAATCTGCCCGCTGGCTAAAACTGGCACTTTTACTATAATGTTGATTAACGTGCACTGTAGCTGTAAAACTAAATGTAATAAAGTAAAAGTGTGTGTGTGCGCGCACCCATCCCCCATTCAACACACTTCTTCTGTATTGATAACTGTCTATTATTACTGTTTTAATCAACAACTCATCACTGCTCCTAAGAGGCAGTGTGACTGAAGTAGACCATGTAGTTAGATCAACCTTCGTCTTGTCTTCTCCTGTCCCTGTTGTAGCCTCCTGCAGGCTGCAGCCCAGAGCCCAGCCTGTGGAGAGTACTATTTCCTGTTGGGGCGGCTGTACTGGGACATGGGGGAGGAGAGTCGCAGGGACAGGAGCAAGGCCCACACCCATCTACTGAAGGTCAGTGTTGCCCGTGGGGCCTCTGTCTGGGGAACACTGTATAGCTGGAGAATCATAATATGGGGAGAATGCATGACTGTCACATCCACAACTAAGCAACTCCCTGCCGTTTTGAAATGCACACTCATTGATGAGAGGTTCCTGTGCATTGTTACTCTTATGGCTTTTAAATGTCATAGGATGATCAAGAGGCTTTAACAGTGGGTGGGATGGGCTGTGGGCACATTTCTGGCTTTGGTACAGTTAAACTATAGTGCTTCTCACATCCAGCTGTACGTTATGACATTAGTTTGGTGATTGGCTCACTGCCATTACTGACAGCTGGTGTGTTTTGTGTCAGGCTGCCAAACTGGATCCGTACCTGGGCTCTGTGTTCTGCTACCTGGGCCATTACTACCGGGAGGTGGCCAGGGACCAGGGTCGAGCCAGGGGCTGCTACAAGAGAGCCTTTGAGCTGGACAGCAACGACGCAGAGTCCGGGGCTGCCTCTGTGGATCTGAGCATGAATGAGGGGGATATGGTGAGTTGTTTGTTGATTTGTTCTGGTCCTGGAGGGCTGCAGCCAACAACAGAAGACTTTCCCCTGTGGAAGTCACTCTAGTAGTCCATCCACCCGATTCAATACATTTGGATAAAACCTAAATGTCACTTAGGCCTACCTAACTGTTTGATATACAGTTGAAGTTGGAAGTTTACATACACCTTAGCCAAATAGATTTAAACTCAGTTTTTCACAATTCTTGACATTTAATCCAAGTATAAATTCCCTGTCTTAGGTCAGTTAGGATCACCACTTTATTTTAAGAATGTGAAATGTCAGAATAATAGTAGAGTGATTTATTTCAGCTTTTATTTCTTTCATCACATTCCCAGTGGGTCAGAAGTTTACATAAACTCAATTAGCATTTGGTAGCATTGCCTTTAAATTGTTTAACTTGGGTCAAACGTTTTGGGTGGTCTTCCACAGGCTTCCCTCAATAAGTTGGGTGAATTTTGGCCCATTCTTCCTGAGATAGCTGGTGTAACTGAGTCAGGTTGCTAGGCCTCCTTGCTCGCACATGCTTTTTCAGTTCTGCCCACAAATTTTCTATAGGATTGAGGTCAGGGCTTTGTGATGGCGACACCAATACCTTGACTTTATTGTCTTTAAGCCATTTTGCCACGACTTTGGAAGTATGCTTTGGGTCATTGTCCATTTGGAAGACCCATTTGCGACCAAGATTTAACTTCCTGACTGATGTCTTGAGATGTTGCTTAAATATATCCACACAATTTCCTTTCCTCATGATGCCATCTATTGTGTGAAGTGCACCAATCCCTCCTGCAGCAGAGCACCCCCACAACATGATGCTGCCACCCCCGTGCTTCACGGTTGGGTTGGTGTTCTTCTGCTTGCAAGCCTCCCCCTTTTTCTTCCAAACATAACAATGGTCATTATGGCCAAACAGTTCTATTTTTGTTCCATCAGACCAGAGGACATTTCTCCAAAAAGTACGATAATTGTCCCAATGTGCAGTTGCAAAACGTAGTCTGGCTTTTTTATGGTGGTTTTGGAGCAGTGGCTTCTTCCTTGCTGAGCGGCCTTTCAGGTTATGTTGATATAGGACCTTTTTTTACTGTGGAAAAATATACTTTTGTACCTGTTTCCTCCAACATCTTCACAAGGTCCTTTGCTGTTGTTCTGGGATTGATTTGCACTTTTCGCACCAAAGTATGTTCATCTCTAGGAGACAACGCATCTCCTTCCTGAATGGTATGACAGCTGCGTGGTCCCATGGTGTTTATACTTGCGTACTATTGTTTGTACAGATGAACGTGGTACCTTCAGGCGTTTGGAAATTGCTCCCAAGGATGAGGTCTTGGCTGATTTCTTTTGATTTCCCATGATGTTTAGCAAAGAGGCACTGAGTTTGAAGGTAGGCCTTGAAATACATCCAGAGGTACACCTCCAATTGACTCAAACAATGTCAATTAGCCTATGAGAAGCTTATAAAGCCATGACATCATTTTCTGGAATTTCCCTAGCTGTTTAAAGGCACAGTCAACTTAGTGCCTTTAAACAGACCCACTGGAATTGTGATACAGTGAAATAATCTGTCTATAAACAATTGTTGGAAAAATGTATTGTCATGCACAAAGTAGTCCTACCCGACTTGCCAAAACTATAGTTTGTTAACAAGACATTTGTGGAGTGGTTGAAAAACGAGTTTTAATGACTCCAACCTAAGTGTATGTAAACTTCCGACTTCAACTGTAATATCAATATCACTTAGGTAGGCCTAACTGTTTGATTTATCAATGTCACTTAGGCCTACCTAACTGTTTGATTTATCAATGTCACTTAGGCCTTCCTAACTGTTTGATATAATGTCACTTAGGCCTACCTAACTGTTTGATATAATGTCACTTAGGCCTACCTAACTGTTTGATATAATGTCACTTAGGCCTACCTAACTGTTTGATATAATGTCAATGTCACTTAGGCCTACCTAATTGTTTGATATAATGTCACTTAGGCCTACCTAACTGTTTGATATAATGTCACAGAGGCCTACCTAACTGTTTGATATAATGCCAATGTCACATAGGCCTACCTAACTAAATTCTGTTTATTTTGTGCCTGGAGGAAATGTTTCTCTTGCTAGTGTAGACTACGGACATTGGATTGCACTATAATCTATGCTGCTGTGTCAAGCATCTGTCCCTGTTCCCTCTATCTGCCTTCCTCAGGACACTGCCCTGGCTGTGCTCCAGTCAGTGATCCAGAGAGCCACCCCTGGTTCAGCAAAGTGGGCCTGGATGAGACGAGGCCTTTACCACCTGAAGGTGGGCCAGCACCCCCAGGCCTGTGCAGAGTAAGAGCCCTGAGGCGACCACTCATTTGAACATAGTCTCTGACACCACATACGAACATACACACTCATTGATGTGTTATGTCAGTCTGCAGGCTGCTCTGAGGGCTGACCCCCAGGACTGGGTGTGCTGGGAATGTCTGGGCGAGGCCTACCTGAACCGCCGGAGCTTCACGTCGGCCCTGAAGGCCTTTGCCAAGGCCCAGCTGCTCAACCCCTCCTCCATATACAGCCTCTACCAGACTGCTGCCATCAAACAGACCCTGGGCAAGTTCAAAGAGGCTGCTGCAGAGTACCTGCAGATCATAGCCCAGGAGGACTATGTGCCTGCACTCAAAGGTAGGGGTGTGTCTGAGTGTGCACACGTGTGTGCCTCCTGTCCTTTTTTGGTGTCTATTCCAGGGTTATTATTGTTTTACGGTCTTGCACCCTGGCAGGACCTTATTTGGAGACCATTTTGTTCTCAGTTCTGTTGCAACTGTGACAGTCTGACGGCATACACTAATTACAGTATGTCCAGAAGCTCTGAATGGATCATGTTGGAGGATGACCTTTCCTTGAATCCCAGCCACCACATACACCTGAAGTCGGAAGTTTACATACACTTGTTGGAGTCATTAACTTTTTTTCAACGACTCCACAAATGTCTTGTTAATTAACAAACTATAGTTTGGCAAGTCGGTTAGGACATCTACTTTGCATGACGCAAGTAATTTTTCCAACAATTGTTTAGAGACAGATTATTTCACTTATAATTCACTATACCACAATTCCAGTGAGTCAGAAGTTTACATACACAAGTTGACCGTGCCTTTAAACAGCTTGGAAAATTCCAGAAAATGATGTCATGGCTTTAGAATCTTCTTATAGGCTAATGGACATAATTTGAGTCAATTGGAGGTGTACCTCGGGATGTATTTCAAGGCCTACCTTCAAACTCACTTCCTCTTTGCTTGACATCATGGGAAAATCAAAAGAAATCAGCCAAGACCTCAGAAAAGTCTGGTTCATCATTGGGAGCAATTTCCAAATGCCTGAAGGTACCACGTTCATCTGTACAAACAATAGTATGCAAGTACAAACACCATGGGACCACACAGCCGTCATACCGCTCAGGAAGGAGACGCTTTCTGTCTCCTAGAGATGAACATACTTTGGTGCGAAAAGTGCAAATCAATCCCAGAACAACAGCAAAGGACCTTGTGAAGATGTTGGAGGAAACAGGTACAAAAGTATCTATATCGACAGTAAAACGAGTCCTATATCGACAACCTGAAAGGCTGCTCAGTTTTAGATTAACTAACTTCTTAGTAATGACTCGGGACGTCGGTTTTGATACGAAAGCTTATTTTAGTAAGAATACTTGTTTACGTTACATTTAACAACAATTGTTTTGGTACAGAGCAATGCAGGTAAGATGCTATCGGAAAGTCAGCCACAATCACTCGCACCTGCACATAATTGGCGCGTTATCACTCATTCCTCTCGCAAGGCATTCTGGGACTTGCAGTCAAAAAGCGTAATTCAACACAACCCAATACAATTACATATGCAAATAAATCTAAAGAAATATCTTTAGATACAGCTCAAAGAATAAACTTAAACATTAACTCTGTAACACATTAAAGTTACAACATCGTCCCCCCCGATGAACAATTGTGTTCATCTAGATCTCTAGGCAGTATATCAACTGAATAGGTCTCCTCAACAAAGTCCCTGAAGCAGTACGAACTGAACATGATCTAACTAAGCCATCTCGGCCTGGAAACAGTTCCTCAATCTTTCCTAGTTTCCAGGTTTGTCTGGGTGTGTTATCTTCTCCAATGAGTACAACGTCACCCGCCTTCAGTGGGGTGGGCTGTGGTGTGTCACAGCGGTGTGCTGACTTTAGATCCAGCAAGTAGTCTCTTCGCCAACTGTTCCAGAAACTGGTCACAAGTCTCTGCCTGTACTTCCATCTGCGTGTCATTTCCCGCTTGTGTAACGTTGGGTGCTGAGTGTCACTTGCTCCAGAATGCATCACCTTCTCATGGTGGTACTGTATCAGCATTTCTGAGTATCTGTACTTATTGGGCAGAACCCATGGGTGCTGCTCTCTGAATGTGAAGTTGGACTGTTGCAGTCTTCCTCCTACACTGAGCAGTTCGTGTTCGTCCAGGAAAGGTTTCAGTTCTCTGATTTTACAGTCATTGTTTAGGCTTTTTCCTGCCTTCAGTAGTTTGATCTCCTGTCCAAAACTCTGTTGTTGTGTTACCTTAATACAGTACTTTTCTGCATCGAACAGTTCGTCAGCAGTCAGTTCACCTTGCATCTTTATGGTTGTACGAGCATTGGCTATGAATCTCTTTATCCAGGCGGTGACTCTGAACACTCTTTTCAGTTTGCTGTACCTTTCAAGCTCCAACACAGTTTCAGTGCTGTCTGTGCTGTTTGCTGCGAGTTGTACAGTAACCTGGCAACTGGACTTGAGTTCTATATTCACCTCATCCGGAACCTTGTTATCATCAGTCTCTTCGGACTGATTGGGTGATGTCAGAATTCTGGGTCCATTCCACCATAGCTCGCTCTGTGTCAAGTTTCGAACAGTTTGTCCTCTTGTAGGGAGGTCAGCTGGATTAGTTTTCCCTTCAATATGTGACCATGACTCTGGATTGGTCAAGGACTGGATCTCCGTCACTCTGTTCGCAACAAACTTTTTCAATTTCTGAGCTGAGCTGCAAATCCAATGCAGCACGATCATTGAGTCTGTCCACATTTTGATCTGTTTTTCTTCCATTTTCAGTGTGATCATCAAGTTGTTTGCTAGTCTCGCTCCAATCACAGCTCCCATGAGCTCCAGGCGTGGCAGCGTCATTTTCTTAAGTGGGGCTACCCTGGACTTGGATGCGACTAGACTTGTTGTTTCCCTGTCTTGTGACTCACCTTGCAAGTAAGCTACTGCACTGTAAGCCCTTTCACTTGCATCACAGAACACGTGTAGTTTCAGGGTGTGGTTATTCTGTGGCCGCATGTCTGTTCGGTACCACCTTGGTATGGTGAGCTGGTGTAACTGGGGTAGTTCTGAACACCACTGTTGCCATTCTCGTGTCAGATCAGGTGGTAATTCTTTGTCCCAGCTGAGTCCCTTCTCCCACATTTCCTGGAACATGCACTTGATCCTGATGGTGAAGGGAGTTAAGAAACCAAGAGGGTCGAAGACACGTGCAGACGACTGCAGAACACTTCTCTTTGTGTTTTCCTTTTGCCTTAGAATGCTCAGTAACGGCCTGAGGTCAAACACAAAGTCATCCGTTTCCGGCCTCCATACTAAACCTAAAACCTTCAGCGCTAATCCTTGTGTTTCTAGCGTCAATGGGTGGTCAGTTGTCGTACTCTCCTCCCATTTTGTTTTCAATTCAGGAGAATTGGTCATCCACTTGCAGAGGTCCATGCCTGCATTCGACAGCATTCGCTTTGCAGTTGTTGTCACAAGGTAAGCCTCTTCAACATTGCTTGAACTTGCAATGAAGTCATCTACGTAGAGTGACTCTCTCAGTATCTCTACAACTTCTGGTTGTTCTGTTTCATATTGTTTCAGGTGCTTCCTGATTGTAGCTGCCAGCAAACATGGACTTGGGGAAGCTCCAAGCTCTTCATGTTCTCCCCTTGGTGGGCCAGTGAGCCATAGAAATCTCACGGCGTCTCTGTCTCTCTCTGCTAGGGATATCTGCAGGAAAGCTTTCTTGATGTCTGCCATGAATGCGATCTCATGTAGTCTGAACTTTATCAGAACGCTGAGCAGATCCGGATTCAGGTTCGGTCCTGTGAGTAGACAGTCATTGAGAGATGGACAGCCATCTTCATGGGACGAGGCATCAAACATCACTCTCCGTTTTGTTGTCACCTTATCTTCTCGGAGTACTGCATGGTGAGGTAAGTAGTATTTCACGTCTGCACTTGATGCGTTGTCCTTGGGCACGTCCTCTGCCATATCTTGTTGTAAGTAGTCTTCTACTACTTCATTGTATCTGCTGTACAACGTCACATCCTTCTTCAGTCTTTTCTTTAGACATTCAAACCGTTTCTTGGCGATTCTATAGTTGTCTTGGAGTTCTGGCATTTCTCGTTTCCATGGCAACTCCATATGGTATCGCCCATCTTTGAAGGTGGTTGTTTCCTCAAACCTTTGTAGAGCCTCGGTTTCCTCTGGGTTCTGTGTTTTCTCGCTTAGAATACCCAGAGACTCAAGCTCCCAGAATGCATGCAGTTGCTTGGAGACTAATGTGTCTTCATCAAGTGGGATGAACATGCAAGTTGCCTTGGTGACACTTGACATGGACACGGGTCCCTGCACTGACCATCCAAAGGTGCTCTCTAAAGCAACTAGCGTCTCCGTCAGTCGCTCCACTCTGCCTGATACTATCTGCCAGTAGTAGTCTGCTCCTATCAGGACAGAGAGTTCAGGATCATTGTCATCTCCTGGAAAGTCTGCGAGCTGCAGTCCCCTTTTACTGAGCTCATACTGAATCCGTTCACCAGGAACCTTCATCACAGCTGTGCACACTTGTGGGGTTTCAATTGCCTCTATCTCTATTCTCTGCTGTTTGTCCCAGACATTCTCCAAGATGACTTTCACTGTGTTGCGTTGGGATGTTGCTGGGGCAGAGGAGCCAAACGTGTGAAGAGTGAGTGCCTCTTGTCTGATTACTGGTAGCTTCAAGCCCTTCACAAGGTTTTCATGTATGAAGCTTCTCTGACTGCCTCCATCTAGTAAGCAACGAGCTATCTTCCTGCCCGATGGGCCTTCTACCCATGCCTTTGCCGTTTGTAGCAACACAGTGTTCTGTCCATCTGGTTTCATCTTCACTGAATGGGGAATAACTGAGGAAACAACAGCATCTACAGAAACAGTAGGGGGTTGCACCTCACTCCTCTTACTGGTACACACCGCAATGTGATGTCTGCTTCCACATGTTGCACATGACACATCTTTGATTTTACAGAATTTTGCTGTGTGTCTCTGTCCTAAACATACAAAGCATCTTCCCATGTTCTTTTAGTTTCTCTTTGCGTGTAGCAATATTGTAGTCAGGGCAGTTTTCTGATTTGTGGTCTGCACTGTCACAAAATAGACACGTTTGCTGTTCCTTCTGGCTGGCTGTATGCAGTGCTGCAGCAGAGGGCATGTTGGGTCTTTTTGGTTTCATTTCATTGGAGAAGCATGACTTGTTCCATGGTTTGCTCTCTTTCTGTTGGTTGTATGATCTTGTCATTTGTAGCGCTCTCTCCCTGCTCTGAACCTCTTTCTGTAGGAAACTGATAATCTCAGACACTTTCCATTCATCATCTACTCCCCTCTGACGACTATAGTCAAGAGCTATGTCCTCTGGAATCATCTGCAGTAAGATTGGGAATAGTAGGCTTCCATAGGATTCTGACACTACACCAAGTGATTCCAGGCTCCTAATCTGAATTTCACATTCATCATATAGCTGCCTCAATGCATTTAGATCGGAGGATTTCTTCACAGGTGTGAGATTCAGCAGCTTTGACATATGAGCACTAATCACAAGATCTTTCCTTCCAAATCTGCTCTTGAGTAGAGTGATTGCATTATCATAGTTACTGTCTGTTAACATCAGTCCTGCTACTGCCTTTGCAGCTGGTCCAGTGAGATATGTTTTCAGATAGATAAACTTATCTTTTTTACACAAATCAAATCAAATCAAATTTTATTTGTCACATACACATGGTTAGCAGATGTTAATGCGAGTGTAGCGAAATGCTTGTGCTTCTAGTTCCGACAATGCAGTAATAACAAGTAATCTAACTAACAATTCCAAAACTACTGTCTTGTACACAGTGTAAGGGGATAAAGAATATGTACATAAGGATATATGAATGAGTGATGGTACAGAGCAGCATAGGCAAGATACAGTAGATGGTATCGGGTACAGTATGTACAAATGAGATGAGTATGTAAACAAAGTGGCATAGTATAGTATAAAGTGGCTAGTGATACATGTATTACATAAGGATACCGTCGATGATATAGAGTACAGTATATACGTATGCATATGAGATGAATAATGTAGGGTAAGTAACATTTATATAAGGTAGCATTGTTTAAAGTGGCTAGTGATATATTTACATCATTTCCCATCAATTCCCATTATTAAAGTGGCTGGAGTTGAGTCAGTGTCAGTGTGTTGGCAGCAGCCACTCAGTGTTAGTGGTGGCTGTTTAACAGTCTGATGGCCTTGAGATAGAAGCTGTTTTTCAGTCTCTCGGTCCCAGCTTTGATGCACCTGTACTGACCTCGCCTTCTGGATGATAGCGGGGTGAACAGGCAGTGGCTCGGGTGGTTGATGTCCTTGATGATCTTTATGGCCTTCCTGTGACATCGGGTGGTGTAGGTGTCCTGGAGGGCAGGTAGTTTGCCCCCGGTGATGCGTTGTGCAGACCTCACTACCCTCACTATTCCTCTTGTCCAGATGGGTTAGGGCAGTGTGCAGTGTGGTTGAGATTGCATCGTCTGTGGACCTATTTGGGCGGTAAGCAAATTGGAGTGGGTCTAGGGTGTCAGGTAGGGTGGAGGTGATATGGTCCTTGACTAGTCTCTCAAAGCACTTCATGATGACGGATGTGAGTGCTACGGGGCGGTAGTCATTTAGCTCAGTTACCTTAGCTTTCTTGGGAACAGGAACAATGGTGGCCCTCTTGAAGCATGTGGGAACAGCAGACTGGTATAGGGATTGATTGAATATGTCCGTAAACACACCGGCCAGCTGGTCTGCGCATGCTCTGAGGGCGCGGCTGGGGATGCCATCTGGGCCTGCAGCCTTGCGAGGGTTAACACGTTTAAATGTCTTACTCACCTCGGCTGCAGTGAAGGAGAGACCGCATGTTTTCGTTGCAGGCCGTGTCAGTGGCACTGTATTGTCCTCAAATCGGGCAAAAAAGTAATTTAGTCTGCCTGGGAGCAAGACATCCTGGTCCGTGACTGGGCTGGATTTCTTCCTGTAGTCCGTGATTGACTGTAGACCCTGCCACATGCCTCTTGTGTCTGAGCCGTTGAATTGAGATTCTACTTTGTCTCTGTACTGGCGCTTAGCTTGTTTGATAGCCTTGCGGAGGGAATAGCTGCACTGTTTGTATTCGGTCATGTTACCAGACACCTTGCCCTGATTAAAAGCAGTGGTTCGCGCTTTCAGTTTCACACGAATGCTGCCATCAATCCACGGTTTCTGGTTAGGGAATGTTTTAATCGTTGCTATGGGAACGACATCTTCAACGCACGTTCTAATGAACTCGCACACCGAATCAGCGTATTCGTCAATGTTGTTATCTGACGCAATACGAAACATCTCCCAGTCCACGTGATGGAAGCAGTCTTGGAGTGTGGAGTCAGCTTGGTCGGACCAGCGTTGGACAGACCTCAGCGTGGGAGCCTCTTGTTTTAGTTTCTGTCTGTAGGCAGGGATCAACAAAATGGAGTCGTGGTCAGCTTTTCCGAAAGGGGGGCGGGGCAGGGCCTTATATGCGTCGCGGAAGTTAGAGTAACAATGGTCCAAGGTCTTTCCTCCCCTGGTTGCGCAATCGATATGCTGATAAAATTTGGGGAGTCTTGTTTTCAGATTAGCCTTGTTAAAATCCCCAGCTACAATGAATGCAGCCTCCGGATAAATTGTTTCCAGTTTGCAGAGAGTTAAATAAAGTTCGTTCAGAGCCATCGATGTGTCTGCTTGGGGGGGGATATATACGGCTGTGATTATAATCGAAGAGAATTCTCTTGGTAGATAATGCGGTCTACATTTGATTGTGAGGAATTCTAAATCAGGTGAACAGAAGGATTTGAGTTCCTGTATGTTTCTTTCATCGCACCATGTCACGTTGGCCATGAGGCATACGCCCCCGCCCCTCTTCTTACCAGAAAGATGTTTGTTTCTGTCTGCGCGATGTGTGGAGAAACCCGTTGGCTGCACCGCTTCGGATAGCGTCTCTCCAGTGAGCCATGTTTCAGTGAAGCAAAGGACGTTACAGTCTCTGATGTCCCTCTGGAATGCTACCCTTGCTCGGATTTCATCAACCTTGTTGTCAAGAGACTGGACATTGGCAAGAAGAATGCTAGGGAGTGGTGCGCGCTGTGCCCGTCTCCGGAGTCTGACCAGAAGACCGCCTCGTTTCCCTCTCTTTCGGAGTCGTTTTTTTTGGGTCGCTGCATAGGATCCACTCTGTTGTCCTGTTTGTAAGGCAGAACACAGGATCTGCGTCGCGAAAAACATATTCTTGGTCGTACTGATGGTGAGTTGATGCTGATCTTATATTCAGTAGTTCTTCTCGACTGTATGTAATGAAACCTAAGATGACCTGGGGTACTAATGTAAGAAATAACACGTAAAAAAACAAAACTGCATAGTTTCCTAGGAACGCGAAGCGAGGCGGCCATCTCTGTCGGCGCCGGAAGTGTTACAGTGAATCATTGTTGTGAATAGCAGTCTCATACTGGCTCCAAAACTCCTGCCACATACTGACATCTCCATAGAATTTCTCAATAATCAACTTCGGTAGCCTTACTGAGTTAGCGTCACTCACCCGGGCTGGTAGTGGATTGACGTCCTGTTTCTTCTTTATCACTCTTTGTGCACGACTCTTCAGCATGATAATGCGCTCTTTATAATCCTCCGTGCATGCAATCTCTGCCTCCAATCCGTCCAATGGCGTTAACTGTTCAATTCCACGATCGAGTTCAAACAAACTGTCCTCCTTAATTGATAACAATTCCAACAATGTACTCAAGTGATCGGTATCCGGATTTGACTGGGATATTTCCACGTCAATCTGATTCAAAATCCGCGTTGTTGCGTCTCGAATGGTACCCCGCTTTCGTCTCATTATTTCTGCTTCATGCCGACGTTCCTCCTCAGCCATTTCAGCCACTTCTTCGTCGGAGCTCATATCCCGGGTTTCGGCACCAAATTTTAGATTAACAAACTTCTTAGTAATGACTCGGGACGTCGGGTTTGATACGAAAGCTTATTTTAGTAAGAATACTTGTTTACGTTACATTTAACAACAATTGTTTTGGTACAGAGCAATGCAGGTAAGATGCTGTTGGAAAGTCAGCCACAATCACTCACACCTGCACATAATTGGCGCGTTATCACTCATTCCTCTCGCAAGGCATTCTGGGACTTGCAGTCAAAAAGCGTAATTCAACACAACCCAATACAATTACATATGCAAATAAATCTAAAGAAATATCTTTAGATACAGCTCAAAGAATAAACTTAAACATTAACTCTGTAACACATTAAAGTTACAACACTCAGTAAGGACGAAGCCACTGCTCTGAAACCACCATGAAAAAGCCAAACTACGGTTTGCAACTGCACATGGGGACAAAGATGGTACTTTTTGGAGAAATGTCCTCTGGTCCGATGAAACAAAAATAGAACTGTTTGGCCATAATGACCATTGTTATGTTTGGAGGAAAAAGGGGGAGGCTTGCAAGCTGAAGAACACCCTCCCAACCGTGAAGCACGGGGGTGGCAGCATCATGTTGTGGTGGTGCTTTGCTGCAGGAGGGACTGGTGCACTTCACAAAATAGATGGCATCATGAGGGGGGAAATTGTGGATATATTGAAGCAACATTTGAAGACATCAGGAAGTTAAAGCTTAGTCACAAATGGGTTTTCCAAATGGGTAATGACCCCAAGCATACTTCCAAAGTTGTGGCAAAATGGCTTAAGGACGACTAAGTCAAGGTATTGGAGTGGCCATCACCAAGCCCTGACCTCAATCCTATAGAAAATTTGTGGGCAAAACTGAAAAAGCGTGTGCGAGCAAGGAGGCCTACAAACCTGACTCAGATACACCAGCTATGTCAGGAGGAATGGGCCAAAATTCACCCAACTGATTGTGGGAAGCTTGTGGAAGGCTACCCAAAACGTTTGACCCAAGTTAAACAATTTAAAGGCAATGCTATCAAATACTAATTGAGTGTATGTAAACTTCTGATCCACTGGGAATGTGATGAAATAAATAAAATATGAAATGAATCATTCTCTCTACTATTATTCTGACATTTCCCATTCTTAAAATAAAGTGGTGATCCTAACTGTCCTAAAACATAATTTTTTTACTCTGATTAAATGTCAGGAATTGTGAAAAACTGAGTTTAAATGTATTTGGCTAAGATGTATGTAAAATTCCGACTTCAACTGTACCACCAGCCCCAAGCATTGCGATCATTTCCGTGTGTGTGCGTGCTGCCCCCAGGTCTTGGGGAGTGTCTGCTGTCCTTGGCCAGATGCCTGATGGAGGACTATAGAGATGCAGGAGCCATAGACCTCGTCCAGCAGGCCATCCAGTACCTCTTCAGGTTAGACACTTCACTCAGCATTCCCAGGAGCCCAGAGAGGCAGCTCATTGAATAGGATTACTGGAACTCACCATTGGCAATCAGAGAGAATTGGAATTAATTGGGTCCATAATAAAATTACACTGTGGTATCAAAGGGCACTCATGAGAATGACTTGGGCTACCAGTATTACATTTGATAAATGCCTTGTTGCTTTCATGTATTGTGAGGACTTTAAACCTACATCATTTATCAAGTTGCTTAAGAAACAAAAGGCCTCAACACATGATTTGTTTTTCACTATTAAAAATGATGTTGCATTGAAAATGTATACAAAAACACACTTGACTGTACTTAACATCCCCTTCGCCTGTGTCTGTCCACTCCCAGGGCTGTAGAGCTGCGTCCAGACCTGTCCTGTCTGTGGAAGTTACTGGGAGACGCCTGCACCTCAGTCAGCACTGTGGCCCCCAACAGGGCCCGCGTTGTGGTGCCAGGACCCCTGGCCGGGTTACAACCCCCAGACCAAGGCCACCTTCTCAACCAAGGACACACCCTCCGAGTGGGGGAGAGGTGAGGCGCCAACACCGGCTAGTCTCTAGTGTTCTGATAGAAGCCACGTGATTTGAATACACAGGACAACGCTATCTCAAGGCTAATGGATACTGGGTAGGAGGATCCCTCTCTGGTGTCATGATTTTTAGGTTTGGTCTGCACTGTAAGATGAATCAGGAATAATGTATTTGTGGACAGATGCTATGGGCGTGCTCTGAAGCTGATGCCTGAGAGCTCCAGCCTGTGGTATGACCTGGGTCTCAACTACTACCACCAGGCCTGTCTGCCCCCCTGCCTTCAGGAGATGGAGCACAACACCCTGCTACTGCTGCTGGAGAAGGCCCTGCAGGTACAAAACTCACCTGGCTGGATGGCAGGATGGGGCAGAACACTCAATTGTCTGGGCAGGAAGAGTTAGAAGAGATGTATTCAGCCCAATTCTTGGAGTTAAACACCAACAAGTTTCGGAGTTAACATAGAATATCAATGTATTACACTCTTTCTCTTCTCCTCAGTGTGTGAAGAAGGCCATCATGTTGAACAGTAGTAACCATAGCTACTGGAACGCCCTGGGAGTGGTCGCCATGAGCAAAGGTAGAAAGATGTAGCCTGGGTACCAGTCTGTTTCTGCTATCATTATACTCCTTGGCACAAAAAAATGAAGACGTTTTTAAAACTTTTGTCTGGTTGATGGGAGCCTTCGTTGGTGGTGGAGCTATGGGATGTTGTTGCCTTGTCTTTAGGTCTGTTTATAACATAAGAATGGCTGTTTACTCTTCCTTTTCAGGACTTGAGAACTATGCCCTTGCCCAACACAGCTTCATTAAGTCAGTGCAAGTGGAACCCAATGTAAGTACAACACATCACACAGTATTGGGTACTCACTTTTCATTTAATCATCTCTTATGTCTTAGTCTGGGTACCAGTCTGTTTAGCTGCTATCCTTCCACTCATTGCCACTTCTTGTCATGCTGAACAGACTGGCCTTTCTGCCATCTTCAAATATGAACATTCTATCATGAATGAGCTTGAGTAGAACAGAGGAATTGATCCTGATTTGATAACCCTCAAAACGATCATCCAATCACAACGATTAGGCACATATTGGAACTCTATCACTTTTTTCCTCCACAGAACATGTTGGTATAGTTTTTTGTTTCTCCAGAACATTCTGTCAAAAGTTGCTAGCGCATGTCAAAATTCTCTTAAGTAAATACATCCTGCAATTCCAACCACAAAACGTCTCGGCTCTGATTTTAAGCCTCAAAATACAACAACTTTGTTAGAATTAAAATTCTATCTTCCAGAGTCCATATGTTGTCATGGAATTATTTGTTAGGTTTAACAACCAATCAGGAACTCTGCCATAAATCGAGCTGCATATTGAACATTAAGATTGCTGAAAGGCCAGTCTCTTTAAACATACTGGTCCCCAGTGCAGTTATGTGTGTGTCTTTTAAAAATAAATGTCCTCCCAATCTAGAATGTTGTTGCTTGGACAAACCTGGGTGCTTTGTATCTGAAGAAAGACAGTGTTGAGGTATGTGTCCTCTGGACCGTGAAAATTCCTATGTCTATGTTCTGTCTGTATTACTGTCAGGTTCATTGTATTAGGAATGTTTAATTTCTGGTAAATGAACTTGATTGTGATTCTATTTACTGATGTTTATTGAAAGCATCAACTTCCATAGTCTGTGTGTTATTTTATTATTCGCTTCATTCCTGCTCCATTGCTTTCCCAGCTCTCCCATGAAGCCTTTAAGATCGCCCAGTCTTTGGAACCACTGTATGTCAACTGCTGGATTGGACAGGTATCTTGTGACATGCCTACAAGGCACCAGAGACCGTAACCATGCAAGCCAGTGTTGCTCAATGTTATACAGATATGTTCTAACATCCCATCCCTTTCTTTTTCTCCTCTTCTCCATCACTTTGCTCCCCATGTCCCGTTTTCTACTACTACCAGGCCCTTATTGCAGAGATGGTGGGCAGTTATGATACCATGGACCTGTTCAGACACACCACAGAGCTCAGAACACACGTATGTCAATTCATTCCTCCATTTAGAGACCTATTGGCTGAGACCTATTGGAATTATGTTGTAGCATCTCATTGTCTGCTATTATGTTATCCTGTCTTGTTTTATTCTCTCGCTCTCTCTCCTTTCACCCCCCCCCCCATGCACACCTAGACGGAGGGGGTAAAGGGCTATGCTTACTGGGTTTGTGCCACTCTGCTGGATAAGAGTAACAGGGACTCTGAGCTCTATCGCTACAACATCGTCCAGATGAACGCGGTGTCTGCCGCTCAGGTGGCTTTGAGCAAGTACACAGGTGTGTGGTTAAGTCTTCAATTAAGCTTTCTTACAATGGCCTTCTTATGCCATAATTGGCTAAACTTGAGATTGTTGGACCTTGTATCTTCAGTCTTTGATTGTCAAATTTAGAAATGAGCTCTAAGCCTAAAGGGAAATGGTTAATTACTTTCTGTCTTGTCAGAGCGGATCCAGACAGACCCTGATGCCTTCGTCATGCTGGGTTTCCTCAACGAGCACCTGCAGCTAAAGAAGCAGGCAGTGCTGGCTTACCAGAGGTGTGTCTGTCTGGAAATGGATTGTGTGTGCCTGCGTGTTACAGTGCGCCTCTACTTGTTATTTAAATGAAAGGTTAAATAGGAAATTCATCTCTTCTGTTTTTCATGAAGTAATTCACTAATGCCAGACTTCTTCCTCTTCTCCTCAGAGCTGTGGAGTTGCTGCAGGCGACGCCTTCCGTGGAGTTACTGGCCTTCTCCCTGGGAAGCTATGGCCGGGCCCTCTGGTACCACAACACTTTGTCCTCGTACAGACGTTCCGAAATGATTGAAAGATCTCAAAAAACAGGTTTCGTAGTGTAAGTGTGGTGTTTCTACCCCTCAGCAACACAGGCCAATGGGAGGAGGCGGTGCACGTTTACTCTTCCACATCTCTAGAGGTGCTCCACGACTTGACTGGCCTGGCGCTGGCCTACTGCAGAGCAGGACTCATCCCAGAGAGCATCAGTGGTGAGTGGCTCATTCAGTGTTGGGGGGGTATTTTTATATGTGTGAATGCCTTTCAACATTGCCCTGTCTCTTAGCCTATGAGAAGGCTCTGATGGTGACCTCTACTGAGAAAGAGAAGGCCTACATTCTGACTTCTCTGGCTCTGCTGCAGCACAGACTGGGGAACATGGACTCCGCTAAAACACTGCTCTTCAAATGGTCAGTTCCTCCTGACGCACCACTGCTTCAACACTTCTCCCTTCACACACTGAATGACTAAACCTACGGTATGTGTGTGTCTCTGTGTGTTTCTGTCTCTTTGCGTCTGTGTGGTGTCCGTAGCTCCATGCTGAAGGAACCTGTGCCAGAGTCTCTGCTGTGCCTGTGTGCTCTGGGGCTTGTCCATGGGGACAGCACCCTGGCCAGCGCGGCCCTCACTGAGCTGCTGAAGCAGGGCAGGGCCACTGGGGCTGCCGTGGAGCAACGCTGCCTGCTCACCTGCACCCTGCTGGCCCTGCAGGGCAACTACAGCGCGGTGCAGCGAGAGGCCTCCAGGGCCGTCCACAGGTACACCTCAACTCCAAAACTAGTTTCTTATTGGACCAAATACTAGGTAGGTCCAGGTAGTTACCTCCATGTTCCAGCTTGGCTCCATTTGGTTCCTAGTATATGCAGCCCAAGTCTCAATATTGACCCCTAATCCCAGCCTGTACTCCAGACCTATTCCATCCCCCTTCCCTTGAGTAGCATCACGGTCCCTTTTCTTATACAGTACCAGTCACGTTTGGACACACCTACTCATTCAAGGGTTTTTCTTTATTTTGACTACTTTCTACATTGAAATAACACATATGGAATCATGTAGTCACCAAAAAAGTGTTAAACAAATCATATTTTAGATTCTTCAAAGTAGCCACCCTTTGCCTTGATGACAGCTTTGTACACTCTTGGCATTCGCTCAACCAACTTCACCTGGAATGCTTTTCCAACAGTCTTGAAGCAGTTCCCACATATGCTGATCACTTGTTGGCTGCTTTTCCTTTACTCTGCGGTCCAACTCATCCCAAACCATCTCAATTGGGTTGAGGTCGGGTGATTGTGGAGGCCAGGTCATCTAATGCAGCACTCCATCACTCTCCTTCTTAGTCAAATAGCTCTTACACAGCCTGGAGGTGTGTTGGGTCATTGTCCTGTTAAAAAACAAATGATAGTCCCACTAAGTGCAAAGAGGCGTATCGCTGCAGAATGCTGTGGTAACCATGCTGGTTAAGTGTGCCTTGAATTCTAAATAAATCAGACTCTGTCACCAGCATAGTACCATCACATCATCTTCTCCATGCTTCACGGTGGGAACCACACATGCAGAGATCATCCGTTCACCTACTCTGCGTCTCACAAAGACACGGATGTTGGAACCAAAAATCTCAACCAAATGACAGATTTCCACCGGTCTAATGCCCATTGCTCGTGTTTCTTGGCCCAAGCAAGTCTCTTCTTCTTATTGGTGTCCTTAAGTAGTGGTTTCTTTGCAGAAATTTCAAGGTCTGATTCACTCAGTCTCCTCTGAACAGTTGATGTTGAGATGTGTCTGTTACCTAACTCTGTAACAGACACATGCTTGCCAAATAGGGCTATCTTCTGTATACCACCCCTAACTTGTTACAACACAACTGATTGGCTCAAACGCATTAATAAGGAAAGAAATTCCACAAAGTAACTTGAAATGCATTTTAGGTGACTAACTCATGAAGCTGGTTGAGAGAATGCCAAGAGTGTGCAAAGCTGTCATCAAGGCAAAGGGTGGCTACTTTGAAGAATCTCAAATATAAAATATATTTTGATTTGTTTCACACTTTTATGGTTACTACATGATTCCATATGTGTTATCTCATAGTTCTGATGTCTTCACTGTTATTCTACAATGTAGAAAATAGTCAAAATATGAGCAGGTGTCTCCAAACTTTTGACTGGTCCTGTAGTTTAGGATTAAAGAAAGCACTAGAATCTCTTCCATATGAGTAGGTATGTAGATACAGATAGTAACACGCTTTCTTGTTGTGTTGGTGCAGTAACCCTGGCAACCCTTCCCTGTGGGCCCTGCTTTCCAGACTGGTGCCACAGTATTACCCCAGGAAGGCCAAGGTATGTCACTCATTCACTCACTCATTCACTCACTCACTCACTCACTCACTCACTCACTCACTCACTCACTCACTCACTCACTCACTCAGCTTATGTTGTGTGTTCCAGGGAGGTGCAGTGGCAGGCCACGTTGCGTGTCTCTCCAGCATGACCCAAGGAAAGGTACGTGTGCACCCCTGCCCACACGCCTCACCCATACCCTTCGTCTCTGCTTGACACCCCCCAAATGTCACCACTGATCTTCTCGGTTTGGTTCCCTCCCTCTCACTGTGTCTATTCTGTCCCTGTGTGTGGGTGTGCTGCCTGCCACTACCTGTGTGTGGCTGCAGAGGGCACTGCTGTACAGTGGAGTGAACCAGCTGGCATGTGGCAGGCACTCTGGAGAAGATCGCAGCAGGAACGCCCTGAAGACCATGCAGAGGGCTGTGCTGCTCTGCCCCGGTAAGGCCATGATGATCACACACACACACAGTCTTTTCCAACATAAACATCTACACACAAAGCCTCAATCCCTTTAAGACTGTCTATAGACACTGTGTATGGATTCCCTGATGTAACATGTTCCTCACCCCGTCTGTCTGTCAGATGACCCGGCGGTGTGGGCGGGGCTAATGGCTGCTTGTCACACAGAGAACACAGCCTGCTCCCTTTCTGGCTCCACCCCTGGCAGACGAGGCTTGGAGCAGGTGCTCATGGCTGTGGTGTCAGAGAAAGGTAGGTCAGCACTGGTCTGAGGTGTGTGTGACTATGTGTACATGTGTAGCAAAGTCATGTAGCATTATTTAAGTTCTGGATCGAAAGAAAGTATTTAAATGTGAGACTTTTTCCCTCGCTCCATGTGTTTATCTTTTCTTTAACCTTTTTTGTGTGTGTGTGTGTGTGTGTGTGAGTGCAGTACGGAATGTGGAGGAGGTGGAACAGCCTCTGGCCCAGGCTCTGGAGGGTTGGGTGCTGCAGCAGGCTGTGACAGGACTGACAAGTGGAGGTCAGCTAGAGCAGGCTGAGGCCCTCTGCTCTCAGGTACACACACATGTTGAGTAATATGGCTACAGGTTCATCTACCTCTCCTAAAGCCCATTCTTGTGGAAAGTTGCTATAGACCACCAAGTGCTAACAGTCAGTATCTGGATAATATGTGTGAAATGCTTGATAAGGTACAGTATGTGATATCAACAGAGAAGTATATTTTCTGGGTGATTTTAAATATTGACTGACTTTCATCAAGCTGCCCACTCAAGAAAAAACGTCAAACTGTGACCAGTGCCTTATCAGTCAACCTACAAAGGTAGTTACAAACAAATGTAGTAGCCATATCTAGGAAAACCACTGTTCCAAAGGCTGGCTAATATAATGTATAAGAGGTCATACAATACGTTTTGTAGTGATTCATATGTTGATGATGTAAAGAATATTTGCTGGTTTGGTGTGTAATGAGGAGCAACCAGACGCTGCACTTGACGCATTTATGAAACTACTTATTCCAGTTACTAATAAGCACGCACCCATTAAGAAAATGACTGTAAAAACTGTTAAATCCCCTAGGATTGATGAGTAATTGAAAAATTGTATGGTTGAGAGGAATGAGGCAAAAGGTATGGCAATTAAGTCTGGCTGCCCAACTGATTGGCAAACATACTGCAAATTAAGAAATCATGTGACTAAACTGAATAAAAAGAAACAACACCATGAAACAAAGATGAATGATAGTAAAAAGCTTTGGGGCACCTTTAAAATGAAATGTTGGGGGGAAAAGCCAACTGCTCCATCATTCATTGAATCAGATAGCTCATTCATCACAAAGCCCACTGATATTGCCAACTACTTTAATAACTTTTTCATTGGCAAGTTTAGCAAACTTAGGCATGACATGCCAGCAACAAACGCTGACACCACACATCCAAGTACATCGGACCAAATTATGAAAGACAAGAATTTTACTTTTTAATTCCGTCAAGTCAGTGTGGATGAGGTGAAAACATTATTGTCGTCTATCAATAATGACAAGCCACCGGGGTCTGACAATCTGGATGGAAAATACTGAGGATAATAGCAGACAACTCCTATTTGCCACATCTTCAAATTAAGCCTACTAGAGAGCGTGTGCCCTCAGGCCTGGAGGGAAGCAAAAGTCATTCTCGTACCCAAGAATTGTAAAGCCCCCTTTTCTGGCTCAAATAGCCGACCAATCTGCCTGTTACCAACCCTTAGTAAACTTCTGGATAAAATTGTGTTTGACCAAATACAATGCTATTTCACAGTAAACAAATTGACAACAGACTTTCAGCATGCCTATAGGGAAGGACATTCAACAGGCACAGCACTTAAACAAATGACTGATGATTGGCTGATAAAAATTGATGATTAAAATATTGTGGGTGCTGTCTTGTTAGACTTCAGTGCACGTTTTGACATTATCGATCATAGTCTGCTGCTGGAAAAACATATGTGTTATGGCTTTACACCCCCTGCTATAATGTGGATAAATAGTTACTTCTCTAACAGAACACAGAGGGTGTTCTTTAATGGAAGCCTCTCAGACATAATCTAGGTAGAATCAGGAATTCCCCAGGGTAGTGTTGAGTAAAGCTATGTAAGTGCCTATGTATGCGGATGACAAAACACTATACATGTCAGCTACTACAGTGACTAAAATGACTGCAACACTTAACAAAGAGTTGCAGTTAGTTTCAGAGTGGGTGGCAAGGATTACGTAAGCCCTAAATATTTCTAAAACTAAAAGCATTGTATTTGGGACAAATCATTCACTTAACCCTTAACCTCAACTAAATCTTGCAATGAATAATGTGGAATTTGAGAAAATTGAGGAGACTAAACTGCTTGTAGTAACCCTGGATGGTAAACTGTCATGGTCAAAACATATTGATACAACAGTAGCTAAGATGGGGAGAAGTCTGTCCATAAAAAAGTGTTAGTGCTGTTAAGAAGGCAGAGTATCAACATGACAGGTCCTACAGGCCCTAGTTTTGTCGCACCTTGACTACTGTTCAGTCGTCTGGTCAGGTGCCACAAAAAAGGACTTAGGAAAATTGCAATTGGCTCAGAACAGGGCAGCACGTCTCGCCCTTGGATGTACACAGAGGGCTAATATTAATAATATGCATGTCAATCTCTCCTGGCTCAGTGGCGGAGAGATTACAGTGACTTCATCAGTACTTGTATTTATGAGAGGTATTAACATGTTGAATACACCGAGCTGTCTGAACTACTGGCACACAGCTCGGACATCCATGCATAGCCCACAAGACGTGCCACCAGAGGTCTCTTCACAGTCCCCAAGTCCAGAACAGACTATGGGAGGCACACAGTACTACATAAAACCATGACTACATGGAACTCTATTCCACATCAAGTAACTGATGCATGCAGTAAAATTAGATTTTAAAAAACAGATTTAAAAACACCTTATGGAACAGCAGGACTGTGAAGCAACACAAACATAGGCACACACACACACACACACACGATAACATACACACTATACACACACATACACATGGAGTTAGTACTGTAGATATGTAGTAGTAGGGGCCTGAGGGCACACAGAGTGTTGTGAAATCTGTGAATGTATTGTAATGTTTTTAAAATTGTATAAACTGCCTCCATAAGAAATACAAATACACCCTGTACATGCAACAGTCATACGTCCCCTATACGCTCAGCACTTCCAAACCACATCCGTCATACATCTCTCTGAGCTCTGTAGTCTAATTTGAAAGTGAAGGAGTTTTCATGTTTGATCTCCTGAAGGTGTTCCTCCTCTCCTGCTATTCTCCCTCTAACCCCGTCTCTCCTCCCTCTAACCCCGTCTCTCCTCCCTCTAACCCCGTCTCTCCTGCCTCTAACCCCGTCTCTCCTGCCTCTAACCCCGTCTCTCCTGCCTCTAACCCCGTCTCTCCTGCCTCTAACCCCGTCTCTCCTGCCTCTAACCCCGTCTCTCCTCCCTCTAACCCCGTCTCTCCTGCCTCTTTCCCAGGTCCTGAGTGTGTCTCCTGAGCACCCCGCTGTAGTCCTGCTGTTGAGGCAGGTGCAGTGTGAACACCTCCTCCTGTCTAGTGCCGGTACTGCCCTGCCAGCTTCTGTCCTGGAGCAGCTCAGCAGTGCCGTCTCAGCCAATCACACCTCAGTGGCCGCCTGGCACGTGAGTCACACACACTGCTGACTGGGCGGGGTTGAAGCTATTGGCCTGGATGTCTGTAAAGTTTTGTATGTTCGCGTCCTTCTTCCCTCACTTGTCTCTCCCCTCCTCTCTCAGTGGCTGGCGGAGGTGTATCGTACCCAGGGTCTGCTGGTACAGGCAGTAATGGCCTACAGACAAAGCCTGCAACTGGCGTCCCAGCTTGACCTCCACAGTGGGAAAATGGCATGTCTTCTGCGCCTAGCCCTGCTGGCCCTCAGCCCCTGCATGGTGAGTCTCCCTCTGGGACTAGCCCTTCTGGGCATGGTGAGTCTCTCTCTGGGACTAGCCCTTCTGGGCATGGTGAGTCTCTCTCTGGGACTAGCCCTTCTGGGCATGGTGAGTCTCCCTCTGGGACTAGCCCTACTGGGTATGGGGAGTCTCCCTCTGGGACTAGCCCTGCTGGGCACGGGGAGTCTCCCTCTGGGACTAGCCCTGCTGGGTACGGGGAGTCTCCCTCTGGGACTAGCCCTGCTGGGCACGGGGAGTCTCCCTCTGGGACTAGCCCTGCTGGGCACGGGGAGTCTCCCTCTGGGACTAGCCCTGCTGGGCACGGGGAGTCTCCCTCTGGGACTAGCCCTGCTGGGCACGGGGAGTCTCCCTCTGGGACTAGCCCTGCTGGGCACGGGGAGTCTCCCTCTGGGACTAGCCCTGCTGGGCACGGGGAGTCTCCCTCTGGGACTAGCCCTGCTGGGCACGGGGAGTCTCCCTCTGGGACTAGCCCTGCTGGGCACGGGGAGTCTCCCTCTGGGACTAGCCCTGCTGGGCACGGGGAGTCTCCCTCTGGGACTAGCCCTGCTGGGCACGGGGAGTCTCCCTCTGGGACTAG
Source organism: Oncorhynchus mykiss (assembly GCF_057628025.1). Taxonomy (NCBI): domain Eukaryota; kingdom Metazoa; phylum Chordata; class Actinopteri; order Salmoniformes; family Salmonidae; genus Oncorhynchus; species Oncorhynchus mykiss. The sequence goes on along the minus strand of NC_143027.1, from coordinate 14,536,692 downwards.
CCCTGCTGGGCACGGGGAGTCTCCCTCTGGGACTAGCCCTGCTGGGCACGGGGAGTCTCCCTCTGGGACTAGCCCTGCTGGGCACGGGGAGTCTCCCTCTGGGACTAGCCCTGCTGGGCACGGGGAGTCTCCCTCTGGGACTAGCCCTGCTGGGCACGGGGAGTCTCCCTCTGGGACTAGCCCTGCTGGGTACGGGGAGTCTCCCTCTGGGACTAGCCCTGCTGGGCACGGGGAGTCTCCCTCTGGGACTAGCCCTGCTGGGCACGGGGAGTCTCCCTCTGGGACTAGCCCTGCTGGGCACGGGGAGTCTCCCTCTGGGACTAGCCCTGCTGGGCACGGGGAGTCTCCCTCTGGGACTAGCCCTGCTGGGCACGGGGAGTCTCCCTCTGGGACTAGCCCTGCTGGGTACGGGGAGTCTCCCTCTGGGACTAGCCCTGCTGGGCATGGTGGGGATGATTGATTCAACATATTTAATACTGAACTTAATATAGGATTTTGTTGATGGAGTTTCTGGAATACCATGGGATGTTAAATGTACAGTTATTTACACATCCATGACAAGTCAAGAATGCGGAGTTTGTTTGTATTTGTATTCCAGTAAATTACACAATGTGAACCCTTTTTCCTAAAAATGTCTGAAATATGGTTAAACCAAGGTAGCCGGTGTATTGAGTCAGTTGCTAACACAAAACACACTCACACGGGCCCATCCCCCCAAATACAGAGACCAACAACAGAACACAAACAGACGGCATGTTAGTGAGGAATGACACACACAATGATGGGACAACTGATCAAAGCCAAGTGGAAATGCAAACAGCACCAAGGGTATTCATTGTCCCTTTCAACAGCCCCAGTGTATGTACAGCTCTAAAAGGGGAGGTTTGAGTTATGCATCAGGCCTGTGAGCATAGCCGTGAGAAGTAGGGGTGCTGATGGTGCTGCAGCACCCCCTGAAAATATATATATTTTTAAAAGGAAACAAATGTCCCACTAAAGTAGTTCAATGGGCCTTTACTAGGCCTGTATTAGTGGATCAATATAGCAGTCTGTAGGGAAGAAAAAAAATAAACCAAACATCTTCCTGTGGCTATGGCTGTGAGACTTTTTAAGAGGAATAGTGAACCTTGGTGAGAGAGGGGAATGAATGTTTCTCTTCCTGTGGGATGGTAATTATCTGTCTCTACCTGCTGAGCCCAAATTAGATTTCAGACAAAGCCTTGAGTAGCATTAGACAATTCCTTGATTAAACAGTGGAACATTGCATTGTCAAGGGACATTCACCTTCTGCTCACCTCAATGGAGGTATGAAATGTCTTTATTTTTTTTCTTGTGTGTTTCAGTCGAAAGTCCCTGGTGATGAATGGAAGGAGCTGGTTCTGGAGGCGACCACCGAGGCTCTGAAGCTGGGCCCCTCCCCTGTAGCCCTCCTTGTCCAGGCCCTGCTACACTTCGCCACCAAGATGTCCGCCAGGTGGGAACCCCTGCTACTCATCAGAGTGGCTGGCGATGTCCCAATTATCTCCTTTCTCCCAAAGTGTGGACTTATTCACTTCTTTACCAGTAGCTTCCTTTCAAGTTAGGAATCAGGAATATGGTGAAAACTCCCACTAGCCAATGTCTCCACCAAGCCAATGCATTTGGATTTATGGGAAGTAGTGAATGAGTGAACACTTCAGGATAAAGGAGATATTATTGGGATGTACCCATAATCTCCATTTCATATTCTCGCTCCTCGAACCATGACAGCAAATCTTCAATGCATGTGTTCAACAGTACAGTTGATATTACAGACAGCTTATTCTTGTGTGATACAACTTCATAACACATTCACAATAGTAAAAGCCCGTGCACATCCACTGCAAACAACTCTCCTGTCGTCTGAATCGGATTGCTCTGATTGTTGATGTGGTCCAGGGAGACGAGGCGTTTGTTGGAGAGGCTGGTGTACTCCCAAGGTTACCCAGAGACTGTGGCGTGTGTGGCTCGCTGGTACCTCCTACGCCACCTGCATGCCAAAGACGACCTGGAGCTGATGGACGTGAGTACAGAATGAACCAATTACAGACAAAAGATTTCCAAGAAGTATACAAGTATTCATGTGTGATTGTTTTAAAGACTAATGTAACCGTATTTGTGGTGAAAGTGAGATGCCATATTTAATACAGGAGAAAGTAGTATATTTACTGTGTATTGATTGCTTGGTCTGTCGAAGCAGGGAGCACAGTTGAGGTCAGGTGTACTGTTTCAATAAGGAGCAGGCCAGCCAGGTGGGATGCACTGAGGTAGCAGCAGTTAGCTAGGGACTTCCAATCAGGTAACAGAAGATCATTAGCCTAATGTCTCAGAGGATGAAGTGATGAGGAGGGTCAGGTGGTCAAAACACTAGCCTCTGAAGATTGTATCTTGAAACGTTTTGAACAGCGCGGCAGTGGTCATATCATGCATAGGGTGTGTTCGTATGCATGAGATGACCTGCTACGCTGTTCAAAGGGTATTCTGCATGTAGGTAGAAGGTAGTGGTACGCAGTGAATACATCCCTTAAAACATGTTCCTGTCACAATGTTTAGTGTTCCTATTCAGCAGTTTTACTTTGTGTGTCTTTAGACCCTGGTGGATGACGCCAAAGCCAGTGGAGACAGCAGACTGCTGGAGTTCCACACACGGCTCGCCTCTTGCTGACTGCCCACTACAGACTGACTGACTACCAGGGGGGGACAGCACAGCTCCATCCACAGCCAGCCACTCACTCTGCAAACAATGCATGACCTGAAGTCAACAATGTATCTCCTTCATTGCCTGACTCTTGTGCTTTCTCTGTCTTTCACAATCGTGTCAAAAGTTTACAGTACTTATGGTATTTGTATGCAATAGATTAGTTTAGGCAATCAGTTCTTACTATGGGATATTGAGATTTGGGAATAACACCAACAGGAGGCACTGAGGGTCAAAACACTAGCCTCTGAAAATGGTATCTTAACTTTTTGAGCAGCGCGGCAGGATGTAGAGGAGTGGTCATATCATGCATAGGTTATGTTGTCGCCTATCAATGATCGTATGCATGAGATGACCACTCCTCTATATCCTGCCATGATGTTCAAAGGGTATTCTTCATGTAGGTAGAAGGGAGGCACGGTAGTGGTAAGCAGTGAACACATTCCTGTCACAATGTTTTACTTCCAGGGTGTAACAGTTTAACTTCAAGTTCTTAGAGGTGCATTCTGTAGCTTTAAGTTAATTTCTCCAGTGGCAACTCACAGTACCACAAACACATTCAGCCAAAAAACAAATGGGTACATTTGGATGCACCCAAACCTACACCTTCAGATTCAGCACTTTTGACCAGAAAAAAATAACTAAATTCCAAAACATATGTATGGTCTCCCTACAGCTTCTGGTGAATGCTCACTTGTTAACCCATATTTAACTGATCACTTACTAAATGCCTTGACTGACACTTGTGATATTGACAGACAAACAAGATAGTGTTTCAATTCTGTAGTTGGCTAATTAAGAATGTAAGCTTTGTTATTGCACTATGCTGTTTATCATGTAGGAAAGTGCCTTCAGAGCATGAGCTATATTAACATATCTGCTTTTGGGTGTCGCCTTAAGACAGAAAGGATGTATCACTTGATAACATGTTTAATTTGCGCTCAAAGCCAACCCACTGGTGCGGAAGGCCACCCTTGATGTATATGCTCTAAGCCTGCCCATGAGTCAGGACTGAAGAGTAAAGATGGTTGAAATCACATCACACGCCACTGGGTCTCAAACTCCTTAGATTCCAGTGTAGTTTGCACTGTGCATACTGAGGAAATTGTGTTTAAAACGAGGCACTTTCTCCGAAACGCATCAGCAATAAATATAATTGAAGGAAATTAAGCTGCTGTCCTGAACCTGCTTTTACAATTGTTGCTTCTTTATTTCACGTGAATGCTGTCACACATTGCCAAATGATATCAAATGATATCATGTAACCACTGCCATAGCTATATGTAAGAACCACAAACCCTATGAGGAAAAAGCATTTTTACTTTGGAGCTCATGTATTTCATATGAAATGGATCAAATCAAACTATTTGCCACATGTGCCGAATACAACAAGTGTAGACTTTACCGTGAAATGCTTACTTACAAACTCTTAACCAACAGTGCAGTTCAAGAAGAAAATAGTGATACTGCAGGAATAAAAAGCCAATACACAGTACCAGTCAAGTTTGGACACACCTACTCATTGAAATGTTTTTCGTTATTTGTACTATTTTCTACATTGTAGAATAATAGTGAAGACATTAGAACTATGAAATAACATAGAATTATGTAGTAACCAAACAATTGTTAAATCAAAATATATTTTACATTATTCAAAGTAGCCACCCTTTGCCTTGATGACAGCTTTGTGCACTCTTGGCATTCTCTCAACCAGCTTCACCTGGAATGCTTTTCAAACAGTCTAGAAGGAGTTCCCACATATGCTGAGCACTTGTTGGCTGCGTTTCCTTCACTCTGTGGTCCAACTCATCCCAAACCATCTCAATTGGGTTGAGGTCGGGTGATTGTGGAGGCCAGGCCATTTGATGTCATCACTCTCCTTGGTCAAATAGCCCTTACACAGCCTGGAGGTGTGTTTGGAGTTCATTGTCCTGTTGAAAATCAAATTATAGTCCTAAGTGCAAACTACATGGGATGGTGTATCGCTGCAGAATGCTGTGGTAGCCATGCAGGTTAAGTTCCAGAGTTCCACCGGTCTCATGTCCATTGCTCGTGTTTCTTGGCCCAAGCAAGTCTCTTCTTATTATTGATGTCTTTAAGTAGTGGTTTCTTTGCAGAAACTCAACCATGAAGGCCTGATTCACGCAGTCTGCACAGTTGATGTTGAGATGTCTGTTACTTGAACTCTGTGAAGCATTTATTTGGGCTGCAAGTTCTGAGGCTGGTAACTCGATTGAACTTATCTTCAGTGGCAGAGGTATCTCTGGGTCTTCCTTTCCTGTGGCGGTCCTCATGAGAGCCAGCTTCATCAAAGTGCTTGATGGTTTTTGCGACTGCACTTGAAGAAACTTTCAATGTTCTTGACATTTTCCGGATTGACTGACCTTCATGTCTTAAAGAAACGATGGACTGTAGTTTCTCTTTGCTTATTTGAGCTGTTCTTGCCATAGTATGGACTTATAGGGGCTATGTTATGTATACAGGGGTGGTACACAACTGATTGTCTCAAATGCATTAAGGAAAGAAATTCCACAAATTAACTTTTAACAAGGCACACCTGTTAATTGAAATGCATTCCAGGTGACTACCTCATCAAGCTGGTTAAGAGAATGCCAAGAATGTGCAAAGGGTGGCTACTTTAAAGAATCTCATAAAATAGATTTTGATTTAACACTCTTCACTATTATTCTGCAAAAAATAAAAAAACCCTGGAATGAGTAGGTGTGTCCAAACTTTTGACTGGTACTGTACAAGAACATGCTATGTGTCTTCGTTGATCCCCTCTGGCACATCATTGTTCACCAAAACAGCCACATACAACATAAGCCTACATGTGGAGATAAAAGGTTTGTTCAGGAGATACATTCTGGCCACATGATGTACAGCATATATTTTACAGGAGAATAAAATATTAGGTCCCTGAGATACATGTATGCAATAACACACCGCCGAAGACTACTAGACCATGACACATCACTGCTACTCCTTGTCTTCTACCCCCCTCCCCGTGTCAGGCACTGGCAGAGCAGGTGTGTTTGGTCATTTGGGTGCAGATGTTCTGTCCGCAACCCCAGCACGGGAGCAGCGTATGTGTGTGATCTGATGTGGTTTTCCTCTTGCACAGGGTACACACACCCCCAGCCACCGCAACCTGCATGTCTCCACCCCTTCCAATCCCAGCCCGCTTCTGTGAAACCAACTGCTTTAGCTCAGCCAGGATGGTGGGGTTGGGCGCCTTGGCGATGCTAGTGACCATGACACGCTGGGGGTCAAACACACAGTCCTCCTCCAGGCCGCTGGGCACGGATTGCATGCCACAGTTGGGGGGAACCCATGCGGTGTCGTACCCTGCTGCGTTCCAGCTCTTTTGCATAGGGTGGTTGTCTTTGTCGATGCGTTTCACGCGACCAGCGTTAACACGCAGCTGCAGCACCACACGGTTGGAGGGGGGGGATTTTAGCGGGTAGCGCTCTGCCTTCTGCTGGTTGCGGCTCACGTACACACCGGGGCCCAACATGCCATCAGGGGACTGGCGGAAGCCATTGGTGATGATGAGCCGAGCAGTCTGGACATTGGTGCCATGGTACATAGTGTAAGAATCCCCCTTTTGAGGCTCCTGCTCTGCCCCCAGTTCCAACACCAGGGATTTGTCATCGTACACCACGTCCCAGCCAAAGAACGTCACCGACATCCTAGAATGGAATTAATTGGATAGTCAAAACAAAATATTCTTCAGGGTGTAAATGGGAGCCAAATAGAACTTCAAATGAATGGAACGGTTTGAAATTATTTGAGTTGGCTGCTAAGTGTAGGCCTACTGCCTGGCATTGGTGTAAAGTGCTTTAAAGTGGCAATATGTAACTTTTTGGGCGACCTGACCAAATTCACACAGAAACGTGAGTTATAGATCTATCATTCTACTTGAAAGCAAGTTTGTTCTATGTGCGTTATTTCAATGCTTCCCATTCTTAAGTTTTGTTTTTGCATCTTTTACTTTCAGTTTAGTACACAACCTTCAAACCGCTGAAAATATAATATTTTTGCTTTTGAAAAATATGATGGTACAATGATTCTCTTAACTATGCTAACTTATTTTGTCACATTAACTGAAATTAGGCAAACTATTACAGCAACCAGGAAATGGCAGAGTGATTTCTGCATAGTGCAACTTTAAGTAAAAATACTTTAAAGTACTACTTAAGTAGTTGTTTGGGGTATTTGTATGTTACTATTTACATTTTTGACAACATTTATTTTTACTCCACTACATTCCTAAAGAAAATAATGTTATTTTTACCCCATACATTTTTGACACCCAAAAGTACTGTTACATTTCAAATGATTCCTTATCAGGCTGAGAAAATGGTCCAATTCACGCACTTATCAAGACAATGTCCTAGTCATCTCTACTGCCTCTGATCTGTCACTCACTAAACACAAATGTTTTGTTTGTAAATTATGACTGAGTGTTGGAGTGTGCCCCTGGCTACCCATACATTTTTAAAACAAGTAAATAGTGCCGTCTGGATTTTTTAATATAAGGAATGCGAAATTATTTCTATGTTTACTTTTACTTTTGATAATTAGATATATTTGAGCAATTACTTTTACTTTTACTTTTGATACTTAAGTATATTTAAAACCAAATACTTTTAGACATTTAATCAAGTAGTATTTCACTGGGTGACTTTTACTTTTACTTGAGTCCTTTTCTATTAGTGTCAATATGTAACTTTTTGGGCAACCAACCACATACAAATGTGAGTCATAGATCTATAATGTTACTTGAAAACAAGTCTAAAGTGGTCCCTCTGTTATTTCTATGCTTTCCGTTCTTAAGTTTCATTTTTGAGTCTTTGTCTTTCGGGTTTTGTACACCAGCTTCAAACAGCTGAAACAGCAATATTTTTGGTTATGGAAAATATATTTCACAGCGGTTTGGATGGTACAATGATTATCTACACTATACTAGCTTATTTTGTCACATAAACTGACATTAGGCAAACTAGAGTTTTAGCAACCAGGAAATGGCGGAGAGAATTCCGCATAGTGCAACTGTAAGGTATCTTTACTGTTACTCAAGTATGACAATTTGTTATTTTTTCCACCACTGCATCCTGATCTCATCATCCCTGTCTATCCCTACAGTGGACCCTAACAGATATAGCCTACTGTAGCCTACATTTAAATTACGCTAGAATGTCATATTTATAGTCATATTTCATTTATGTCTTGTACATTATACACAGCTGCTTAAACATGCAACTGTATGGACCACAGACAATGGCATAACCATAACAGACAGAAATAAATATTAGTTTAGTTTCACTCAAGTCCTATCAAAAATGTTTCCAAATTAGTATTACATGTATATTAGTGTTTTTCTTACCTGTACAGCAATGCGTCGCCGAAGTTCGATCTGAGCAATTATACTTTCGCTTTCTGTACAACTAAATTGAAAGTAGCCTAAACTAATGAAATGGCACTACGTTCTGAAAACGGGAACGTGTCGCAATAATAGAGCTAGACGCCGTACAGACCACATAATTGGGCCTATATCTTAGAACTCGTAATGCATATGCACAAGCATTTCGCTACACTCGCATTAACATCTGCTAACCATGTGTATGTGACAAATAAAATTTGATTTGATTTGATGATTCCCATAGAGAATTCCTCTATAATTAATTATTGCAACAGTTGCAAGCTCAACTCGGCAACTAACAACTTGGAGGACACTTTTGGGCTGCGTATCAATAGTGAAACTATTTCCTCTCCTCCTCACCTTAATATAAGGTTATATCAAATAGTGAATAAGGTGCTGGGGTATAATACAGCAAATTCAGGGGTAGCCCTGACACAAACCCGGTCCAGCGACTGTCAAGCCAACACCTTAACCATTTATGCCAAGAGGTCCAAGCCTCTTGACATGTTGGGTTAAAGTTGCTACATTACCATTACCCCCTTCCTTTGGGAGAGCTTGTCTCCATGCTTTTCTATACCAAGTCCCTCACATGTACACAGCTCTCCGATTGCTCCACCCACCATCCCACTTCTGACACCAATGGAGTGAATTCAAGGGGTAGCACCAACCGTGACTTTAACCACCCTGGTCCAGCGACTATCAAGTCAGCAGCTTAACTGTTACACCAAAAGGTCCAAACCTCTTGAGAAAGTCGCTAAAGATATTCTGGATAGGGAGAGTCAGTCCCTGCAACATGACATACAGCCTTCATAGACTTCCCCACAGGCTATGCTGGCTGCTGCTGTGTAGAACATTAAGAACCTCGTCAATTATGCCATGTCCCCCCCCCTACTTCCCCCTTCCCTCCTCCAAAGACAGCGTGAAGAATTGAAGGGTCTGAAGAGCTAGCTTCACAGCTGTATAAAGCTGAGACTGGGGTGTGATTCATGACTGGGTTTTTTGTTTCCCATTGGTTCTAGGAATGAAGCCATAAGTTTCCTGGCCGTTAAAACGAAACGTTTTTTAGACATTCTGAGAATAGAAGTGAAAATTTCACCTTTTCCGGGAACTATACCTTTTAGGTTGTAGTTAGGTTCGCAAATGTTTTTCTATGGTTCCCATAAAGTAATTATTTTGGTTTTATTAATGTTCTGAGAACAGAAATTATAGGTTATATGAAGGTAATTAAATGACGTTCTGAGAACATGTTTCAATAATTCTGCTAGCTTAGGTTAACTGTTTTGAACTCCAAGCACAGATAGAACACATGGAATTTAATTTGCTTAGGTATTAATCATGCAAACACATGTCTTTTTTATTGTGGCATGGCGTCAATGAGATTCAAACCATTGATCTTCTGCGCTCTATCCATGTAATTAATCCACTGTCCACCAGGATGGCCTTGTTTTTTTTTTTACTCATACAAAGCTGTTCATTTTAGTCTATTCAAACAGACCCCATTTCAAAGAAAACAAGCACTCATTAAGATCATGTGTGGCCAAGTAGTGGGTGGGGCCAACACACCTGAACACAGTTAACAAGATAGAGGACAGAGGGAGTTTTGTTGTGCTGAGAACATTATGTATATGTTTTTAAATAGCATTCTTAGAACGTTACAAATGTTTTATTGTGTTTTTTTTATGGAAAGTTTACTTAATGTGCTGAGAACATGACAAATAAAACCATGAGGAAACCTGCAGAAAATGTTATTCTGAAGTAATGGAATTCCCACAGAAGAATGTTGTTTCTTCACGTGAAAAATTTGAGAACATTGCTTTAAATAGAACCATGAGGAAACCTGTAAAAAACATAATGCTGAACTACTGAAATTCCCACAGAAGTACATTGTTTCTTAATGTTCTCTGAACAATGTGAGAACATTACTGTAAATAGAACCATGAGGAAACCTGTAGGAAACTTTATAGGAAGATTGTATGCAAAATAACCATGAGACAATCACGTTCTTACCAAGCTCTAAGAAACATATATGGTTTTCAGAATGTTATGTGCCAGCTGGTTAGAGCAAGTGCCAGCTCCTTGAAGCAATGGGCTAGAAATCGACATCAAGAAATTGGCATGAGGACCAAACCCAGGCAGAGGTTAATATTTTTTATGGGATTTATAGTAAAGAAATGTATTTTACTGTAATGTACTTTCATCCAAAATAATTCCAGCATCTGAACAGTGCACTGTGCACCCGCCAACTTTCCTTCAATTAGCAAGTGGCTGAAACACTCACTGGAGAAAGCATCCGGGCGAGCGAAACAGCGCCCCTCTGTCTTACTATATGTAGCCCATGTATCTGATGCCGTCTGGCAAAAAAAGAGTATGACATGCCATAATAAAACCACCTGTGGGCCGCCAGTTGGGGATCCCTGCCCGAGAGTCTTTTGACCCACAGCTGGGTTTCTACTAAGCTAAGATATGGAATTGTTTTAAGATTGTTATACAAGGACCATTTTGCTATTTGATTTTGCATTTAAGACCCCTGTAGTTAAGAAAATATCTATAATTATTTGATGGAATATTGAATTTGTCCTTACTGCTATTAGCCCATAGAAACGCATTGATTAACAGATTCATACATGGTAAAACAGATAGTCAAAAATGTAATAAAAAGTAAGTATGTTTAGAAGTGTATGTCCTATATCTTAAAGATGTAAGAATTGTAACAAATATTCACAACCAGTATACCATTGAAATGTATTTTCCAGACCAGTATTGGGTTACCTTTAGACGAGTCCCATTGACAATTGTGGAGGGGTCATATTAGTGTGTATTCCAAACTGTTCGGACAATACATACACTACCATTCAAAAGTTTGGGTTGACTTAGAAATGTCCTTGCTTTTGAAAGAAAAGCTATTTTTTTTGTCCATTAAAATAGCAAAACACCAGTCTCAACATCAACAGTGAAGAGGTGACTCCGGGATGCTGGACTTCTCGGCAGAGTTGCAAAGAAAAAGCCATATCTCAGACTAACCAATAAAAATAAAATATTAAGATGGGCAAAAGAACACAGACACTGGACAGAGGAACTCTGCCTAGAAGGCCAGCATCCTGGAGTCGCCTCTTCATTGTTGACGTTGAGGCTGGTGTTTTGCGGGTACTATTTAATGAAGCTGCCAGTTGAGGACTTGTGAGGCGTCTGTTTCTCAAACGAGACGCTCTAACGTACTTGTCCTCTTACTCAGTTGTGCACCGGGGCCTCCCACTCCTCTTTCTATTCTGGTTAGAGCCAGTTTGTGCTGTTTTGTGAAGGGAGTAGTACACAGCGTTGTACGAGATATTCAAGTCTCTTGGCAATTTCTCACTTGGAATAGCCTTCATTTCTAAGAACAAGAATAGGCGGACAAGTTTCAGAAGAAAGTTCTTTGTTTCTGGACATTTTGAGCCTGTAATCGAACCCACAAATGCTGATGCTCCAGATACTCAACAAGTCTAAAGAAGGCCAGTTTTATTGCTTCCTTAATCAGCACAAAAGTTTTCAGCTGTGCTAACATAATTGCAAAAGGGTTTTCTAATGATCAATTATCCTTTTAAAATGATCAACTTGGATTAGCTAACACAACGTGCCATTGGAACACAGGAGTGATGGTTACTGATAATGGGTCTCTGTACGCCTATGTAGATATTCCATTAAAATATCAGCCTTTTCCAGCTACAATAGTCGTTTCCAACATTGAGAATGTCTGCACTGTATTTCTGATCAATTTGATGTTATTTTAATGGACAAAAAAATATGCTTTTCTTTCAAAAACAAGGACATTTCTAGGTGACCCCAAACTTTTGAACGGTAGTGTATGTTTTTCTGAGAAGAACAATTTTCTCCTGGTCTGACAAACACAGCAGTAGCTCAGCCACCTTCCACCGCAGATGCGGAAGGCCGACATCGGCAGAGGCGGTGGATTGAGACGCAACACATGCAACACAAAACACCAGATATTTTTTATCTTAAACAGATGGATTTTGATGGGGATTAATTTTTTTATTTCATATGCATCGAGGGAGCATGGGCGGGGGCCTCAAGCAGAGATGTATTTATTAAATAATTATGCTCAGCTCATGAGGCCCCTTGATGTTGTGAGCAGTAGCAGTGTGTGGATAAAATCACTGGGGAAGCCGAGCCAAGCCAGAAAAATAGCCTTATTATAACCTATCTTGTGATAATTGCGTTGTTTGCCCTATACCACATTTTTCCTCCTGCGTGACTGTTGTCTTTTTGCTGTCTCTGCCTTATTTTATATCACGGTGGCGCATGTCCACGGTGGCGCATACTCTTTTGGTCCAGACAGCATCAGATACATGGGCTACACATACTGAAACAGAGGGGTGCTGTTTCCCTCTCTCTGATGATTTATCTGGTGAGATTCTTATGAAAACACAGAGAGACGAAAGATAAATTATTTTATAATTGTTGTTTTTTTATTGGTCAAATATTTGGAGAAGCCTGTGTTCCCTTGTCATCCATAACTACACACCACTGGATGTTAGGCCTGAGGCAGTTGCCTTTTCTGCCTCATGGTAAGTCTGCCAGAGCCTACCATCAGCCTCCAACAACTCTGTGCTTGAAGGCTCTATGGAAGGGCCTGTTACATCTTCATTTGTTAATTAAGGTTCTGGGTGTCAAGGATTTTCAGCATTTCATGAGTGTGTTTTTCTAGCAGGCCCTGCACTTGGATGGGAGGAGGCACTCCAAGTGGGCTCTCTTGGGTAATTATTCCAGTGACCATCTCAGTAACAGCCTTTCACACACACTGTTTTATTGGTCTGCATGCCAGGACTTCATTCAGCTGCACTCAGATACTCAGAGCCTCCTCAACAGAAATTATTTACCAGGCTTTGTCCACTGGAGAGGAGAGAGACAGCCACCTGTCCTCTGCATTCACACAAACCCAAAGGTTGGTTGCAGAGCAAAGTCCCCCAAAAAACGGGATCAGTGAAAGTTAGCTTCCCACAAAGGCTTTCTGTGAGTAGTGGCACAATATTCTCAATGACTCAATATAGCTGCCTCAACAGTGCAATGTTATGTCTTAACCCATAGCTTCTCAAATACAGAATGCCTCAATGGTGCAATGTTATGTCTTAATTAACCCATAGCTTCTCAAATACAGAATGCCTCAATGGTGCAATGTTATGTCTTAACCCATAGCTTCTCAAATACAGAATGCCTCAATGGTGCAATGTTATGTCTTAACCCATAGCTTCTGAAATAACCCATAGCTGCCTCATTACTCTCATTGAGTGTTTCCTCTAGACAAAGAGGCAATGAGGAAGCCTCTAGGGTGTGTGTGTTTGTATATATCTGTGTCTGTCTGTGTGCGTGCGTGTGTGTGTGAGTGAGTGGTTTGAAGGGGCTGGTCTGTGCAACAGGACGTGCTCAAGTTACCAATGATCCTCACCCTGGAAGTATTTTTCTAAGTCTCTACCTCATTCATGACCTGTTACCAGAGCCAGGCCATGGCGGAATAGACACAGATGGATTACTTGGGCCTGATCAAATATTTTTATTTGACTGACAGTGAAATGCTTACTTACGGGCCCTTCCCAACAAAAATAATAAAATAGAAGGTTAACACGAGGAACAACGATAGTCAAGTTATGTACAATAAATACACAGAGAGTAACGATAACTTGGCTATATACACGGGGTACCAGTACCGAGTCAATGTGCAGCAGTATGAGATAAATAAAGGAAAGATATTTACATATGGGTAGGGGTAAAGTGACAAGATCTTAGTGTTTCCATTGTAAAAATAACAAGAGGGCTTAAACATAAAATAATGGTCTTGCCTATTCACTCATAATGGCTTACATTTACCATTTCCCAAGGAGAGAGCTACTGAATATATTTTATTGCTTGGACCAAGCCTCCTTGATGTAGGGGCTTTGACCTAGTGCCTTGATGGAGTTACCAACAGGTCAGTGTTTTAGGTGGAATACAGTGTGTATTACTGTTATATTCTGTTGCGTAGAAAACAGCATTATACTATTTGTAATTCTTCATCTGTGAACTATAGCGGTACCATTCATTCATGGTTTAGGTTACAGTCTTGAGTAGTGTAGAAAAAAAAGAAACGCACACCTATTTAGGCGAGGTGCTGGCTAGCGGAGTAGAAAACTTGAAAATAAAAGAGAGCCGCACACTCTAGGAGCTCAGATGCAACAATTTAATTACCAACGTTTTCGACAGCCAAGCTGTCTTCATCGGGGTATACAGTCTTGAGTAGGGCATCTATCAGAATAGCTCAGTCCCTCTCACTGGGTTTCAGCTGCTGCTGAGACAGACAGAAACCACAGAGGCATTAAATGAAATAACCTTCAGACAAAGCTCATACACCACAACGTAGTCCCCCTCACACTGTGGAGCCAGAGGATGTTACCTTCATCTGCCGATAAACAGCATGACTCAGTTGTTTCTCTAAAGGATTGTAAAGGTTAGTGTCCGTGTTGTGTGTGTTAAGAGGAGTTACTGTAAGAGCACTAGACAAGGCCTGCTGGGCCTCCAGGAGCTGTGATGTGGCTGTGCAGGTCAGCTGTTTCTCTGGCCCTGGGCCTGCTCCATACACACACAAACACACACAAACACAAAGGATGAAAACATATTCAGCAACACTTTTGAGGCAAATTAGAGTCCAGACAGACAACTGCGACTTCAAACCCGGCCCCTGCGTGACTTGTACATGTTGTTTGTGCTGTGTGCTCTGTATGGTGACCTGCATGTGTGCATGATTAGAATGGCATAATATGTCAAGTCGCCTGTGACCTCATGCTTTTTTTGAGTCAGTGTTGTTGTGGTTTTGTTCTCTTGCCTTTGCTGTTGGCGACCCACTTTCCTCCAGTTTTCAATCATTTTTATGGCCGTTCTGGACCACTCCTCTAGAGTTAATGTGCCGCAATACCAGTGATTTTCCGCCCGGCTCTACTGCCCAGAGAGTAGGGCATGCAGGGACTAGTCTGGAAAACCTGAACCTAGACAAAACAGTGACTAGGGTCTGGTTCCAATGATGTAATTGCTCTGTGCCAAAAGAGTTTGTCACTGACTACATCACTACTTAATTTTCCAAAAAAAGCTTATTACAAAATTTGTGCACAAATTTCTTTACATCATGGTTTGTGAGCATTTTATCTTTTGTCAAGATAATCCATCCCCTTGACAGGTGTGATATCAAGAAGCTGATTAAACAGCATGATCATTACACAGGTGCATCTTATGCGGGGGACACTCTAAAATGTGCGGTTTTGTCACACAACACAATGCCACAGATGTCTCAAGTTTTGAGGGAGCATGCAATTGGCATGCTGACTGCAGGGATGTCCACCAGAGCTGTTGCCAGATAATTTAAAATTAATTTCTCTACCATAAGCCACCTCCAGCATCGTTTTAGAGAATTTCTGTCTGTACTAAAGCCCTTTTGTGGGGAAAAACTCCTTCTGACTGGCTGGGCCTGGCTCCCAAGTGGTGGACTAGGCTAAAATCCCCTTTCACTGTTTGTCCAGCACAAAAAGTCTGTTTTTACTGCAGTCCTCATCCCTATAATATACTGCATGTATTCAGCGAGAGAAAACGTTGATTCCTTCAGTAAAGGAAGATAAAATGAAAGGGAGATACCTTCACGCATCTTCTTGTGACGTGCTTGGTCAGGTTGAGTGTGACCTACAAGCAGTCCGGTTGGTCAGAGTCTCTCACCTTGGTGTCCATCTCTACCAATCTCTCTCCCAGGCCTGACTTGACCTCTGACACCTCCTGTTGGAGATTGATGATCTGCTGCGCCCTGGCGCTCACATCACCAGACAGCTTGGCAATGCTGGCAACACACCTGAGAGTGCTGGAATGAGACCGGAAAGACAGCTGTCTTTACCATTACAATATAGTGCACTCCCACCTGGGGCCCATATATAAACGTTGCATATGCACAAAACAGGCCCCAAAACATCCGTGCTCCAGTTTTCAAGCAACACTACGTTCGATAAATCCAATGTATGCAACACACACACAACGCACTGCAACTGCCTCTGCAACACAATGCTGCAAGGCAAACGCAGCGTGCCATTGGAAATGAATGTACTTCTAGTGTACCAAAATGTAAACTGTCGGTGTGATCGAGGCATCACACCAACAGTGTTATTGCAATTTGGTCCACCAAAAGTACATTCATTTCCAATGGAACGCTGCGTTTGCCTTGCAGCATTGTGTTGCAGAGGCAGTTGCAGTGCGTTGTGTGTGTGTTGTATACATTGGATTTATCGAACTGTATGCATCAAACTGTGTGCGTAGACGGCTAGACAGAAATGGTAGGATAAGGTGAATGTTGAACACATCTGTCACGTTCTGACCATCGTTCGTGTGTGTTTTCCTTGTTTTAGTGTTGGTCAGGACGTGAACTGGGTGGGCATTCTATGTTGGATGTCTTGTTTGTCTATTTCTATGTCCGGCCTGATATGGTTCTCAATCAGAGGCAGGTGTTAGTCATTGTCTCTGATTGGGAACCATATTTAGGTAGCCTGGGTTTCACTGTGTGTTTGTGGGTGATTGTCCTTAGTGTTAGTTTGCACCAGTTTAGGCTGTTTCGGTTTTCATTACGTTTATTATTTTGCACTGTTTGTATTTGGATTCATGTTGCTATAGTCACAATAAACATGGATCGCAATCTACACGCCGCATTTTGGTCCGACTCTCCTTCACACCTAGAAGACCGTTACAGAATCACCCACCACAAAAGGACCAAGCAGCGTGTCAACAGGCAGGAGCAGCGCGAGGAGACGCGCAATAAGGATTTCTGGACATGGGAGGAAATCCTCGACGGGAGAGGACCCTGGGCTAAACCAGGGGAGTGTAGCCGCCCAAAGGAGCAGCCCAAAGAGGAGGTATGGACATGGGAGGACGAATTAGAAGGAAGAGGACCCTGGGCTCAGCCAGGAGAATATCGCCGCCCCAAAGAAGAACTGGAGGCGGCGAAAGCGGAGAGGCGCAGATATGAGGAGGCAGCACGACGTAGCGGATGGAAGCCTGAGAAGCAGCCCCAAAAATTTCTTGGGGGGGGGCTAACAGGGAGTATGGCTACGCCAGGTAGGAGACCTGGGCAGACTCCCTGTGCTTACCGGGGGGCTAGAGAGACCGGACAGGCACCGTGTTATGCAGTGGTGCGCACGGTGTCTCCAGTGCGGGTGCATAGCCCGGTGCGGTATATTCCAGCTCCACGTGTTGGCCGGGCTAGATTGAGCGTCGAGCCTAATGCCATGAAGCCGGCTCTACGCAGCTGGTCCCCAGTGCGTCTCCTTGGGCCGGCTTACATGGCACCAGCCTTGCGCTCGGTGTCTCCGGTTCGCCTGCATAGCCCAGTGCGGGCTATTCCACCTCGCCGCACTGGCAGGGCGACCGTGAGCATTCAACCAGGTAAGGTTGGGCAGGCTCGGTGCTCAAGAGCTCCAGTGCGCCTGCACGGTCCGGTTTTTCCAGTACCACCTCCACACCCCAGCCCTCCGGTAGCAGCTCCCCGCACCAGGCTTCCTGTGCGTGTCCTCGGCCCAGTACCACCAGTGCCAGCACCACGCATCAGGCCTACAGTGCGCCTCGCCTGTCCAGCGCTGTCGGAGCCCTCCTCCTCTCCAGCGCTGTTGGAGTCTCCCGCCTGTCTAGCGCTGTTAGAGCCTTCCTCCTCTACAGCGCTGCCGGAGTCTCCCGCCTGTTCAGAACTGCCAGTCTGCAAGGAGCTGCCAGTCTGCAAGGAGCTGCCAGTCTGCAAGGAGCTGCCAGTCTGCAAGGAGCTGCCAGTCTGCATAGAGCTGCCAGTCTGCAAGGAGCTGCCAGTCTGCAAGGAGCCGCCAGAGCTGCCTGTCTGCAGGATGCCGCCAAAGCTGCCAGTCTGCAAGGAGCCGCCAGAGCTGCTAGTCTGCAAGGAGCTGCCAGTTAGCATGGAGCAGCCAGGGCCGCCAGTCAGCATGGAGCAGCCAGGGCCGCCAGTCAGCATGGAGCAGCCAGGGCCGCCAGTCAGCATGGAGCAGCCAGTCAGCATGGAGCAGCCAGAGCTGCCAGTCAGCATGGAGCAGCCTGTCAGCATGGAGCAGCCAGAGCTGCCAGTCAGCATGGAGCAGCCAGTCAGCATGGAGCAGCCAGAGCTGCCAGTCATCATGGAGCAGCCAGTCAGCATGGAGCAGCCAGATCTGCCAGTCGACCAGACTCTTCCAGATCTGCCAGTCGACCAGACTCTTCCAGATCTGCCAGTCGACCAGACTCTTCCAGATCTGCCAGTCGACCAGACTCTTCCAGATCTGCCAGTCGACCAGACTCTTCCAGATCTGCCAGTCGACCAGACTCTTCCAGATCTGCCAGTCGGCCAGACTCTTCCAGATCTGCCAGTCGGCCAGACTCTTCCAGATCTGCCAGTCGGCCAGACTCTTCCAGATCTGCCAGTCGGCCAGACTCTTCCAGATCTGCCAGTCGGCCAGACTCTTCCAGATCTGCCAGTCGGCCAGACTCTTCCAGATCTGCCAGTCGGCCAGACTCTTCCAGATCTGCCAGTCGGCCAGACTCTTCCAGATCTGCCAGTCGGCCAGGATCTGCCAGATCTGCCAGTCGGCCAGGATCTGCCAGAACCGCCAGCCGGCCAGGATCTGCCGGATCTAACTACCTGCCTGAGCTTCCTCTCAGTGCTGTGCTACCCATCAGTCCCGAGCTACTTCTGTCCCGAGCTGCCCCTCTGTCTCGAGCTGACCCTCTGTCCCGAGCTGTCATTAAGAAGGGTCACCTATCTAGGGACGCTAAGGAGGTGGACTAAAACTGTTATGGAGTGGGGTCCACGTCCAGCGCCAGAGCCGCCACCGCGGACAGATGCCCACCCACACCCTCCCCCATAGGTTTAAGTTGTGCGTCCGGAGTCCGCACCTTGGAGGGGGGGTACTGTCACGTTCTGACCATCGTTCGTGTGTGTTTTCCTTGTTTTAGTGTTGGTCAGGACGTGAACTGGGTGGGCATTCTATGTTGGATGTCTTGTTTGTCTATTTCTATGTCCGGCCTGATATGGTTCTCAATCAGAGGCAGGTGTTAGTCATTGTCTCTGATTGGGAACCATATTTAGGTAGCCTGGGTTTCACTGTGTGTTTGTGGGTGATTGTCCTTAGTGTTAGTTTGCACCAGTTTAGGCTTTCGGTTTTCATTACGTTTATTATTTTGCACTGTTTGTATTTGGATTCATGTTGCTATAGTCACAATAAACATGGATCGCAATCTACACGCCGCATTTTGGTCCGACTCTCCTTCACACCTAGAAGACCGTTACAACATCCAGATGATGCTGCGTACCATTTAGTTCTATGACACTGTAGGTGTGTCCGGGCGTTAGTATTACATTTACACAATGGTTATAGATGAGACCCCTGGCCTGACTATCTCTGGCAACCATGCAGAAAGTTTCATGGAGTCAACAATTAGCCCGTGTCAGCTAACATTTTTTAGATTGCTAAATCTAACCAGCTGTCTAATCATGTAGTAATCATGGTCAAATTGATTTTGTTAGTCACTCTCACTCAGATATCATGTTAAAAATGGCTAACATTTCTCTCCACCCTATGGCAAAATGTGTAGAATTGCATGAAATGAGTTATACAATTTCAACATTTTCTCTCCTCCCCATGGATAATGTGTAGAATTGCATGAATCTTGCTTATAACGGAAACATTATTTCTACGCCCTGAGGCAAAATGTGTAGAAATGCAGGAAAATAGCTAACACTAAAAATATTTCTGTCCACTTTAAAGAAAGAGAAGAATTCCGCTTAAGGCCCCCAAAAGGCTAGGGACAATCATAATGAGTTCATATTTTTTGTCAAAGTTGCCCATCCATGGTTTAGACAGATTAGAATGTTATACAAGCAAGGCAATTATAGTTGCCTAAATAAGTACACAGTTCATAAGAATAACCCAAATGTGTTTTCACCATGCATGAGATAATAATCAGCAATGCGGGGGAAAATACTCCACTAGGGATATGCAAATTCATTGAATTGTTCACATACATCTTTATGACCACAAGGCACCTTTTGAACATTGATGTAAAGCTCTACCTTGAATGAACTCACACTAGCAGCTTCTTTTCAGATCCCCGTAGTGTGTGCTGTATAGCTCTATGGTTATTTGATTGATATTGTCAAGCACTTTTAACAACACAAACAGTGCTTTAGCTAAATGTATTGTGTCATCACCTAGCTTTCCCACTGTGCTGGTTATGAAGCACTTTGTGGAGAGCAGCGATGAGAGGTTTAAGGATACTTTTTACATTTTAAGAATTTTTTAGGAAATGTGTGTCATAATGGCTATATTGCAATCAACAGTCATTATTCATCTATTTGAAATACATATATTTCTCAAATGTTCTTCCGACATATGGTGTCACTTCTTTGCAGTGGTCATCCCTCAACCGACATCAGTGCAAGTGGATTTGTTGTGCTCTCTGACATAATACAATGATATTTCTCTGTCATAACGTATATGATAACTCCTTTTCTCACCCCACTGATCTTACATTGTTGTTTACCTGGTACTCACTCTAAGTTGTATTTGTTTACAAGAACAGCAGATAGGCCTATCCCACCTCATGTAGGCTATTGCTAGAGATCGTCACGCCTCACGACTATCCATTTACATTAACAATCACTCGTTGAACAATTAAAATGGGTCAAGCTGCACTCACTCCACATCACACGGCTGCGCCCTTGCAGATACACGTCAAGCTGCACTCACTCCACATCACACGGCTGCGCCCTTGCAGATACACGTCAAGCTGCACTCACTCCACATCACACGGCTGCGCCCTTGCAGATACACGTCAAGCTGCACTCACTCCACATCACACGGCTGCGCCCTTGCAGATACACGTCAAGCTGCACTCACTCCACATCACACGGCTGCGCCCTTGCAGATACACGTCAAGCTGCACTCACTCCACATCACACGGCTGCGCCCTTGCAGATACACGTCAAGCTGCACTCACTCCACATCACACGGCTGTGCCCTTGCAGATACACGTCAAGCTGCACTCACTCCACATCACACGGCTGCGCCCTTGCAGATACACGTCAAGCTGCACTCACTCCACATCACACGGCTGTGCCCTTGCAGATACACGTCAAGCTGCACTCACTCCACATCACACGGCTGCGCCCTTGCAGATACACGTCAAGCTGCACTCACTCCACATCACACGGCTGTGCCCTTGCAGATACACTCAGGGAATATTGAGCATGACAGTATGCCAGTTTGATGAACTTTATCACCTCTTATCACCTCTCTTGTTCCATGTAGAGGAGTCAATTCCTGGTTCTGACCCATTGCTTCTCTTGCTCTCTCTTACACATATACCAATTAGGTGATCATTTATAGTTTTCATTTCAGATAGCGTCATGTCAAATATTTTGTCAAAATAAAAAACCCATTGGTATTGAACTAATTTTGCAATGTCCCCTGTGTTCATAAGGGCATTATTTTGTTTTTATCTGTTGGAGCTATCTATTTCATACACACAACTCTGTTATTACGGCAGTTCTTCATCTGAGCAGCACGATTGGCAACCGTTCCAGAACTCATTGATGTTTATTGAATGTCATAAACATGTCTGCTTACTTCTGAGGAATCAGTCATAAGCTCTGAATGAGATTCAGTGAGGCTTTGCTCAGTGCAGTATAATCAAATCAGCCTGATCCGGTGGAGCGAGAGAGAGAGAGAGAGATAGACTCACGTAGGGAGACACTTAACACTCTTTTGTCTCTGACCTCACTCTCCTATACGGCCCACTCTTATGTTGCTACCACTTCAGATGATTGATCAAGGCCTGTGTCACGGTCGTCAAATGAAGTAGACCAAAGCGCAGCGTGGTCAGCGTACATATTCCTTTTTATTAGGATGACGCTGACAAAAACAATAAACAATACAAAAACAACCGTGAAGCTTAAGGGCTATGTGCCACAAACAAAGTCAACTTCCCACACAAAAAGGAGGGAAAAGGGCTACCTAAGTATGGTTCCCAATCAGAGACAACGATAGACAGCTATCCCTGATTGAGAACCATACCCGGCCAAAACACAGAAATACAACAACATAGAAAATAGAACATAGAGTGCCCACCCAAATCACACCCTGACCAAACCCAAAATAGAGACATAAAACACATTGAACTGATGTACAGTGCCTTGCGAAAGTATTCGGCCCCCTTGAACTTTGCGACCTTTTGCCACATTTCAGGCTTCAAACATAAAGATATAAAACTGTATTTTTTTGTGAAGAATCTACAACAAGTGGGACACAATCATGAAGTGGAATGACATTTATTGGATATTTCAAACTTTTTTAACAAATCAAAAACTGAAGAATTGGGCGTGCAAAATTATTCAGCCCCTTTACTTTCAGTGCAGCAAACTCTCTCCAGAAGTTCAGTGAGGATCTCTGAATGATCCAATGTTGACCTAAATGACTAATGATGATAAATACAATCCACCTGTGTGTAATCAAGTCTCCGTATAAATGCACCTGCACTGTGATAGTCTCAGAGGTCCGTTAAAAGCGCAGAGAGCATCATGAAGAACAAGGAACACACCAGGCAGGTCCGAGATACTGTTGTGAAGAAGTTTAAAGCCGGATTTGGATACAAAAAGATTTCCCAAGCTTTAAACATCCCAAGGAGCACTGTGCAAGCGATAATATTGAAATGGAAGGAGTATCAGACCACTGCAAATCTACCAAGACCTGGCCGTCCCTCTAAACTTTCAGCTCATACAAGGAGAAGACTGATCAGAGATGCATCCAAGAGGCCCATGATCACTCTGGATGAACTGCAGAGATCTACAGCTGAGGTGGGAGACTCTGTCCATAGGACAACAATCAGTCGTATATTGCACAAATCTGGCCTTTATGGAAGAGTGGCAAGAAGAAAGCCATTTCTTAAAGATATCCATAAAAAGTGTCGTTTAAAGTTTGCCACAAGCCTCCTGGGAGACACACCAAACATGTGGAAGAAGGTGCTCTGGTCAGATGAAACCAAAATGGAACTTTTTGGCAACAATGCAAGACGTTATGTTTGGCGTAAAAGCAACACAGCTCATCACCCTGAACACACCATCCCCACTGTCAAACATGGTGGTGGCAGCATCATGGTTTGGGCCTGCTTTTCTTCAGCAGGGACAGGGAAGATGGTTAAAATTGATGGGAAGATGGATGGAGCCAAATACAGGACCATTCTGGAAGAAAACCTGATGGAGTCTGCAAAAGACCTGAGACTGGGACGGAGATTTGTCTTCCAACAAGACAATGATCCAAAACATAAAGCAACATCTACAATGGAATGGTTCAAAAATAAACATATCCAGGTGTTAGAATGGCCAAGTCAAAGTTCAGACCTGAATCCAATCGAGAATCTGTGGAAAGAACTGAAAACTGCTGTTCACAAATGCTCTCCATCCAACCTCACTGAGCTCGAGCTGTTTTGCAAGGAGGAATGGGAAAAGATTTCAGTCTCTCGATGTGCAAAACTGATAGAGACATACCCCAAGCGACTTACAGCTGTAATCGCAGCAAAAGGTGGCGCTACAAAGTATTAACTTAAGGGGGCTGAATTATTTTGCACGCCCAATTTTTCATTTTTTGATTTGTTAAAAAAGTTTGAAATATCCAATAAATGTCGTTCCACTTCATGATTGTGTCCCACTTGTTGTTGATTCTTCACAAAAAAATACAGTTTTATATCTTTATGTTTGAAGCCTGAAATGTGGCAAAAGGTCGCAAAGTTCAAGGGGGTCGAATACTTTCGCAAGGCACTGTAAACATCATACTTTCAAAATCTTAGCTAGCAAGCTAGACAAGCAGTCATCATCCTGAATCATGTTGACAGTCTACAGGCAAATCCTTTTCAATCCTTTTCCTATGAAGATAAATTATAGATAAACGTATCAGTGCTCATCGGCCATTGGACATAAACATTACACAACAATTTAGCAAATTCAACAATGAGAGGTTTGGAAGGAATCATTATGATATTTACATGATCAGTCCAATCAAAGATACTGTAGATATAACGTGATTTGACATCATTTTATCTGTGGCCAATGACCTTGAGCCTTCAAGCGTTGCAAAGCAACCACTAGCCTGCTATTCAGTGACGTGGGTGTGTTGTCTAAGGGTCTCTTTTCCTAGCTTAAAAGGAAAAACAATCACATGCCATGGGCCAGAAAGGTTGAATACATTGGCCATGCTGTCAATCCAGCATGACTTCTGCCGTGTTCAAAACAACTAGAAACTTGGAACTGGGAAATCTCCGACTTCAGTGAGTTCAAGACAACTGGGAACTCTGGGAAATTTGTTTTGAATGGTCATCCAACTTGGAATTCCAAGTCGGGAACTCAGCCCTCTTCGACCTGAAGATCACTGACATCATGATTCAACCCTGTTTTTTTCCCAGAGTTCTCAGCTGTCTTGAAAGCACCATAAATCTAGAGAATGCGAGACTTCGATGACAAAGTTTGATGACAAAATGTGACCACAATAGGGACCGCTGCGCCACGTTCCTGTTCAAGTGACCACAGCACAACAAGGTGAGTCCAAAAATGTCTTTATGTAATATAATATGCCAGGGAGATAGGTATACTGTAGCTAAAAAAGTAATACTAAATGTATGTTGTGTAGCAAGCTGTTAGTAGTCCATGTGCCTCACCCTAATAAGTTGGTCCCTTTCCCCCTCATAACTTTGTGATACACATGTAGCCTATAGCCTGTTTTAGAGAAATGTCATCATTGAATATTGTAAGAGCTTTCATTGTCTGCTTATATGACCCCTTTATTTATCCTACAGTTCTGACTTGGTGGACAGAGAGAATACTTTAAGAATGGCCCATTTTCTGAATTTTGTCATCTCCTCCTCATGGACTACACCAGATTTGCCAGTTCTTGCTGTGAGATGTTACCTCACTCTTCCACCAAGGCACCTGCAAGTTCCCTGAGATTTCTCACCCTCCGATCCAATAGGTCACCCTCCGATCCATGAGATCTGGGCTCTTTGCTGGCCATGGCAGAACACTGACATTCCTCTCTTGCAGGTAATCACGCACAGAACAAGCAGTATGGCTGGTGGCATTGTCATGCTGGAGGGTCATGTCAGGATGAGCCTGCAGGAAGGGTACCACATGAGGGAGGAGGATGTCTTCCCTGTAACGCACAGCTTTGCGATTGCCTGCAATGACAACAAGCTCAGTCCGATGATGCTGTGACACATCGCCCCAGACCATGACGGACCCTCCATCTCCAAATTGATCCCGCTCCAGAGTACAGGCCACGGTGTAACGCTCATTCCTTCGACGATAAACGCAAATCCGACCATCACCCCTGGTGAGACAAAACCGCAACTCGTCAGTGAAGAGCACTTTTTGCCAGTCCTATCTGGCAATGTTGTTGCCGGTGATGTCTGGTGAGGACCTGACTTACAACAGGCCTACAAGCCCTCAGTCCAGGGATTGTGAGGTGTAACTCGGGCAGTTGATGTTGCCATCCTGTACCTGTCCCCAGGTGTGATGTTCGGATGTACCGATTCTGTGCAGGTGTTGTTACACATCAGCTGTCCGTCCTGTCTCCCTGTAGCGCTGTCTTAGGTGTCTCACAGTACGGACATTACAATTTATTGCCCTGGCCACATCTGCAGTCCTCATGCCTCCTTGCAGCATGCCTAAGGCATGTTCACACAGATGAGCAAGGACCCTAGGCATCTTTCTTTTGGTGTTTTTCAGAGTCAGTAGAAATGCCTCTTCAGTGTCCTAAGTTTTCATAACTGTGACCTTAATTGCCTACCGTCTGTAAGCTGTTAGTGTCTTAACAACCGTTCAACAGGTGCATGTTCATTAATTCTTTATGGTTCATTGAACAAGCATGGGAAACAGTGCTTAAACCCTTTACAATGAAGATCTGTGAAGTTATTTGGATTTTTACAAATTATCTTTGAAAGACAGGGTCCTGAAAAGAGGACGTTTATTTTTTTGCTGAGTTTCTATACAAATGATTTGATAAAATATAGATTTTGGCCTTTACTACTAAAGCCCATAGAAACGCATCTGATAACACATTAATAAATGGCAAAAAGGACAGTAAAAAAATGTATCATAAGAAACAATCTGGCCCTTCTTTGGAAACTGTGTTAACAAACCTTCAAACGAGCTTCAACGCCATACAACACTCCTTCCTTGGCCTCCAACTGCTCTTAAATGCTAGTAAAACAAAATGCATGCTCTTCAACCGATCGCTGCACGCACCGGACTAGCATCACTACTCTGGACAGTTCTGACTTAGAATATGCGGACAACTATAAATACCTAGGTGTCTGGCTAGACTGTAAACTCTCCTTCCAGACAGATCCACAGATGATGCTATCGCTATCGCACTCCACACTGCCCATTCTCACCTGTACAAAAGGAACACCTATATGAGAATGCTATTCATTGACTACAACTCAGTTTTCAACACCATGGTGCTCTCAAAGCTCATCACTAAGCTGATGACCCTGGGACTAAACACCTCCCTCTGCTCCTGGATCCTGGACTTTCTGACGGGCCGCCACCAGGTGGTAAGGGTAGGTAACAGCACATCCGCCACGTTGATCCTCAACACGGGGGCCTCTCAGGGGTGCGTGCTCAGCCCCCTCCTGTACTCCCTGTTCCCTCATGACTGCATGGCCAGGCACGACTCCAACACCATCATTAAGTTTGCAGATGACACAACAGTGGTAGGCCTGATCACTGACATCGATGAGACAGCCTATAAGAAGGTCAGAGACCTGGTCGTGTGGTGCCAGGACAACAACCTTTCCTTCAACGTGATCAAGACAAAGGAGATGATTGTGGACTACAGGAAAAGGAGGACTGAGCACGCCCCATTCTCATTGACGGGGCTGTAGTGGAGCAGGTTGAGAACTTCATGTTCCTTGGTGCCCACAATCATGGTCCAAACACACCAAGGCAGTCATGAAGAGGGCACGACAAAGCCTATTCCCCCTCAGGAGACTGAAAAGATTTGGGCATTAGTCCTCAGATCCTCAAAAAGTTATTCAGCTGCACCATCGAGAGCTGACTGGTTGCATCACTGCCTGGTATGACAACTGCTCGGCCTCCGACCGCAAGGCACTACAGAGGGTAGTGAGTACGGCCTAGTACATCACTGGAGCCAAGCTTCCCGCCATCCAGGACCTCTATACCAGGCAGTGTCAGAGGAAGGCCTTAAAAATTGTCAAACCCTCCAGCCACCCTAGTCATGGACTGTCCTCTCTCCTATCTCACGGCAAGCAGTACCTGAGAGCCAACAGCTTCTACCCCCAAGCCATAATCAAATGGCTACCCAGACTATTTGCATTGCCCCCCCCCCCCCCCCTTTATGCTGCTGCTACTCTGTTTATTATCTATACATAGTCACGTTAACTCTACCTACATGTACATATTACCTCAATTACCTCAACTAACCGGTGCCACCGCACATTGACTCTGTACTGGTACCCCCTGTATATAGCCTCGCTATTGTTATTTTACTGCTGCTCTCTAATTATTTGTTTCTAGAATTTACATTTTTTTACTTATCTATTATATACTTAACCCTTATTTTTCTTAAAACTGCATTGTTGGTTAAGGGCTTGTAGGTAAGCATTTCACTGTACAACACCTGTTGTATTCGGCACACGTGATTATTTTTTACCCATGGACATTTTACCACATTGTGTGATGCTCTTTACCTCTGCTTTATCAATAAAACAAAAACAATAACAATAGCCATGGGGCGGACAGTGGCACTGTTTCCCCTACTGCAGACTCCATCTTTAAAGATGGTGGTTCATTTTCCAACGGGACAGAAGGAAAGACAGGGGGATTTCTCATTTGGGCAATAGTCCATCCTCTGTCTTCTTTCCTCCGTCCGCTCTCCTCCGTGACCCAGAAACTGATAATTGGTTGTCGGGTCGAGGAGTGTGTCAATTCGTTAGTAGGTAAATGGAAGACGGTCCT
Source organism: Oncorhynchus mykiss (assembly GCF_057628025.1). Lineage (NCBI taxonomy): Eukaryota > Metazoa > Chordata > Actinopteri > Salmoniformes > Salmonidae > Oncorhynchus > Oncorhynchus mykiss. Next base: position 14,508,498 of record NC_143027.1, on the reverse strand, counting down.
TCCCTCCTCGATAGCCTCCTTTTGGTGAGGAAGCAGCAGTATATCTTATCTGAGTCCTTCATGGAAGAGTTTTGAAATCTACCACACCACTTTTGAATGAGCTATTATTTTCTCGAAGGAGAAAAGCATGCCAACATTTTAAAACAATATGCTACTTATCCTTTTCTCTGTAAAATGTCTTGCACAACTTTATACATTTGTTTTTTATCACTTTATACATTTATTTGGGGTTTCCACCCTTAATGTAATTTGCCTGATAACACGTGTTATGTGTGGAAAATGAGTTTCTCATTTCATACAAGCACATTTTCATCCACGTTCACTCTCCTCGCCACAGCTCCTCGATTAACTTTGACGGAGCAGAGGATACAAAAGTTGAGCAAATCAAATCGAGAAAAGGCCAGTCTGTCTCCAAGTCTCTGCACCATCCATAGTCTGAGAAACAACCTTTACATGTGAGTTGAAATTGTAGCAGTTTGGATGAAGTATTTAGGTTATTTCTAAAGTGTGTCAATTGTGATAGGGGTTGAAGGTGATGTGCTTCAGGTCCACTAAATGAACAAGCAGTTCATCAGATCATCGACCTGTGTCTCACCTCATATCCCCAATGTCCTCAGGTGATTCTGAAATCCCTCACCAATTAATCTTGGCCTCCTTGGCCTGTCCGTCATTTATTGGCAATGAAACTGCACCAGATACAATATTCATCCTCACAATCCCCATTTTAATGCCATCATCTAGGTGTAAAAGCAATGTGTGTGTTAAAGAGTGTGTGTAAGAAAGATAAGAGGGAAAAAGAACAAGACAGACAGACAGACAGACAGACAGACAGACAGACAGACAGACAGACAGACAGACAGACAGACAGACAGACAGACAGACAGAGTGAGAGAGCGACCCTGTCTGGCTTGGTTTGTGTACATAGGCAAGAAGAGTGATATCCAGGTCATACAGACACCAATGTTGAGACGAGGCCAAGGGACAAGTGTTAATGAGGAATCTTACAGGAATTCAAATCAAATAAAATTGTATTAGTCACATGCACCGAATACAACAGGTGTAGGTAGACCTGACCGCGAAATGCTTACTTACAAGCCGTTAACAAACAATGCAGTTCAAGAAATAGAGTTAAGAAAATATTTACTAAATAAACTAAAGTAAAAAATATAATAAAAAAATAACACAATAAAATAGCAATACTGAGGCTGTATACAGGGGGTACCGGTACCGGGTCAATGTGCGGGGGTACAGGTTAGTCAAGGTAATATGTACATGTATGTAGGGGTAAAGTGACTATGCATAGATAATAAACAGCGAGTAGCAGCAGTGTAAAAAAAAAGGGGGGTGGGGGGGGTCAATGCAAATAGTCTGGGTAGCCATTTGATTAGCTGTTCAGCAGTCTTATGTCTTGGGGGTAGAAGCTGTTAAGAAGCCTTTTGGACAAAGACTTTACGCTCCGGTACCGCTTGCCGTGCGGTAGCAGAGAGAACAGTCTATGACTGGAGGGGCTGGAGTCTTTAGCAATTTTTAGGGCTTTCAGAAGACAAAAAGCAGATGCACCTCTGTCAAACATCTGCTTGCATCAGCTGATGTTTATGGTAAACCTGAAGTAAGAAATGCTTAAATAACATTAACAAACCATTAGAAATGGATGGAAACATAAAGAGATTCATAGTATATTTCCACTGAGTATGCCTATCGCACAACCAGCATTACTTACATGTTGTTAAACAAGTTGCAATATAACTTGTAATATAAGGTATAATATAAGTTGCTTAAAGCCTACTGACATATTGAATCACATTCCACACAATAATGAGGTTCACTATAAGGTGCCTGGCATGTGGTTGGAGTTTCAGCACAGCTAAAGTTACACAATGCAAGATTAGGGCAATCTTCCAATGGGAGCCAGCAGCTGTTCAACGTGATGATTCTGGAGCTCACCCAAAATGGTCATCTGAGTGCCTTTCTCTCAGACAGCAGAGAGGAAAGGATTAGGTAAGACATCAAAAGGCTTAATTTATTAGAATGATATTGATTACACAAACCTCTTGCAAAATGCTAAACATAATCTGTAGCATATCAGAAATCCCAGACCTAGGGCAACATCACTAATATGTTGCTAGGACATTGTTAATGTGGAAGGCAACCTGTCTGCCTAGGGAGACGAATCAATGGCATCAATTATGCAATGCAATCAGGACATGTAGATAATTTACACCCACTGACATGGGTTGACCAGGTGGAGGCGCTTCGCAGCTTTTAATATGTTCAGTCTTCATTACATGAAATTGATATTTAAAATACAAAAAAAACGTGTAAATAGTAACAACCAACGCATAGCAAGTTATTAAAAGCCATAGTATGTTTATTTGTTGTCACTTGTCTCCAATGTGGTTGTTCTGTCCAAGCAGCCTGTGTGAACTTCACAATTATTGCACGCGCAACGGCTTCCGCTCCATCATTTTACTGTTTGACAGCTACACACCACGTTTGTCATGACATTCACACTTCAGCTGCACATATTCCGGGAAGACGCGCTCCCGAAGAACAAAACACACACACACCCTTTGTCAATGCGGCTCTTTGCCGCTGGAAATTGATCAGTAGAAGTACTGCTGTAGCCTATCATTAGCCAACGGTGACATTCACTAAGCTGCGCGCTCAGACTGGCAGGTTGCTGCACTAGCACTATGGAGGACAATCCCAAGGATGATAGCGCCACGAAGGGACAGGAATCGATTTCCTACCAACGAAGGATGTGGAAGAATTTCCAAGACAAAACCAAACCGTTTTTGAGCCCCAAATTGGGCTCTGGGCGTCGCAGTCCTGACAGTAAAAAGGAGACCGGGTTATGGATGTTTAAAAGGAAAAAGAAAGAGCTAGACCGTTTCTTTTCGTCCTCACAGCCCAATCTCTGCTGCTCTACCCCGGCGCCTTTCCTGGCTGACCAGTCCCTCGGCGGTACAGCGCCTGGGAGCAGCAGCACCGGGCAACCTCTGCATCAGCTACTGGGGGCCGATAGAGCGTCCACGAGCAAGCCAGAGCTAACGGGACATGACAGCCCGAAACTCATTGTCTCCCATTTAATCCTGTCCCATCAGAAGAGCTCCTCTCTCGGCTCTACATGCTTCGAGAAGCTGGTAGTAGAATCTTCAGTCGTTGGAGAGGAGGAACAGTTGCGCAAAAACGCCAGTGATTCCGTGAGTAGGCTAACATGACTATAAACACCGTGCCACACATCTCCAAAAGCGACCTTCAGGATATTTGTGAAAAAATATTAATTTACATTTTAATAAAATGGAAAAGGCAGTCAAAGTGTCAGTTTATGGATAATCACCATTGTTATTGTGCAATTTGAACTCAGCTTAAACACAATATACATGCTCCAAACATAGGTGGTTATTGTAGGCTAACAGCAGTGGAGCCTCCTCAGAGGAGGAAGGGATCACATCCTACTCAGTGAATTTCATAACTTTTTTCATGTTTCATAATTTGTATAATTTGCAGATAAAACTATACAAAATATATTCACGTCACCAAATAACTGATTTAAAAACACTGTTTCGCAATGAAGGTCTGCAGTAGACTCAACAGCACTCTCTGGGGTAGCACCACGGTGTAGCCGGAGCTGTCCCCCTTTGGGTACACTGACTTCAATTCAAAATCTAGAAGGTTCATGGTTCTCACCCCCTTCCATAGACTTGCACAGTAATATGATGACTTCCGGAGGACGTCCTCCAACCTATCAGAGCTTTTGCAGCATGAACTGACATGTTGTCGACCCAATCAAAGAATCTGAGAATGAATCTAGTACTCAAAGCATAAACTTAAGCTAACTAGTTAGCTAGCTAGTATTGCAGTGCATGAAATGTGGTGAGTAGTTGACTCAAAAAGAGAGACCACTGTACAAGAAATGTTTCTTAAACAGAAGCAAACAGAACAAAACTGGGATAAATCTACCCGAATTTGTCCAATAGAAACACTTGTTTGCAACTGTTGGACTAATAATTACACCCTAGATCAGCTAGATGCAGGCAAGAGTGTGCAAGATGGCATTGAATGTGCCACAGCCTTTCACCATGATCATTCCAATTTGTCTTTTGACCTGTGCCCTGTTATAAACTTTCATTCGTAGACTAGGTTGTAGCAACATCATGATGTGTATGTGAAATTTTTGAGTATCATGTGTATCATGCCTCAACCTATCGCAGTTACATTGTGCTGGGTGAATGGAATCTGAATGACAGTCATCCAATATGCTGTAACAGAATTAAGGCATAGCTTAAGGCTGACAGGAATGCCCACATGCAGGAATGCCCTGAATTGTGGGCCTCAATTTCACCCTTTTCAGAGTTGCGGATTGGGCAGGGGACCTTTGAGCAATGTTTTATTTGAACAGGGCTGGACTAAAGTTGGGGAAAGCTGAACGAGTGACCAATTAAAGCTCACCAAAGCTTCCAACCTCTTCTGGATTGTCTGACAATGGCTGTTGATACTTATCACTACCTAGCTTGCTTGTTAGCACCCACATCAGGGTGAGGCTAGCTGGCTAGGGGACTGCCGGTTGCATAGTGTGATGGCCGAGATCCTTTGAACACGTTAATTCGGATAGCCATGCTAGCGTCGCCCTCATGTCGGTGCTAGCAAGCAGGCTAGGTAGTGCTAGGTATCAACAGCCAATCCAGTAGGTGCAGAAAACTATAGTGAGCTTCGATTGGTCAATTGCAACGCGATATTGTGGAGTATGCGACAAAAGTTCAGCTTTCCCCAACTTAAGTTCTGGTCAAGCTCCCAATGGTCCCCGCCCTCTTCGCTTCCCTTCAATGAAAATTAATGGGGCTCCATTGTTTCATCGCCCCCAATTCGTTCAAAGGATCTCTACCGTAAACGGCCGGTAAGGACAGGTAGACTAAATGCAAGTTTCAGTGACGTGATGCACAACCAGTCAGGTAACTTGCTTTGATGTCAGCGCCATCATGGGAGGCCTATTGTCCACTCTCAATTTTGTGGCTGTGAATGTTAGGCTACTTGTGGCAAAACATGAATTGCCTTTAATTCCCATCTCATTACTACACTTCCACAAAATCTAATGGGGAAACAAAGCTCATCTTGGGAGGGTCCTATGCCTACATTTTATAGGAACTTTTTGAACCCTGCTGTAGACGAGGTCCATTCAGCCAAGAGTAGACTCCCACCTCTCCGCAGTGTTTCTGGCTTTAGCCTCTACAGAGCAGTAGACTTGTTGTATACAACTCAGTCTGACATCCAGGTGCTTGTGTAAGCGATTTGGCACACATACTAACTGAAGTGCACTTTTCCCCTGTGCCAAGGACCTCTTATCCATTTAATCCTTGAGACAGACTGCATTCAGGTGACAGGGTGAAGGGTACTTCAAGAAAAAGGATCTGAATTTACATTTTAGTAATTTAGTAGACACTCTTATCCATAGCGACTTATAGCCATTCTACATCAGCCATTGAGGAAATGCTTCCTTTGGAGCTTCAAAGTTGCAAAGGAATGGAGGGGGTTTTGCCTGGGCACTGTGCCCAGGCCAATTATTTTTGAAATTTATTTTATTTAAAATGTATTTAAATAGGCAGGTCAGTTAAGAACTAATTATTATTTACAATGACAGCTTACCCCGGCCAAACCCAGACGATGCTGGGCCAATTGTGCAACGCCCTATGGGACTCCCAATCACAGCCGGAAGTGATGCAGCCTGGATTCGAACCAGGGACTACAGTGACACCTCTTGTACTGAGATGCAGTGCCTTAATGAGGACACATTGGTGACAAAAAAATGGCCTCCAAGAAAATAAACGATACCATACAGCTGAAAAAATGGATTGATAATTGCTTTCCATAAATGTACATATATTTCATATTCTTATAATCGTAGTGTGGTACTGTCATTAATCACCCATGGACTATTTCATAATAAGACTGTTCCACCCTGACAGAGTTGCATTGAAATGCTTCATGCGATATGATTGTAAACATGACTTTCATTGAAATTAAGCTGCTACAATGAGGCGCTTTCAGAGCAGGGGCAGAGAAAAGAAAATTAAAGAAAGATTTAATTTAAACAGAAAAATTACATAAATTAACACATTTCTTTCGTAGAAATACAGGTGCTGCTGATAATACTGCCATCGTCGTCGAGGCAGAGGACATACAGTGCCTTGCGAAAGTATTCGGCCCCCTTGAACTTTGCGACCTTTTGCCACATTTCAGGCTTCAAACATAAAGATATAAAACTGTATATTTTTGTGAAGAATCAACAACAAGTGGGACACAATCATGAAGTGGAATGACATTTATTGGATATTTCAAACTTTTTTAACAAATCAAAAACTGAAAAATTGGGCGTGCAAAATTATTCAGCCCCCTTAAGTTAATACTTTGTAGCGCCACCTTTTGCTGCGATTACAGCTGTAAGTCGCTTGGGGTATGTCTCTATCAGTTTTGCACATGGAGAGACTGACATTTTTTCCCATTCCTCCTTGCAAAACAGCTCGAGCTCAGTGAGGTTGGATGGAGAGCATTTGTGAACAGCAGTTTTCAGTTCTCTCCACAGATTCTCAATTGGATTCAGGTCTGGACTTTGACTTGGCCATTCTAACACCTGGATATGTTTATTTTTGAACCATTCCATTGTAGATTTTGCTTTATGTTTTGGATCATTATCTTGTTGGAAGACAAATCTCCGTCCCAATCTCAGGTCTTTTGCAGACTCCATCAGGTTCTTCCAGAATGGTCCTGTATTTGGCTCCATCCATCTTCCCATCAATTTTAACCATCTTCCCTGTCCCTGCTGAAGAAAAGCAGGCCCAAACCATGATGCTGCCACCACCATGTTTGACAGTGGGGATGGTGTGTTCAGGGTGATGAGCTGTGTTGCTTTTACGCCAAACATAACGTTTTGCATTGTTGCCAAAAAGTTCAATTTTGGTTTCATCTGACCAGAGCACCTTCTTCCACATGTTTGGTGTGTCTCCCAGGTGGCTTGTGGCAAACTTTAAACAACACTTTTTTATGGATATCTTTAAGAAATGGCTTTCTTCTTGCCACTCTTCCATAAAGGCCAGATTTGTGCAATATACGACTGATTGTTGTCCTATGGACAGAGTCTCCCACCTCAGCTGTAGATCTCTGCAGTTCATCCAGAGTGATCATGGGCCTCTTGGCTGCATCTCTGATCAGTCTTCTCCTTGTATGAGCTGAAAGTTTAGAGGGACGGCCAGGTCTTGGTAGATTTGCAGTGGTCTGATACTCCTTCCATTTCAATATTATCGCTTGCACAGTGCTTCTTGGGATGTTTAAAGCTTGGGAAATATTTTTGTATCCAAATCCGGCTTTAAACTTCTTCACAACAGTATCTCGGACCTGCCTGGTGTGTTCCTTGTTCTTCATGATGCTCTCTGCGCTTTTAACGGACCTCTGAGACTATCACAGTGCAGGTGCATTTATACGGAGACTTGATTACACACAGGTGGATTGTATTTATCATCATTAGTCATTTAGGTCAACATTGGATCAGTCAGAGATCCTCACTGAACTTCTGGAGAGAGTTTGCTGCACTGAAAGTAAAGGGGCTGAATAATTTTGCACGCCCAATTTTTCAGTTTTTGATTTGTTAAAAAAGTTTGAAATATCCAATAAATGTCGTTCCACTTCATGATTGTGTCCCACTTGTTGTTGATTCTTCTCAAAAATATACAGTTTTATATCTTTGTTTGAAGCCTGAAATGTGGCAAAAGGTCACAAAGTTCAAGGGGGCCGAATGCTTTCGCAACGCACTGTATGTGTAGTCCATGTCTGCTTAGATGGCGCTGCAGCAGAAGGCAGCCGTCTTAGGGGCTGATGACAAATTCTGCTATTTTGTGTTTTTTTACACTTATCGTAACTTTTTTTATACATAAGGCGTCATTATCTATGCTCGGACTGGGCCGTATGCTCTGACACGCCTACCCGTGACGTTTTTCCCCTTTTTTCTTGTGACAATTTAAACCCCCCTGGCAAAAAAGTAGGTATCATATTCAAGAGTACCAATACAACATTTCACGATACGTGCATATTTAGTGATATAAAGACGGCCTCACTTCTACATGTGATCAAATGTACAGTTAAAGCTCTTAAAATAGTAACTCGCGACGACAGGCTCTTACCAGCTCCTCACTCGTCATAGTCATCACATCGAAAATCTCTCTCCGTTTAGGTCATGAAGGCAAGTATTTGTTTATTTAGTTGCCATGACACCCATACCTATGAAAGCCAACTAGGATCAAAATGAAGAAATTAGGTTTCCTGCTGGGGGACGGAGATCCGTTGGCGAAATGAGAAAATGTGTTTTTCAGTTGGCAGATTTGGAATCAAATGCAGACATTGCGATGCGATTCAAGATCAATACATGGATTCAAGATCAATAAATGTTGTTGACATATTAAAGCAATATAAATTAAATGCATTACTTTGATCGATGCATTGCAAATTATTTCCATTTGATTTGATTGATTCTGTCTTGTTTAAATGCCATTCATGGTGCATTAGACACATTTTACCTTTAAAGATGACCAGTAGATGACAGTATTTCCCTGATATGAGAAGCTGACACCCCCAGCAGGTCAGTGCAATTCACCATTTTATCCAGGAACACGTTTCAATAATTAAACAGAAAGAAAACTAGAGACCGCTGCAAGTGGCCGAGTTCGATAACCATTTGCGTTTGTGTCCAATGTGTCAAATATTTTATGTAAGAAAATCCAAACAACAGAAAAAATTGGCAGTTGGCACAGTGTCATAGGACACCTTCACCTAAACAATCAGGTAGGTATGCAGTGGGCAGTGAAAATTTTGCTTAAATAGCATCCGAGAATAGCCGACGTTGCATTAATGTCTCTGCCACCATTTCCTATGACCGAAAATAGCTTCTGGACGTCAGTGATCACTAATCTCGATTTGGTTGAAAATGTCAAGGAGTCGGCAGCTCTGGACTTTCTGCGCACTCCAGACCAGGCCCTATTCCCTGGGACTCGAAATAGGAACCAGCGGAAAAAGAGAAGCATGCGAGGCGGCATCCTGACGAGACCACGTCGGCAAGAAAATAGACTGTCATTGTCCTATGTTCTTTTTGTTTTCTGTATTTTACCCCCTTTTTCTCCCAATTTCAATTACGATCTTGTCTCATCGCTGCAATTCCCCAATGGGCTCCGGAGATGCGAAGGTCGAGTCAACCCAGAAGCCATCTGCAACCAATGTGTCAGAGGAAACACCGTTCAACTGATGGCTGAAGTCAGCCTGCGGGTGCCCGGCCCTTCACAAGGAGTCGCTAGAGTGCAATGAAACAAGAAACCCCCCCCCCCCCGGCCAAACCATCCCCTAACCCGGACGACACTGGGCCAATTGTGCGCCGCCCTATGGGACTCCCTGTCACGGCCGGTTGTTTTGTATTCGTATTTATTATGAATCCCCATTGCCAAAGCAGCAGCTACTCTTCCTGGGGTCCAGCAAAATTAAGGCAGTTTATACAATTTAAAAAATATTACAATACATTCACAGATTTCACAACACATTGTGTGCCCTCAGGCCCCTACTCTACCACTACCACATATCTACAGTACTAAATCCATGTGTATGTATAGTGCGTATGTTATCGTGTGTGTTTGTGTCAATGTTTATGCTGCTTCACAGTCCCCGCTGTTCCATAAGGTGTTTTTTTTAATCTATTTTTAAATCTAATTGTACTGGTTTTGTCAGTTACTTGATGTGGAATAGAGTTCCATGTAGTCATGGCTCTATGTAGTACTGTGTGCCTCCCATAGTCTGTTCTGGACTTGGGGACTGTGAAGAGACCTCTTGTGGCATGTCTTGTGGCGTATGCATGGGTGTCCGAGCTGTGTGCCAGTAGTTTAGACAGACAGCTCGGTGCATTCAACATGTCAATAGCTCTCATAAATAAAATATGTGATGAGATAAATCTCTCCTCCACTTTGAGCCAGGAGAGGTTGACATGCATAATATTAATATTAGCTCTCTGTGTACATCCAAGGGCCAGCTGTGTGGCTCTGTTCTGAGCCATTTGCAATTTTCCCAAGTCCTTATTTGTGGCACCTGACCAGACGACTGAACAGTAGTCAAGGTGCGACAAAAATAGGGCCTGTAGGACCTGCCTTGATAGTGTTAAGGCAGAGCATCGCTTTATTATAGACAGACTTCTCCCCATCTTAGCTACTACTGCATCAATATGTTTTGACCATGACAGTTTACAATCTAGGGTTACTCCAAGCAGATTAGTCATCTCAATGTGCTCAATTTCCACATGATTTATTACAAGATTTAATTGAGGTTTAGTGAGTGTTTTGTTCCAAATACAATGCATTTAGTTTTAGAAATATTTAGGGCTAACTTATTCATTGCCACCCACTCTGAAACTAACTGCAGCTCTTTGAGTGTTGCAATCATTTCAGTTGCTAATGTGTATAGTGTTTAGTCATCCGCATACATAGGCACTCTGGCTCTACTCAAAGTCAGTGACATGTCGTTAGTAAAAATTGAAAAAGCAAGGGGCCTAAACAGAGACCCTGGGGAATTCCTGATTCTAACTGGATTATATTTGAGAGGCTTCCATTAAAGAACACCTGCTGTTCTTTTTTAGACAAGTAACTCTTTATCCACATTATGGCAGGGGGTGTAAAGCTATAACACATACATTTTTTCAGCAGCAGACTATGATTGATAATGTCAAAAGCTGCACTGAAGTCTAAGACAGCCCCCACAATCATTTTATCAATTTCTCTCAGCCAATCATCAGTCGTTTGTGTAAGTGCTGTGCTTGATGAGTGTCCTTCCCTATAAGCATGCTGAAATTCTGTTCTCAATTTGTTTACTGTGAAATAGCATTGTATCTGGTCAAACACAATTTTATCCAGAACTTTACTAAGGGTTGGTAACAGGCTGATTGGTTGGCTATTTGAGCCAGTAAAGGGGGCTTTACTATTCTTGGGTAGAGGAATGACTTTAGCTTCCCTCCAAGTGTCAAGTGTCAGTGTGCAGCGGGTAGGACGGAGTCAGGCGCAGGACACAGAACTGAGTAAAAACGTACTTTACGCGAATAAATCACAAACTAATTCCATACAGGAAAATATTCCAGCTCGACACAAAAGAGCGACCACTTAACAAAGAACAAACGCGTACAAAACCATGTGGGAACCAGAGGGTTAAATAGGGAATAAATATTAACGTAATGGAAACCAGGTGTGTACAATCAAGACAAAACAAATGGAAAACTTTGATCAGTGGCAGCTAGAAAGCCGGTGACGTCGACCGCCGAACGCCGCCCAAACAAGGAGAGGCACCAACTTCGGTGGAAGTCGTGACAGTACCCCCCCCTTGATGCGCAGCTCCAGCAGCACGCCGACGACGAGGCGCCCCTCGCCCGACGTCTTGAGTCCATGATGGCTCGCACAGTATACGCCGGGGCCCCCTCGATGTCCATAGGGGGTGGAGGAACCTCCCGCACCTCAGACTGCTGGAGCGGACAAGCCACCACCGGCCTGAGGAGAGACACATGGAACGAGGGGTTAATACGGTAATTAGGAGGGAGTTGTAACCTATAACAAACCTCGTTCAATCTCCTCAGGACTTTAAATGGCCCCACAAACCGCGAACCCAGCTTCCGGCAGGGCAGGCGAAGGGGTAAGTTTCGGGTCGAAAGCCAGACCCGTTCCCCCGGTGCATACACCAGGACCTCACTGCGGTGGCGGTCGGCACTCGCCTTCTGCCGCTTGATGGCCCGTTGTAGACGCACATGAGCAGCGTCCCATGTCGCCTCTGAGTGCCGAAACCATTCATCCACCGCAGGAGCCTCGATCTGGCTCTGATGCCACGGTGCCACGACCGGCTGATAACCCAGCACACACTGAAAAGGGGATAGGTTAGTAGAATGGCGAAGGGAGATTTGGCCCATCTCCACCCAGGGGATAAAAAGCGACCACTCCCCCGGCCGGACCTGGCAATATGACCGCAGAAGCCTACCCACATCCTGGTTGACTCTCTTCACCTGCCCGTTACTCTCGGGGTGAAAACCTGAGGTGAGGCTGACTGAGACCCCCAGGCGTTCCATTAACGCCCTCCAGACGTGAATTGGGGACCCCAATCAGAAACTATATCTTCAGGCACCCCGTAGTGCCGGAATACGTGGGTGAACAGGGCCTCGGCAGTCTATAGAGCCATAGGGAGACCGGGAAAAGGAAGGAGATGGCAGGACTTAGAAAACCGATCCAAAACGACCAGGATCGTGGTATTACTCCATGACGGGGGAAGATTCGTCACAAAATCCACCGAAAGGTGTGACCATGGTCGTTGTGGAACGGGAAGGGGCTGTAATTTCCCTCTGGGCAGGTGTCTAGGTGCCTTGCACTGTGCGCACACCGAGCAGGAGGAAACATAAACCCTCACGTCCTTAGCTAATGTGGGCCACCAGTATTTTCCAGCAAGACAGCGCACTGTCTGACCGATGCCAGGATGACCAGAGGAGGGTGACGCGTGGGCCCAACAGATCAAACGATCGTGGACATCAAACGGAATGTACAGACGCCCAACTGGACACTGTGTGGGAGTGGGCTCTGCACGTGACTCCCGCTCGATGTCCGCATCCACCTCCCATACCACCGGTGCCACCAGGCAAGAAGCTGGAATTATGGGAGTGGGATCCGTGGACCGCTCCTCCGAGTCATACATCCGGGACAGTGCATCTGCCTTCATGTTTTGGGAACCTGGTCTGTAGGATAGAGTGAAAACAAAGCGGGTGAAAAACATGGCCCACCTCGCCTGGCGAGGGTTCAGTCTCCTAGCTGCCCGAATGGGGCGGCAGGGTAGCCTAGTGGTTAGAGCGTTGGACTAGTAACCAGAAGGTTGCAAGATCAAGTTGACAAGTTACAAATCTGTCGTTCTGCCCCCGAACAGGCAGTTAACCCACTGTTCCTAGGCCGTCATTGAAAATAAGAATTTGTTCTTAACTGACTTGCCTAGTTAAATAAAGGTAAAATAAATGTACTCCAGATTTCAGTGGTCAGTCCAAATGAGGAAAGGGTGTTTAGCCCCCTCAAGCCAATGTCTCCACGCCTTCAAAGCCCTGACAACAGCCAACAGCTCCCGGTCCCCCACATCATAGTTTCACCTCTTCGAAAAGGAAGCGAAGGGGGGGAGCCTTAGTGGAGTAGCCGAGCGCTGAGATAGCACAGCCCCTATCCCAGCCCCAGCCTCAGACGCATCCACCTCAACTATAAATGCAAACTTCAGTTGACTAAAAGCCCTGTCCGCCTCAGCTGACCACTGCAGTCACACCGGAGGAGTGGTAATGTGAGCAGCTACCTGACCGAAACCCCTCTGGTAGCAGTTGGCAAACACTAAGAACCGCTGCACCTCCTTTACCGTGGTTGGAGTTGGCCAATTACGCACGGCTGAAATGCGGTCATTCTCCATCTCCACCCCTGACGCAGAAAAGCGGTACCCTAGGAAGGAGACGGACTGTTGGAAGAACAGACATTTCTCAGCCTTGACTTACAGGTCATGCTCCAACAGTCGACCAAGCACCCTGCATACCAGGGACACATGCTCGGCGCGTGTAGCAGAGTATATTAGAATGTCATCTATATACACCACTACACCCTGGCCGTGCAGGTCTCTGAAAATCTCATCTACAAAGGATTGGAAGACTGATGGAGCATTCATTAACTCGTACGACATGACGAGATACTCATAATGCCCAGAAGTGGTGCTAAATGCTGTCTTCCACTCATCCCCCCCTTGATACGCACCAGGTTGTAAGCGCTCCTGAGGTCTAATTTTGTGAAGAAGTGCGCCCCGTGCAATGACTCTGTCATACTGGCTATGAGAGGTAGTGGGTAACTGTATTTTACAGTGATCTGATTTAAACCTCGATAGTCAATACACGGGCGCAAACCTCCATCCTTCTTCTTCTTCAAAAAAAAGAAACACGAGGAGACAAGTGAAATGGAAGGCCGATGACAAACAATAACGCACAAAATAGAGAGGGAAGCCAGAGGGTTAAATAAGGAACATTAATTAATGGGATAGAAACCAGGTGTGTATAATAAAGACAAAACAAAACGAAAATGAAACATGGATCGGTGGTGACTAGAAAGCCGTCGATCGCTGAACGAACGAGGAGAGGGACCAAGTTCGTCCGAAGTCGTGACGTATGGCAAGTCGGATAAGATCAAATTGTATAGTAAACATATAAACAGCAACATTCACACATGACAGATACAAATGCTTACACAGTATATACAAGATAAGTGTCTATTAGAGCCGTACTATACAAGATAAACACATCACACCAAAAAATACTATTTTAAAGCTGCACTGATGCTGGTACAAAACTGTTAATGGCTTTCTTGATTTTAAGAGGTATAACCCTAACGGGAAAAACTGTGAATTTCTTCTAAAACACAAAAAGCAACATGTGATAACATGAAACTACACATGTGAAAACGTGATCACATGTGAAGTGTTCCAAAAACACGTTTTCACATGGTTTCACAAGTGAAACTTCATGTAATGTGATTTTCCACATGTGAAATAATGTGTTTGTTTTTTTGTAAGGGAAAGACCAGAGTCTGCATCATAATGGCGGTATTACATATTGGTGGTTCCGTCTGGGCTAGTTTAAAAAAATTATTATTCCTTTACCCCTCTTGCATGTCTCAGAGTTTATTTTGGTTTCTCCCCACAATTTTACCACTGACCTGCACAACTCTCTAGGGTATTCTGACTTGCCCATATAAGGGAGCTGAACCAGGACACTAAACTAAATGTTATGACAGGCTCAATAAAACATTCAAAGAAAAAGTAAACTCCACGAACCCCGCTGGCTTGCCAACTTCAACATGCCATCAACCAGCTTCCTCCATTCCTGAAGAGGTTGGCTTTCTTAAGCATCCTCATCAATACCTACTCAAACCCCGCTGCCTTGCCAACTTCAACATGCCATCAACCAGCTTCCTCCATTCCTGAAGAGGTTGGCTTTCTTAAGCATCCTCATCAATACCTACTCAAACCCCGCTGCCTTGCCAACTTCAACATGCCATCAACCAGCTTCCTCCATTCCTGAAGAGGTTGGCTTTCTTAAGCATCCTCATCAATACCTACTCAAACCCCGCTGCCTTGCCAACTTCAACATGCCATCAACCAGCTTCCTCCATTCCTGAAGAGGTTGGCTTTCTTAAGCATCCTCATCAATACCTACTCAAACCCCGCTGCCTTGCCAACTTCAACATGCCATCAACCAGCTTCCTCCATTCCTGAAGAGGTTGGCTTTCTTAAGCATCCTCATCAATACCTACTCAAACCCCGCTGCCTTGCCAACTTCAACATGCCATCAACCAGCTTCCTCCATTCCTGAAGAGGTTGGCTTTCTTAAGCATCCTCATCAATACCTACTCAAACCCCGCTGCCTTGCCAACTTCAACATGCCATCAACCAGCTTCCTCCATTCCTGAAGAGGTTGGCTTTCTTAAGCATCCTCATCAATACCTACTCAAACCCTGCTGCCTTGCCAACTTCAAATCTGGTTTCAGCTACATGGAACTCTCTCTCCATAGTTATTATACTTAAAATAAATTCAACATATTGACCCATCCAACCCACACCCATCTATAGAGAGGAAAGAAGTAACTTTGTTTTACACTTGAGTTTTTTACAGCTATTTTGTTACATACAGTATACACTGAGTATAACACACATTTGGAACACCTTCCTAATATTGAGCTGCACCCCACCCTTTGCCCTCAATTCGTCGGGCATGGACTCTAAAAGGTGTCGAAAGTGTTCCACAGGGAAGCTGGCCCATGTTGACTACAATGCTTCCCACAGTTGTATCAAGTTGGGTGGATGTCTTTTGGGTTGTGGACCACACATGGGAAACTGTTGAGCGTGGAAAAACCCAGCAGCGTTGCAGTTCTTGACACAAACCGGTGCGCCTGGCATCTACTACCATACCTTGTTCAAAGGCACTTAAATCCGAATGGCACACATACACAATCCATATCTCATTTGTCTCAAAGCTTAGTCATCCTTCTTTAACCTGTCTCTTCCCCTTCATCTACACTGCTTGAAGTGGATTTAACAGGTGACATCAATAAGGGATCATAACTTCCACTGGAGTCACCTGGTCAGTCTGGCATGGAAAGAGCAGGTGTACTTTGTTTTGTCTGCTTAGTGTACATTGTTCATATATTTTACAGACATAGTATTTTTATATACAGTATTAAATGACATAAATATAGTTTGATATAAACACACATTAAAAGGTACTCATGTATACAGGTACATGATGTATGGTGTTTTCAATCATAACATTTAGAGATCATGAGATTTTAATCCCAGCCCTCAGTTACTCTGTCCATTCCACCTATCTCAGTAGACCACCCTTTCTTGGTTTCCATGTGCCATATATATTTAAACTGTGCTGTGATGTCTTACATGAGTTCTGAACCGTTCTAATCTCATAGTACCCAAAGATTGTAAATGAAAGATTAATATTTTTGCCAATTGTATTATTATATTGTTAATTGACTGACTGTGGCTTTTCAAATCTCCCAACAGTGCTTTTTGTAGGGTTAGGTTTTGGCTGAATGTTGAGATTTTTCAGCCTCTATTAAACCTTTGTTTCCTCATATCTCTCAGAACATTCAATTCCTTAAAGACTAAATAGAACATTGTGGGCTTTTGGCCTTGCTGTGCAGGGACCCAAAATGCTGGTGTGTGTGTGTGTGTGTGTGCGTGCGTGCGTGTGGTCTGCAACATTTCAAGTTTTTTAAATGATTCTCCGAGCTCAGGATTGAGCTAACACTTTCTAAATTAAATGAGAATTTGTGGGAAAAAACAAGCCACAGCATTAAACACTCATCATTTCACAATGTCATTTAGAGAGAGAGCGGTAGTGATTCACTTCAAGTTCTGAGAGTCACAATGTATTACATGAAAAGGGCAAAAATAAGTGGGACATTTTCAGTAACTACACAGTGTATATTGTCCATTGGATTTTAGAAGTCTGGGTGTACATGACATAGAATACACAGTTGAGTGTCATTGGTCATATTTACAGGTCTATATGAAGTGCTCATTATGATATTGTGTTCTGTTTGTATAATGAAGATCTGCTAGGTGTATAATTAAACATTCAGATTCCTAGGAGTCCCATTTCTTTGCGTATCTTTGCACACCTCACAAATGCATTCAGAGGCATGAAAAATGTGTCAGTGAATGTGTCTCCATCCCCTCTGTCTCTGTCTCCATCCCCTCTGTCTCTGTCTCCATCCCTTCTGTCTCTGTCTCCATCCCTTCTGTCTCTGTCTCCATCCCCTCTGTCTCTGTCTCCATCCCCTCTGTCTCTGTCTCCATCCCCTCTGTCTCTGTCTCCATCCCCTCTGTCTCAGAGCTCAGTTTGGAGCCCTGAAGCTCTTCTGTCTGGCAGGATTATATCCTTTAATCTCCCTCACTCTCACACTTTCTCACTCTCTATCTCTGTCTCCATCCTCTCTGTCTCTGAGCTCAGTCTTCATTCTGGGAGGATTAAATCCCCTCATCTCTCTCTCTCTCTCCTCTCCCTGTCTCTCTCTTTCTCAATCTCTCTCTGATTCTCCACTTTATAGCTCTCTCTCAGATTCAGATAAAAAAATGAGATTGTGCATATGTGTAACAACATTGAACAGGCACAATGAGCTCGTCTATGGAATGTAGGTGGGCATGTAGGTGTCAAGTCCTCACAAGAATAGTAAACCAACGAAAATTAAGCGAAGTGAGGACATTTCGCCGGTCCTCACTTGTGAAAAGGCCCATTTTAGGTTTAGGTGTTAGAGTTAGGGTGAAGATTAGGGTTAGGTGTTGTGGTTAGGTTTAGGGTTAGGCAAAATAGGATTTTGAATGAGAATCAATTCTTGGTCACAAGTATAGTAAGACATAGCTGTGTGTGTGTGTCTCTGTGCATGCACACATACACATTCATGCATATAGGAGTGTATGGATGAGTGTATGAGTGTATTACATGTTATTTTATGTATTATTTCATGTGTATTTAGAGTGCATACATGAGGTGTTGTGTCTTAAGTATGTATAGAAATGAAATTAGTAAAAATTATTCAATAAGAAAATAAAAGAGAAACATAACACAATGAAACAAAACAAAAACACTAACAACCGCAAAGTCTATCCCGTCTCCGTGTGTGTCACAGGGTGAAAAAGTCTATCCCGTCTCTGTGTGTGTCACAGGGTGACAAAGTCTATCCCGTCTCTGTGTGTGTCACAGGGTGACAAAGTCTATCCCGTCTCTGTGTGTGTCACAGGGTGACAAAGTCTATCCCGTCTCTGTGTGTGTCACAGGGTGACAAAGTCTATCCCGTCTCTGTGTGTGTCACAGGGTGACAAAGTCTATCCCGTCTCTGTGTGTGTCACAGGGTGATAAAGTCTATCCCGTCTCTGTGTGTGTCACAGGGTGACAGTCTATCCCGTCTCTGTGTGTGTCACAGGGTGATAAAGTCTATCCCGTCTCTGTGTGTGTCACAGGGTGACAAAGTCTATCCCGTCTCTGTGTGTGTCACAGGGTGACAAAGTCTATCCCGTCTCTGTGTGTGTCACAGGGTGACAAAGTCTATCCCGTCTCTGTGTGTGTCACAGGGTGACAGTCTATCCCGTCTCTGTGTGTGTCACAGGGTGACAAAGTCTATCCCGTCTCTGTGTGTCACAGGGTGACAGTCTATCCCGTCTCTGTGTGTGTCACAGGGTGATAAAGTCTATCCCGTCTCTGTGTGTGTCACAGGGTGACAGTCTATCCCGTCTCTGTGTGTCACAGGGTGACAGTCTATCCCGTCTCTGTGTGTGTCACAGGGTGATAAAGTCTATCCCGTCTCTGTGTGTGTCACAGGGTGACAAAGTCTATCCCGTCTCTGTGTGTGTCACAGGGTGACAAAGTCTATCCCGTCTCTGTGTGTGTCACAGGGTGACAAAGTCTATCCCGTCTCTGTGTGTGTCACAGGGTGACAGTCTATCCCGTCTCTGTGTGTGTCACAGGGTGACAAAGTCTATCCCGTCTCTGTGTGTGTCACAGGGTGACAAAGTCTATCCCGTCTCTGTGTGTGTCACAGGGTGACAAAGTCTATCCCGTCTCTGTGTGTGTCACAGGGTGACAAAGTCTATCCCGTCTCTGTGTGTGTCACAGGGTGACAAAGTCTATCCCGTCTCTGTGTGTGTCACAGGGTGACAAAGTCTATCCCGTCTCTGTGTGTGTCACAGGGTGACAGTCTATCCCGTCTCTGTGTGTGTCACAGGGTGACAAAGTCTATCCCGTCTCTGTGTGTGTCACAGGGTGACAAAGTCTATCCCGTCTCTGTGTGTGTCACAGGGTGACAAAGTCTATCCCGTCTCTGTGTGTGTCACAGGGTGACAAAGTCTATCCCGTCTCTGTGTGTGTCACAGGGTGACAAAGTCTATCCCGTCTCTGTGTGTGTCACAGGGTGACAAAGTCTATCCCGTCTCTGTGTGTGTCACAGGGTGACAAAGTCTATCCCGTCTCTGTGTGTGTCACAGGGTGACAAAGTCTATCCCGTCTCTGTGTGTGTCACAGGGTGACAAAGTCTATCCCGTCTCTGTGTGTGTCACAGGGTGACAAAGTCTATCCCGTCTCTGTGTGTGTCACAGGGTGACAAAGTCTATCCCGTCTCCGTGTGTCACAGGGTGACAGTCTATCCCGTCTCTCTGTGTGTCACAGGGTGACAAAGTCTATCCCGTCTCTGTGTGTGTCACAGGGTGACAAAGTCTATCCCGTCTCTGTGTGTGTCACAGGGTGACAAAGTCTATCCCGTCTCTGTGTGTGTCACAGGGTGACAAATGTAGCTGCCAGCTTAGCAGTTGCTCCTCCTCTCCAAGCAGGATGGGGAGTTTATGCACATCAGGTTAGCAGTTACTCCTCCTCTCCAAGCAGGATGTGGAGTTTATGCACATCAGCTTAGCAGTTACTCCTCCTCTTCAAGCAGGATGGGGAGTTTATGCACATCAGTTTAGCAGTTACTCCTCCTCTCCAAGCAGGATGGGGAGTTTATGCACATCAGTTTAGCAGTTACTCCTCCTCTCCAAGCAGGATGGGGAGTTTATGCACATCAGCTTAGCAGTTGCTCCTCCTCTCCAAGCAGGTTGGGGAGTTTATGCACATCAGGGATTTGTCTAATGTTTGGTATATCATTTTCTAATTCTGTGTAGTATGTTTCCCCTATGTTGTCATATTTTGGGCAGGAACATAGGAAAGTGCATCTGTTTCTAGCTCCTGTAAATCACAATACCTCCATTTTCTCTGATCTCTTTGCTGCCAAGATTTAAGGTGTCTTCCTCTTTCAATTTCCAGACTGTGGTTGCTCAGTCAGTATTCTCAGAGGGTTTTTCTTCCTTTTACGTCTTGGAGTCTTAGATATCCTGCCAATGACAACGATCAAGTTTAGTTTTAAAATACACCTAAAATACTTTTGATAAATTCTAACAGAAATGTTCCAATGGGGACTTTTTTCCATTTGCTGAAGTCAGGATCAGAGATGGGTCCACGTACTTTGCTACCATACAGTAGTATTGAGGTCAGAATGACAAAATAATAGGGATATTTGTATTACTGAATTTGTATTTGATAGCATAACACGCTCTTCTAGTTTTTCCATGCAGTGCCTTTGTAGTCAAGCTGAAACTCCCAGGTTAGTTTATCTCCAGGCCAGGTCATTATAGCTGGTATTGTGCTTTAGTGTAGTTCTGCTTTTGGTAACTGGTAGTGGTTTTCCAGTGAAAGGACTTTCTTCTGAAAGATCACGGGTGAAGTTTTTTCTAAATGTACTGTTAGTGTCCATCTTTGTTCTTGTTTATTGTGTTCCTTTTGATTTTTAGAATCATGAGAGTGTGGAGGAAGTAAATGTGATCGGAGGTGCGATGTTTGGGGAGGAAGACAATTTGACATTTATTCAGGGCATTGTGCTTCTTTAGGAAGGTGAGAATTCTGGTATTCATGATGCTGTTAAATATTTTCCCCAGATTACTGCACACTCTGTAGTTATTGGGGTCAAATTTCTTTCCTTTTTTGTAAATGGGTGTAATAAACCTTCATTCCACATTACAGGGAAACATCCAGTTGCCAGTATTAAAGTTAATAAATCATTTAAGCAGTTGCGTCCACCAGTTTAGGGCTGCTCAGTTTCACCATTTCATTACTGATGCAATCCATGGGAACTCCCATTTGGATCGAGCCAGGCGCTGCTCTCTCAAAGGCCATGCATATCAGCCACTTTTCACCCATTTCCCCAGCACAGGAAACCAGTCAGTATGACAGCCCTTGAAAAATAACAGTTTGTCTGTGAGGTGAGTGTTGACTTCACGGAAAGATGTCACCAACAAAGCGTGAATATGTGAATGATGTGTTTGATGACATACAGTTGTGGAGAGTGAGTTGCTAGTGTTGCAAGCAAAAAACTGTACAGGCTCTTATGTCCACTTTAGACCAAATTCAGTCAACCACAGGGGGACCATTCCAAATGCAGCTTACTATAGGTTTATAATAAGGTGTGTGATTGTGTGTCCTGTATACAGGAGGGCCCTCCTCCTTCTTGACTCATAAATATTTCAAATGGCCCACATCAGCTGGAAACAGAGGCAGGGTGACTGATGAACAGGCTGGGGCAGTCAGTCAGTCAGTGAGTGAGTGAGAAACATTAAGCCCAACCAGAATCCTCTAGACTTCTCAATCACAATGAATGAAATTGAAGATAAAATCCTAACTTTAAAAATAAAGAAGGAATGCAGACCAGAGAACATCAGTAATGAAATGGTGAAACTGAGCAGCCCTAAACTGGTGGACGCAACTGCTTAAATGATTTATTAACTTAATACTGGTAACTGGATGTTTCCCTGTAATGTGGAAGGAAGGTTTATTACACCCATTTACAAAAAAGGAAACAAATTTGCAGTTAGTTACATTAAGAGTCATGACTGACAGCCTTCATACCCTGGGGACCCTCTCTGCTGCTAGCCAGTGAATGACTGATCTTCAGAGCTGAAAGTCTCTGGGCACCATGAGTCAGAGAAAAACACATTTGTGCAAGTTTGGGCGACAAATGCTCAAGAAATGGATGCGTGTAGCTCTCATCTCTGATAGATTGCAATATTCCCTTGTCTCTTCCTGACTCCCGCTTCCTCCCAGGTCTGCTCAACGTCTGGTGAAGGATACTGAGGGTAACGAAGGATAGCTTGTCCCTGATTCAGAGGGGTTGGGTTAAATGCGGAAGACACATGTCAGTTGAATACATTCAGTTGTAATGACTAGGTATCCCCTTTCCCTTCCTGTCCCATTTGAGCCTTTTCCTTCTGTCTGACTGAGCATGTCAGGCCAACTCCAGACAGTTTAAGCCCACAGTATCAACAGTACTCACTGTGTTACCCACACATCCCAACATCCGAGTGTGCACCTCTTCCGCTTCTCGGATGTCTCCCCTGCTCTGATCGCAATCTGTGTGTCCGAATGAATTTACGACAAGGAAGAAAGGGAAGGTTTTCTGCTCTGAGGACACATGGAAATCCCTCTGAAAAACATCAAGAACAGGGAGAACAAGCAGAGGGGGGTGAGGAGAGCGAACACCACTGCGTTACATTGCTTCAAGAGGGCCACCATTGTTCCTGTACCCAAGAAAGCAAAGGTAACTGAACTAAATGGCTATGGCCTGTAGCACTCACTTCTGCCATCATGCTTTGAGAGACGAGCCAAGGATCATACCTTACCTGTCACCCTAGACTCACTTCAATTTGCTTACCGCCCCAATAGGTCCACAGACGATGCAATCGCCAACACCCTGCACTCGGCCCTATCCCATCTGTACAAGAGGATTACCTGTGTAAGAATGCTGTTCATTGACTATAGCTCAGAATTCAAAGCCATTGTACCCTCCAAGCTCATCATTCAGCTCGAGGCCCTGGGTCTGAACCCCACCCTGTTTAACTGGGTCCTGGACTTCCTGATGGGTCGCCCCCCAGGTGGTGAAGGTATGAAACAACACCTCCACTTCGCTGATCCTCAACACTGGGGCCTCACAAGGGTGCGTGCTCAGCCCCCTCCTGTACTCCCTGTTTACCCACGATTGCATGGCCAAGCACGCCTCCAACTCAATCATCAAGTTTGCAGACGACACAACAATAGTAGGCTTTAGTACCAACAACGACGAGACAGCCTACAGGGAGGAGGTGAGGGCTTTGGGTGGTGCCAGGAAAATAACCTCTCACTCAACGTCAACAAAACAAAGGAGACGATCGTGGACAGGAAAAAGCAGAGGGAGCACACCCCTATCCACATCGACGGGAACGCAGTGGAGAAGGTGGAAAGTTTCAAGTTCCGAGGCGTACACATCACTGACAAACTGAAATGGTCCACACAGACAGAGAGTATTCTTCAGCCTTTTCCATGTCAGGAGGCTGAATAAATTTGGCTTGTCACCTAAAACCCTTAAACTTTTACAGATGCACAATTGAGAGCATCCTGTCAGGCTGTATCACTGCCTGGTATGGCAACTGCACCGGCCACAACCGCAGGGCTCTCAAGAGAGAGTGGTGAAGTCTGCCCAACACATCACCGGGGGCAAAATACCTGCCCTCCAGGACACCTACAGCACCCGATGTCACAGGAAGGCCAAAAAGATAATGAGGGATGACAATCACTCAAGCCACTGCCTTTTCCTGTCGCTATCATCCAGAAGGTGAGTTCAGGTGCATCAAAGCTGGGACTGAGTCTGAAAAACTGCTTATATCTTCTTAATTCCATTCCTTTACTTAGACTGTGTGTATGTTGTGAAATTGTTAAGCCCATAATTGTTAGATATTACTGCACTGTCGGAGCTAGAAACACATGTTATTGCGGGTGTAGCGAAACACATCTGCTAAACACGTGTATGTGACCAATAACATTTTATTTTATTGTCACTCCCTGACCATAGAGAGCTGTTTATTCTCTATGTTGGTTGGGTCGGGAGGGATTTAGGGTGTGTTATCTAGGGGAATTGTATTTCTATGGTGGCCTGATATGGTTCCCAATCAGAGGCAGCTGTTTATCGTTGTCTCTGATTGGGGATCATATTTAGGTAGCCATTTTCCCATTGTGCTTTGTCGGATCTTGTCTATGTATTGTTGCCTGTGAGCATTTAGTTTAGCGTCACGTTTCGTTTGTTCGTTTTGTTCTTTGAAGTTTTCATTTCCAAAATAAAGGATGGAAACATACCACGCTGCATCTTGGCCTACTCCTTATAACCACACTACGACTGAGGAGCAGTGGTGGCCATTTGCACTTTAAGTGGGGTTGACGGGCTCATAGTAATGAACTCAGCAAAAAAAAGAAACGTCCTCTCACTGTCAACTGCGTTTGTTTTCAGCAAACATGTGTAAATATTTGTATAAACATGGAGAGGAGGAGAGATGACTAGAAACGATTCGGTTGACCATTTTACGTGTGGATTAATTAAGTAGAGGACCTTGTGCATTACAGGTAAAATAACAACTCAATGTTTATATCCCAGGACAAATTAGATAGCATCAGCAAGCTAGCTAAATAGAACAAATTAGCTAGCAAGTGCAAGCTAGCTAGCTAAATTGCCATAAATGTGTAATGCTTTTCAACCTATCCCCAAATTAATATAATTGGTTCAGAGTTTGTTTGGATATTTTAACCTGCGTGTCGTGATCGCGTTTGGTGTGGGGGGACAAAATACATTTATGCACGATGGCATATGATGGCCGGTTTGGGTTCTGTGTGAGCCTGCAGGAAGGGTACCACATGAGGGAGGAGGATGTCTTCCCTGTAAGCACAGCGTTGAGATTGCCTGCAATGACAACAAGCTCAGTCCGATGATGCTGTGACACACCACCCCAGACCATGACGGATCCTCCACCTCCAAATCCAGAGTACAGGCCTCATTCCTTCGACGATAAATGCGAATCCGACCATCACCCCTGGTGAGAAAAAAACGTGACTCGTCAGTGAAGAGCACTTTTTGCCAGTCCTGTCTGGTCCAGCAACGATGAGTTTGTGCCCATAGGCAACGTGGTTGCCGGTGATGTCTAGTGAGGACCTGTCTTACAACAGGCCTACAAGCCATCAGTCAAGCCTCTCTCAGCCTATTGCGGACAGTCTGAGCACTGATGGAGGGATTGTGCATTCCTGGTGTAACTCGGGCAGTTGTTGTTGCCATCCTGTACCTGTCCCACAGGTGTGATGTTCAGATGTACCGATCCTGTGCAGGTGTTGTTACACGTGGTCTGCCACTGCGAGGATGATCAGCTGTCCGTCCTGTCTTCCTGTGGCATTGTCTTAGGCGTCTTACAGTACGGACATTGCAATTTATTGCCCTGGCCACATCTGCAGTCCTCATGCCTCCTTGCAGCATGCCTAATGCACGTTCACACAGTTGAGCAGGGACCCTGGTGTTTTTCTGAGTCAGTAGAAAGGCCTCGTGTCCTACGTTTTCGTAACTGTGACCTTAATTGCCTACCGTCTGTAAGCTGTTAGTGTCTTAACGACCGTTCCACAGGTGCATGTTCATTAACTGTTTATGGTTCATTGAACAAGCATTGGAAACAGTGTTTAAACCGTTTACAATGAAGATCTATGAAGTTATTTGGATTTTTACGAATTATCTTTGAAAGACAGGGTCCTGAAAAAGAGATGTTTCTTTTTTTTGCTGATTTTAGTTTTCCATTTGTTTGATACTATTCATTTCGGTCCATTACAGCCATTGTTATGAGCCGTCCTCCCTTCACCATTCTCCTCTGCTCAGGGGTCCTCTACAGTTCTCATCATGAGCAGCACAATTAGAGATGATGACTCACATTTTACTGTCAGATCTTGGAGCACTGCACTGATTCCATCTGACATACATAGCAGTAATGCACACGAAGGCTTACTAAGGTTGTCTTCTCTTCATCTGTTGTATTCAGTTTGCCCTGGAGTGTTTCTCTTCATCCACAGACACACACACACCCCTCCCCTGCCCTCCATGCTCACACAAACCAACCTTTTTCTATCTGTCTCTCTGTAGGAGGGTTTTCTCCAGCCCAGGGTTGATCCGGTCTCAGTTTCTGTTTGTTTGACTGTGTGTGTGTGCGTGCATGTGTGTGTTTTAGATTATATATTTTTTGTCTTCCAAAGAGGAAATTCATTTCCACATGCTTGTACATAGACATAAAGACCGACAACAAACCCATACACCTATTTGTAATATTTACAATACCAAAACCAAACTTCCCAGGACTGCAGATAAAACAACTTCCCTACACCCAGGACTGCAGATAAAACAACATCCCTACACCCAGGACTGCAGATAAAACAACATCCCTACACCCAGGACTGCAGATAAAACAACTTCCCTACACCCAGGACTGCAGATAAAACAACTTCCCTACACAGACTAGACATGCAGTCCAACCCATAGATGGAGACTTGAAGCCTTGTATGAACGTTAGACTCAGGGGACTAGACATCCCTGTGGGGACTAGACATCTCTGTGAGGACACAGAAAGACCCCACTTAAAACCCTTTCCTGTAGTCAAATGACCATATCGCCCTCGAGTGGCCTCATGGGTGGAATGTTATTAATATATTCATATTTTCATAATGAATAAACAATTATTTTTCAACGCTGAAAATCCGGTGTGTATGTCAAACGGTTTATATTTCAGTCTTCTGTGATGCAACTCAATTTCAGGAGGGTATTCCTAATGTTTGGTATACTCAGTGTATATAAAGTGTAATATTGGGATGCAAACTCGAAAATGAATACATTTCAATTCTATATCTGACATGGTACAAGTGTCTTCTTTTTTTAAGCCCATAACCATGTGTGTGAGGTATATATTTTTGTTTCGAAGTAGATTTGTTTAAGACTACTTGACTACTACCCTGATTTAGTAGAACTAAAGGTTCTACCATTTTTTCTGAGTTCTGAACTGGATCTCAATGGCTGCATGCAGGAAGATTTGATCAAGATTTGATCAAGCATGAAATGGATCATCAGTCCAATTACTGAACAGAAAATTTAGCAAATTAGAAACGCATGTCATTCATACATAATTCAGACT
Organism: Oncorhynchus mykiss; assembly: GCF_057628025.1. Taxonomy (NCBI): domain Eukaryota; kingdom Metazoa; phylum Chordata; class Actinopteri; order Salmoniformes; family Salmonidae; genus Oncorhynchus; species Oncorhynchus mykiss. The sequence continues at coordinate 14,481,336 of NC_143027.1, read as the reverse complement.
TGAATTCAGGCCAGTTGAGGTCAACATCAAATCAAATGTTATTGGTCACATACACATGGTTAGCAGATGTTAATGCGAATGTAGCGAAATGCTTGTGCTTCTAGTTCCGACCGTGCAGTAATATCTAACAAGTAATCTAACAATTTCACAACAACTACCTTATACACACACAAGTGTAAAGGAATGAATAAGAATATGTACATATAAATATATGGATGAGCGACGGCCGAACGACATAGGCAAGATGCAGTAGATGGTATAGAGTACAGTATATACATATGAGATGAGTAATGTGGGGTATGTAAACATTATATAAAGTGGCATTGTTTAAAGTGACTAGTGATACATTTATTACATCCAGTTTTTAATTATTAAAGTGGCTAGAGATTTGAGTCAGTATGTTGGCAGAAGCCACACAATGTAAGTGATGGCTGTTTAACAGTCAGATGGCCTTGTGATAGAAGCTGTTTTTCAGTCTCTTGGTCCCAGTTTTGATACACCTGTACTGACCTTGCCTTCTGGATGATAGCGGGGTGAACAGGCAGTGGCTCGGGTGGTTATACTGTATATGTATATACTGTACTCTATACCATCTACTGCATCTTGCCATCTTTATGTAATACATGTATCACTAGCCACTTTAAACAATGCCACTTTTATATGTTTACATACCCTACATTACTCATCTCATATGTATATACTGTACTCGATACCATCTGCTGCATCTTGCCTATGCTGTTCTGTACCATCACTCATTCATATATCTTGATGTACATATTCTTCATCCCTTTACACTTTGGTGTATAAGGTAGTTGTTGTGGAATTGTTAGGTTAGATTACTCGTTGGTTATTACTGCATTGTCGGAACTAGAAGCACAAGCATTTCGCTACACTCGCATTAACATCTGCTAACCATGTGTATGTGACAAATCAAATTTGATTTGGGTGGTGTAGGTGTCCTGGAGGGCAGGTAGTTTGCCTCCCAGTGATGTGTTGTGCAGACCTCACTACCCTCTGGAGAGGCTTACGGTTGTGGGTGGAGCAGTTGCCGTACCAGGCGGTGATATAGCCTGACAGGATGCTCTCGATTGTGCATCTGTAAAAGTTTCAGCCTCCTGAGGTTGAAGAGGCGCTGTTGCGCCTTTTTCACCACGCTGTTTGTGTGGGTGGACCATTTCAATTTGTATGTGATGTGTATGCTGAGGAATTTTAAACTTTCCACCTTCTCCACTACTGTCCCATTGATGTGGATAGGGGGGTGCTCCCTCTGCTGTTTCCTGAAGTCCACGATCATCTTTGTTTTGTTGACGTTGACTGAGATTATTTTCCTGACACCACACTCCAAGGGCCCTCACCTCCCCCTGTAGGCCGTCTCGTCATTCTTGGTAATCAAACCTACCACTGTAGTGTCGTCTGCAAACTTGATGATTGAGTTGGAGGCGTGCATGGCCACACAGTCATGGGTGAACAGGGAGTACAGGAGAGCGCTGAAAACACACCCTTGTGGGGCCCCAGTGTTAAGGATCAGCGGGGTGGAGATGTTGTTTCCTACCCACACCACCTGGGGGGCGGCCCGTCAGAAAGTCCAGGACCCAGTTGCACAGGGCGGGGTCGAGACCCAGGGTCTTAATGATGAGTTTGGAGGGTACTATGGTGTTAAATGCTAAGCTGTTTAACGATTAACATTATTCTTACATAGGTATCCCTCTTGTCCAGATGGGTTAGGGCAGTGTGCAGTGTGATTGCGATTGTGTCGTCTGTGGACCTATTGGGGCAGTAAGCAAATTGGAGTGTGTCTAGTAGGATGGCGGTAGGGTGGAGGTGATATGATTCTTGACTAGTCTCTCAAAGCACTTCATATGACAAGTGGGTGCTACGAGCGGTAGTCGTTTAGCTCAGTTACCGTAGCTTTCTTGGGAACAGGAGCAATGGTGGCCCTCTTGAAGCATGTGGGAACAGCAGACTGGGAACAGCAGCTGGTCTGCGCATGCTCTATGGACGCTGCTGGGGATGCCGTCTGGGCCTGCAGCCTTGTGAGGGTTAACACATTTAAATGTTTTACTCACGTTGGATGCGGTGAAGGAGAGCCCGCAGGTTTTGGTAGCGGGCCATGTCAGTGGCACTGTATTGTCCTCAAAGCAAGCAAAGAAGATGTTTAGTTTGTCTGGGAGCAAGACGTCGTGTGTCTGAACCGTTGAATTGCGACTCTACTTTGTCTCTATACTGACGCTTAGCTTGTTTGATCATTTATTTGGTTGTGTTTCCCGTCACCTTGCCCTGATTAAAAGCAGTGGTTTGCGCTTTCAGTTTTGCACGAATGCCGCTGTCAATCCACGGTTTCTGATTGGGGAAGGTTTTAATAGTCACCGTGGGTACAACATCACTGATGCACTTGCTAATAAACTCGCTCACCGAATCAGCGTATACATCAATTTTGTTGTCTGAGGCTATCCGGAACATATTCCAGTCCACGTGATTGAAGCATTCTTGAAGCGTTGACTCAGCATGGTTATTTGAGTTTATATTTTCTTGAAGGACAATATTATTTTTTTTGTAAAAGTGCCCGTTTGATAGCTACTCTACCCAAAAATCAAAAGAAAAAGTTGAAGATTACTGTTTCTTTATAGTTTTGGGGAGTTTGCTAGTGTGGGTTCCAAAATACTGGTGAATCTATCCATCTTGGCAGAGCAGAAATAGGCAGTTATTTTACCTCATCAAGTTAATAAAATGGCCCTATTTTTCAGTCTGTTTGAAAGGTTGACAGGCTAAAATAGTATTTTGTTTTATAGTCTCTTCCAAACTCAACACACCACTCCAAAACCTCTCCACTTTAAATTTAACAGCCACAGGATAGGAAAATAGCAGACATTAAAAGCCATTTCCATGAATGAAAGCAGACTACATGGACAAGGGAACAAGACACTGGTGGGAGGTAAACATTCAGCAGACAAACCGGCAGCAGAACCTTATCTTTTCCCAAGTGATAATCCAACAAAATCCATTTGCAGATCAATGAAGGCCGCTCCACTCACCAGATGAGTATTGAATTCAGTTGCAAATGAGGCCCAAAGAGGAAACATGCATATAGTACGTTATTTTCTTTCAATATGATCATAGTCTCAGTATGAATGATGATCATGAGACGCATCTCTGCCAGTTTGGAGTGACCATATCTGTTCTGTGTTTTACCTCGTTGGAAAAGCCTGTTTGACATTACCAGAATTAGATAAAACCAGGAATTCAAATTCCGGATGTAGAAGCCGAGTTTGTTTTCAATGGCCAGGTGTTGCAGATTGAGTGTCTGCTTGGGTGCACCTGTAATAGTACAACAGCGTGTTCTGTGGGATGTTTTGTTCGCACCTGGGACACTGCCCGTCTCTCTGTTTACCTGTCTGTCTCTCTGTTTGTCTGCTATGGAACTTTTGTCTATTACAGCACAGCTGTACATTTGTGTGGTCATGTCTCCTTTTGTGAATGTGCTTATATTAATTCCCTGGCAGAACTATCTTGCTTTCTCTCTCTCTGTGTGTCTGTTCCCATTGATTCATTTAATTCATTAGAGTATTGTCATATTTTTGTGGGAGAAAGGGTTTATTGAATGCCCCGTGGTGCAGCCGCACCGCACCGGTTTCGACCGTGCACTTTACAGCGTCCCTGGAGAGAGGTCTTCAGTCGTTATCAGTGTCTTTCATCTCCAGGGAAACTGCCACAGTATTGATCCCACTGTGAGTTACGAACCGCTGGATTTCTTGGCCAGTCATTGGTCTATTATTTAAAAAGGGATATAATTAAATTGACCTATCAGTCCACCTGTTTCTCAATGGTGTTCTATTTCAAAGTGTCTACCAGAGAAACCACTTGCATGTAGACTAAAGCAAAGGGTAGAGCACCCTTCATTAAGATTAGGCTATAGGGTTTACCCACACTACAGTCTCAATGGTTTAAATCTCACTATGACCAGGTCAAGTGGTGTACAACATAAAAAGAGGGGGAATATTGTCACCCTACATAGTCGCAACTGATTGGTCATGGTATCAGTCTAGTTTACCCAGTGTGTCCCTCCTTATCCTTACTCCAATATGACAATTCCTCACCACCTCTCCTTTCCCAGGCTGTATGCAAAGTGACAATCTGAAGAGGAGAGATTAATATGAGAGACAGGCAGGGTTGTGTATATACCCTGGATGACTGACAGGGGGTGCTGTATTGAAGCACCCGTGCAGCCATCTTGGTAATCCTCCTCCATGGTAAATATATTTTGGAAGCTATAGAAATACATTTATTAATGTCTACATGCGTTTTGAGAAGTGTATTCTATTACAGACACCTTAATGCATACTTTTGAAATATAATATGTGAGCTAAACACATTTTGTTTTTTCAAATGTATAATTTTTTTGAGTACTAGTGTTACTGTCCCCACTACAACAAAAAAATACTTAAGTACATGTAATTTTGTCCTTGAAACATTTAATATAAATACTATAGAATTCCATTCATTCCTATGGAGGACTACTCTTACTCGGGAGTGCCAATATGGCCGACCGGTGGCTTCAAAGCCTCTGCCAAAACATAGCATGGACAATTCAGGGTTTAAGTATATAATTGGGTGGGACAGCAGCGGTTCCATAAATCACGTGTGGGTTAATTAAGACAACTATAGCGTTAAAGGCCTATGTCGAACGGAAGTATTGCTGGTTCCATTTGGAGATGACTTCAATAACATTGTGACTAGCATGAATCAGACAGAGGCTCGCCCAGGACAAGGTTAGCTCTACTAGCAGCACACCAGAGGGCTAACCCAGGACAGGGTTAGCACTACTAGCAGCACGCAACAGAGGGCTAACCCAGGACAGGGTTAGCCCTACTAGCAGCACACCACAGAGGGCTAGCCCAGGACATGGTTAGCACTACTAGTAGCACACCACAGAGGGCTAGCCGAGGACAGGGTTAGCACTACTAGCAGTAGCAGCACAGATAGCATATGTTAGCAACATGTGTAGAATTGTAGGAAATTAGCTTTAAAACATTTCCTCCCAGCCTCATGGCAAAATGTGACCAAAAGCATGAGATGAGCTATAAAACATGAGAGATGAGCTATAAAATCCCTGCCTCATGACAAAATGTAGAAAGTGTAGAATAGCATTATAAAACTGCAAATCTTTCTCTCTGCACCATGGCAAAATATGGTAGTCTGGCCCTGATCGTAGCTGTGCCTTCCCAGGAATTATAATGGCAGGGATGTAGTCCACTAGTGAATCAAAGCCTACATGGTGCGTGGTAACATGGACACCATTTACAGTGGGGCAAAAAAGTATTTAGTCAGCCACCAATTGTGCAAGTTCTCCCACTAAAATGCGAGAGGCCTGTAATTTTCATCATAGGTACACTTCAACATGACAGACAAAATTAGAAAAAAAATCCAGAAAATACCTGGTGCAGGTCTACAATTTTGTTTCTGGTGTCCTTTGACAGCTCTTTGGTCTTGGCCATAGCGGAGTTTGGAGTGTGACTGTTTGAGGTTGTGGATAGGTGTCTTTTATACTGATAACAAGTTCAAACAGGTGCTATTAATAGAGGTAACGAGTGGAGGACAGAGGAGCCTCTTAAAGAAGTTACAGGTCTGTGAGAGCCAGAAATCTTGCTTGTTTGTAGGTGACCAAATACTTATTTTCCACCATAATTTGCAAATAAATTCATAAAAAATCCTACAATGTGATTTTCTGGATTTTTTCCCCTAATTTTGTCTGTCATGTTGAAGTGTACCTATGATGAAAATTACAGGCCTCTCTCATCTTTTTAAGTGGGAGAACTTGCACAATTGGTGGCTGACTAAATACTTTTTTGCCCCACTGTATATAAGCCAAGGTGTTTGAGATATGTCTTGTGTTCCTAGAATGGCAACTGCATGTATTATGGTTGTTTAGTCTGGCTGGGCTGGGTGGACTAGATCCCTTGTAGAACACTGTCACAGAGAAAACGATTGTTTAGAGCCTACCACAGGAGTCGTTCTGTCTTTCTCCATGAGCAGGCCCCAGCCCTTCACAGCCTGCATCTTCTGCTATATCATCTTCTCTCATCACTATTCTGTGGTTTGTGGCTCTACAGCTCTCCTTTTGTTATTGGCTACCTACTGTGGTTTTGTGTGTGTGTGTGTGTGTGTGTGTGTGTGTGTGTGGTTTTGTGTGTTTGTGTGTCACTTCTCTTGGGCCGGTGGATTCAATTTGTTTCCGTTTATACCAATCAGAGTAAAACAGCAAACAGTGTATGGGGGGGTTAACAAAACCCCTGTAGCATTATAAGCTATACCAACACATAATTGGGTATGTAGTGAGAGTAGTGAACAGTATTCACCTGGATTAATTCTCTTTTAAGCAACACATTTCTAATGAACCATTATCCCTCTGTTCTCTACCTAATCATCTGGGTGAATGTTCTTCCATTGCACAGTTTAAATTACCGTCCTCTCTCTCTGTCTTTCTGATCCTCTGTATCCTCAGCTCTTCTGGGACAACTCAAACAGTGGAGGAAGAGAACCTGCAATTAAACCTGTTTTACTGAGCAGAGCGAGAGAGAGCAAGAGAGAGACATAGGGGAAGTAGGTTTGTTATGTGCGTCGTGACTACTGAACCAGTCAGAAAGCCTGCTGAGTGATTTAACGGGACAGAGATATATTTCTTCATTATTTTCCAGGCGGTGTTGACCTATGCTCTGCTGGTTTTCTTGTTGCACTTGCGAGGCCAATTTTACCAGGAAACCTCAACATTGGTTATGTAAAGGTTTGCATGATAGCACACCACCTTTTTCTAACATGCTCAGTGCGAGGAATGTTAAACTTGCCCTCGAGTGTCTTGTAGACAGGGAAGGACAGCTCATAATAATGGCTGGAATGAAATTAATGGGTTGGTATCAACCACATGGAAACCACATGTTTGATACTATTCAATGTATTCCGTTCCAGCCATTACTATGAGCCCATCCTCCCCAATGAAGATGCAGGTAGCCTAGTGGTTAGGTGGCAGGTAGCCTAGTGGTTAGGGTGGCAGGTAGCCTAGTGGTTAGGGTGGCAGGTAGCCTAGCGGTTAGGGTGGCAGGTAGCCTAGCGGTTAGAGAGGCAGGTAGCCTAGCGGTTAGAGAGGCAGGTAGCCTAGCGGTTAGAGAGGCAGGTAGCCTAGCGGTTAGGGTGGCAGGTAGCCTAGCGGTTAGAGAAGGCAGGTAGCCTAGCGGTTAGAGAGGCAGGTAGCCTAGCGGTTAGAGAGGCAGGTAGCCTAGCGGTTAGGGTGGCAGGTAGCCTAGCGGTTAGAGAGGCAGGTAGCCTAGCGGTTAGAGAGGCAGGTAGCCTAGCGGTTAGAGAGGCAGGTAGCCTAGCGGTTAGAGAGGCAGGTAGCCTAGCGGTTAGAGAGGCAGGTAGCCTAGCGGTTAGGGTGGCAGGTAGCCTAGCGGTTGGAGTATCGGACTAGTAACCGAAAGGCTGCAAGATCGAATCCCCGAGCGGACAAAGTAAAAATCTGTCGTTCTTCCCCTGAACAAGGCAGTTAACCTACTGTTCCTAGGCCGTCATTGAAAGTAAGAATTTGTTCTTAACTGACTTGCCTAGTTAAATAAAGGTAAAAAAAACAACTGTGCTTGCAGATGGCATTTTTTCAGATGGAGGATTGTAGAGCTCTGTTGTGGATCGTATGCCAGTGTCATGTCATCTAAGAACACATCGCTGTAAAGTTCAACACAATCTACAACACACAGTTCAGATGAAGCCATGTGGTGCATTTGATCTATTAGGTCGTAGCTGTCACCTTGTATTGCTGCACACCACACACTGTTTGAATTGATTTACTTCACTGTGTGAATCAAATGGGAAGTCATTGTAGCATATGATCCCTTTATATTAGTATGAGAAATCAACACCCTGTACATGGCAGCTGTAGTAACAATGTAGCGCCACTGTTTCCAACCGTATGTGTGTGGTGAGTGGGACCCTGCATGGGGGCCTTGTTGTTGACGGTGTCAGTGGGTGAGAATGGATTTGGCGCCACCTGCTGGCATCAAGGTGGAGATGTCTTGCCAGGTGAGGAAATATGGTATAATTGCAGACCTCAATTCGGGGGGTTTCTTGATGTGGGTGTTCCCTGATATCAGGAAACACCCATTGATACTTGCCATTGGTCAGTTCCAATGTTATGAGACTGATGGTTTCACGACACAGATGATTTGTTTACACATCAGGTTAGGATAATTAACCTGGCAGGTTAGGCGAATTAGTGTATCAGGTTTGCAAAATTATATTAAGGTTAGGAAAAGGGTTAGGGTTAGGCATAGCTCCACTGAAGAAACCCATTGATGCTCGCCATTGGTCCGTGGCTGTTTCTTTCACCACAGACAAATGGCGACGTGAACGAAACGGCCACGGACTAATGGCGAGCTTCAATGGGTGTAACTTGATATCAACAAACGCTCAATATTAGAAAACACCTCTAATTGCGGTCTGCAATTACACCCTTCTCAGGTGAGGAGAGGATGTGGCTGACAGGTTGAGAATGACAATCAGACATTGATAATCAAGCTTTACATCTATTTCACAGTTTAGACCCTGATAGTTCTATGAAAAGAAAGGAAGTTGACAGATACAGTAAGCAATGCCTCATGTATTTGAATAATACTTGGTAATAGTCGAAACCTGTAACCTACAAGGTTCTGTGGTTCTCTGAGAGGTGTATAGGCTGTGGGCTCCACCCTGGCCACTCCCTAACCACACCCATAGTCACTTCCTGGGGCACGTTCAGCAGGACACAACATTTTGGAACGTTCAGATAGAAATATGCTATGTTGAACAAACATGCCTCCCCGACATGTAGAACAAGGAATCATGTTTGCTCTATAGGTGGCATTTCTATCTGCAATGTTCAACAACATTTGGCAACTAGACTTTGCCCTTGTTTGAGTGACTGCACGTTTTGGTCAGAAATGTTTGGTAACTAAGTTGCTGTTTAGGGTTTAAAAGCCTAGTCATCTCACATCGTACGAGTGATAACTTTCTCAAAGACTTGTAAGGAATATTGTATTGTTTATGAAGTTTCCTTTTGTGGACTATTGACTTCCAAGAACTAATGTGTGGAAGGCTATTTTGAAGGCCTACTTGTATGTATAGTCTTTCTCCTCTGTGGACTATTTTTCCTTTGGGTAATTTCATAGACTAACTGAACTGGTAAAGACAATGCTTATTTCATTAAACAGCTGGATTAATAGAATTTTGTCTTGTTATTTGGAATTCTTACTGGACATTTACTTGAATTGGAGGACAAAAACATTGTTTCTTAACTTAGAGGACTTTTGATTTTGTATTTTGATTTGATCAAAGAATGAGTCTGTACATTTTCAAGAATGTTGGTTTATCCTGTATACCAGTTGATTTGTAAATAATCATTCTTTACATGACAATGGTCGAACCCTTCTATTTCAATTGGCTGCGTTGGCTTCAGTGTGAACTGACTGCAATAAACCTTTACGTATCACTGTAATACGCAGGGTTGGGGAGTAACGGATGACATGTAATGAGTAACGGATGACATGTAATGAGTAACGGATGACATGTAATGAGTAACGGATGACATGTAATGAGTAACGGATGACATGTAATGAGTAACGGATGACATGTAATGATTAACGGATGACATGTAATGATTAACGGATGACATGTAATGAGTGACGGATGACATGTAATGAGTGACGGATGACATGTAATGAGTGACGGATGACATGTAATGAGTGACGGATGACATGTAATGAGTGACGGATGACATGTAATGAGTGACGGATGACATGTAATGAGTGACGGATGACATGTAATGAGTAACGGATGACATGTAATGAGTAACGGATGAAATGTAATGAGTAACGGATGAAATGTAATGAGTAACGGATGAAATGTAATGAGTAACGGATGACATGTAATGAGTAACGGATGAAATGTAATGAGTAACGGATGAAATGTAATGAGTAACGGATGAAATGTAATGAGTAACGGATGAAATGTAATGAGTAACGGATGACATGTAATGAGTAACGGATGACATGTAATGAGTAACGGATGGCATGTAATGAGTAACGGATGACATGTAATGAGTAACGGATGACATGTAATGAGTAACGGATGGCATGTAATGAGTAACGGATGACATGTAATGAGTAACGGATGAAATGTAATGAGTAACGGATGACATGTGATGAGTAACGGATGACATGTGATGAGTAACGGATGACATGTGATGAGTAACGGATGACATGTAATGAGTAACGGATGACATGTAATGAGTAACGGATGACATGTGATGAGTAACGGATGACATGTAATCCGTTACATGTAAGGGATTACAAAAAACGGTAACTGTAATATTGAAGAAGTTTAAGCTGCCTTTCAATCATTGTTTAAACCAGTGGACAGGCATTGAAAAATGCTCTCTCGCAACAGCTGCATAGTGTGAATCCAAGCCTATGGAATAAAAGTGGGGCTTTTATTGCTCAATCTAATCATGCTGATAAAAAATCCATAGGCCTAATGGGTATAACTGTGGCTAAACATATACTGATAGAGGATGGGTCAATAGTGGGCAGTGGATTTTTAATGAATGAGAGCTGTAACATTGTATTATCTTGTTCCCTAAGTACTTCTCCACAATGCCCTTGGTCATACAAGCTTAGGGGTCAAGGGTTCAACAGGAAGCACATTAGTATTCATGTCAGTTCTCCTTCTGATTCACCTGTGACAGTGTTGCTGTGTTCGTCAGCTTGGAGGGTTTTGACATACGATAGTTTCATTCTATTCTACTCCAGTTAGCTACCCTCCATGTTTTATTCTGATCCCTCATGTGCAGACAGTCCTTGAAAGCAGGTATCGTTAGCCATCGACTCCCTTTGCTACCCCTCCTTTCCTCTCCTCTCCGTCCTGTGTGGTTGATGTTTTGCATGCACGATCCAGACAAATTAATTAGCCCTTGTGATCCTCTCCACCCAACAGCCATAAGTGTGTGTGTGTGTATGTGTCCGTATGTGTGCAGTACTACGTGACTCAGGCGTATAAAGTAATCATGGCTTGAATCACAGAGTGAAATGCAGTAAGAATGAAGACAAGCGAAAAAGCTAATTTCTGACTGCTGGGGTTGTCTGTTTCAAATCATTTAGGCCTGCCAGCCCAGTTGTATTTTTTGGTGTGTAAACTCCACCTTGTCTTATGTTAATGGTCTGCTCTGTACGTAAACTCTGTATGTATCCATCAGTGTATAGAGAAGATCAATATGGCTAGTCATTGTGTACAGGCTCGTAATGTTTATTTGCTAGTATAGCAGTGGTAGTGGCCAGTCCATATGTTGTTTGTTTCACTTCATCCCAATCGGCACAGTACCTTTTAGAGAGACTGTAATTACTAGTACTAGTCACTTTTTGCACACACACACACACACACACACACACACACAAAATATACTAAACAAATATATTTTTTAAAGACCACATGCAGGCGTTAACACATACATTCAGGAAACACATATAAGCAAGAATGTACACATTAACAATATTTTTCCTGTTTTGACAGAACAATTCCTTTCATGTGGTGAAAATGCATTTTAGTTATGTCTGATAAAATAGCAATGTCACATGTTGGTCAGTGCCCGAAATCCAAAGACAAAAACAGTCCATTTTCACTTCCTGAGAGAGTGAGTGTCACCTCAAAGGACATTTGAGGGACATTGGCTCATCTTCCTCCCACATGGCAGGTCAACTTTACACCCGGGGTTAGATATCTTCTGGAATGGTCTGGTCCACTGTAGGCCAACTTTGCTGTGCTGTGTTGGATACAGCTGGATGAGAGGCTGTCAGAACCTGCAGGTGAAAATGTACTGAAATCCAATTCTTCAAATCCCAATGCTAACTTTTCTGTGAGAAGAAGGAAATGGAAATAAACACAGCATTACTTTTTCCATGCATACACTTTCCTCCAAACAAGCATCTCAAATAGTCCTAGCATTTCACTGATCTAGCATCACACATTTAAGGAGAGTATGGGAGGAAGTGTCATATCAAATAAAAATGCATTGGTCACGTACACAGATTTGCAGATGTTACCACAGGTGTAACGATATGCATGTGTTTCTAGCTCCAACAGTGCAGTAAAAATGCCTGGCAAAACACAACACATTATCCAAAAAGTAAAAATAAAGAATTTAAGAAATATCATACTGAACAATGTCAGAGTCTGGAATATAAATATACACTGAGTGTACAAAACATTAGGAACTCCTTGCTAATATTGAGCTGCACCACTTTTGCCCTCAGAACAGCCTCATATCGTTGGGGCATGGACTCTACAAGGTGTTGAAGGCGTTCCACAGGGATGACGGCCCATGTTGACTCCAATGCCACAGTTGTGTCAAGTTGGCTGGTAGTGGATCTCTACTCTGAATAGCTCGTTCCATATCATCCCACAGATGCTCAACTAGATTGAGATCTGATGACTGGGCAGTAAGCTGAATTCACTGTCATGTTTGTGAAACCATTCCTGGACAATCCTAGCCTTGTGGCATGGGGCATTATCCTGCTGAGAAAAAACATTTGCATATGGATACACTGCTGCCATGAAGGCATGCATCTGATTGGTAAGGGCGTTCAGATATCCTGTGGCATTCAAACACTGCTCCACTTTTATCAAGGGGCCCAATGTGTGCCATGAAAACACAACCCACACGATCACACCACTAGCCTGTAATGTTGAGACGTGACAGAATGGATACATGTACTTATGTTGATTTCTCCATACCCTAGTCCATCAGCGTTACACAGTAGTAACCGCGATTCATCAGACCAGGCAATGCTTTTTCAATTCTCCAGTGTCCAGTGTTTTCGTTTCTTAGCCCACTGTAACCGCAGTTTCTTGTTTTTTGCTAAAAGAAGTGGAACTCTTTAAGGTAATCAGCTGCCATACATCATTCGTGTCAAGGTACGACGAGTTGTGCATTCTTTTATGGGTCTTTGGGCACCAATGTTGTACTGGACTGTCAGTTGACTAACTGTAGCCCGTTTGTTGCTCTACACAATTCGTGTCAGCCTCCTTTGTCTTATTTCATCAATGACCCATTTTTGACCACTGGCCTCCTGTTGGCTGGATGTCCTTTGGATGGTGGACCATTCTTCATATACATGGGAAATTGTTGAGTGTGAAAAACACAGCACTATTGCAGTTCTTGACACACTCAAAAGGTACTTACATTTTTGGCTTTCCCATTCACCCTCTGAATGTCACACATACACAGTCCATGTCTCAACTGTCAAGGCTTAAAAATCTTTATTTAACCTGGCTCCTCCCCTTCATCTACACCAATTGAAGTGGATTTAAAAGGTGACCACTGTTGTTTCATCCGAAAACTTGATGATTTGAGTTGGAGACGCAGTCATGGGTGAACAGGGAGTACACGAGGGGGCTGAGCACGCACCCCTGTGCTCAATGTTGTTCTCCTCGAAGCAGGCGAAGGTGTTTTAACTTATCCGGTGAGAGGCATCGGTGTCCTCAACGTGGCTGGCTTTCCCTTTATAATCTTTCTTGTGTCTAAGCTGTTGAATTGCGTCTCCACTTTGTCCCTATACTGTCGTTTTGCCTCATTGATTGCCTTACAGAGGTCATAGCAGGCCTGTTTGTACACATCCAAGTTCACACTTTCAGTTTTGTGTGAATGGTGCCATCTATCTGCGGTTGTTGGTTTGGATAAGTTGTAAACGTCACAGTGGGAACACTATCCTCTATGCACTTCCTGATGAACCCCGTCACTGAGTCAGTGTATACGTCGACACTATTCTCAGAGGCGACCCGGATCATTTCCCAGTCCGATTGGTCAGACCAACGTTGAACACGGGTGCTTCCTGTTTAAGTTTCTGCCTATAGGTCGGGAGGAGCAGAGTGGAGGCCGAAGGGAGTATGGGGGAGATCCTTGTAGCCGTCCCGGAAGGGAAAGTAGCAATGATCAAAAGTTTGTGATGCACGTGTAGTGCACGAGATGTGTTGATATAATTTCTGTAGTGTTTTCCTTTGATTTATTTTATTAAAGTCCCCAGCTATAATAAATGCGGCCTCAGGATATGCGGTTTCCAGTTTGCACATAGTCCAGTGTAGTTTCTTGAGAGCCGTCGCGGTGTTGGCTTGGAATAAATATGGCAGTGACGACGACCAAAGATCATTTTCTCGGGAGGCAATGCGTTCAGCATTTAATGGTGAGGTATTCCAGATCGGGGAAATTAAATGACATGAGTTCCTGTACATTACCACGATCACACCATTGTGTGTTATTCATGAAACAAACCCTTCCGCCTTTCCTTTCCTGGAGAGTTGTTTACTTTGAAATTTAATCAGGATCAAATAGAGGAATTTCTCTGGTAATGGTGGTGAAGAGAGAGTTTGGGTTTCACTTTTCTCCAGTTAGTGTTTATAAATGACCTTGACACACCCCACTGACTAACATACCTATTAACCTTCATTCACACTGCAGGGAGAGTCGCCATGCATCCACCTGCACACACACATATGCACACTTATGCACTCACTCACACACACACACACACACACACACACACACACACACACACCTCTTATCTGTCCTACATTTACTCTGCACTACAGTGTATGTTCTGTGACATACATCTACAGACCACTGTGGTGTGTGTGTGTGAGTGAGTGTGCATAAGTGTGCATATGTGTGCATGCAGGTGGATGCATGGCGACTCTCCCTGCAGTGTGAATGAAGGCTAAAAGGTATGTTAGTCAGTGGGGTGTGTCAAGGTCATTCAGAGGTAAATCTCTATGGTTGATGCTCTATTTTATGCCAGCCTCTGATGCCGTGAGAGACTGTATGGCAGTACAATGACTGGTGGTATGTTGATGAGGTTGTTGGAGGGTGTAGCTATTTGAGGCATTGTAGATGTCCGTATGATGTTGTTTTGGTTTGCATGCCAACCTGGCGATACAGGGAGGGGTCTAACAAACATGGAGGTATGGGGGTACTGTCAAATCACTGCACGGCAGGTTGCCATTGAATGGGTCAGCAGCAGATGTACATGGATACGGTGTGTGTGAGAGAGAGAGACATGGTGAAAGATGATATAGCATGCTAGCTTTGTAAAGCAGCCTTGTTCTGACTAGAGGAGGAGAGCGACGAGAAACACATCACAACAGGTGGTTTCTATTTGGATGGCTTCATTATGACAGCCCATAGTTACTGTAAACAAAACACTTGGCTAGTTACTGTCATAACCCTTTTAAACTCAATATCTAGAGGCAGATGCCAGACATATTGGTAGGACATAGCTGACCCAGAGAAAATGTCACACCCCAAATGTTACAATGAGAATGAGTAATATTTAGTATCACTGAGCCGGCCCACTCTTCCCTCTTCCCAGGTGTAGTTGTGACATCCCAGATATGACCTTGTGTTAGTCCACTGGTGACCCCTGGCTGGGTGGAAACTAAACTGAAATATTCTACTCCATCACCCACCATCCCCAATCCCATCACACACATACACCATATCTGTACCTCTGCTGCTGACACACACTCAATGGCAAGTTCCCGTGCAGTGAAAATAGACAGTCCACTGACAGCCCCATCCATATTCGACCCCTCCCTGGCTCGCCTCTTGTCCTCCTCTCAGTCACTCCTTCAATGTGTCTGTGCTCTAAGCTCATTAAGACTCCCTCTGTCTCAGCCACACACACAGTTTCTGTGTCTTCTTGGCTTCTATCCATGGGCCTCGAGTTATGGGTGAGTTCTCTCTGCTCAAACTAAACCTAGATCAATATTGTTTCTACTGTCACATTTAAACAGTATACTGTATTTAAAGGGCCTTCGGAAAGTTTTCAGACGCCTTGACTTTTTCCACATTTCGTTCGCCTTATTCTAAAATGGATTCAATTGTTTTTCCCCCTCATAAATCTACACACAATACCCCATAATGACCAAGCAAAAACAGGATTTTCATCTCTCTGACCAAGGCCCTTCTCCCCCGATTGCTCAGTTTGGCTGGGTGGCCAGCTCTAGGAAGAGTCTTAGTAGTTCCAAACTTCTTCCATTTAAGAATTATGGAGACCACTGTGTTCTTGGGGACCTTCACCGCTGCAGTTTTGCTACCCTTCCCCAGATCTGTGCCTCTACACAATCCTGTCTCGGAGCTCTAAGGACAATTCCTTCGACTTCATGGCTTGTTTTTTTGCTCTGGCTTCCATTCTCAACTGTGGGTCTTATATAGACAGACGTGTGCCTTTCCAAATCTTGTTCAATCAATTGAATTTACCACAAGTGGACTCCAGTCAAGTTGTATAAACAAATCAAGGATGGTCAATGGAAACAGGATGCACCTGAGCTCAATTTTGAGTCTCATAGCAAAGAGTCGGAATACTTATGTAAAATAAGGTATTTCTGTTTTTTATTTTGAATAAATTCTCATCACAGCATTTCATTTCACCACCACTCATTCACCTTCCTCATTGGGGAGTGTCTGTTCCTTTCTATCTCAATACACTCTCTTTGCTTTGCTTTTGTCCTCTTTGTTCACTTATTATTATTATTATTAGAACATTATTAATAATACCTGTTGCCACAACTGTCAGTCTCGCTCAACATATGTTTTGTTTAGCTGTAGATTAGTTTTAAGATGCCTGTCAGAGCTGTTCCCCCCCACAACCTAACAGGGAGAGCCGTCTGTCATTACCTGGCCCACCAAGTGCTGCCTTTTTCCAACCCTCTGTTCATCCCTCTTTCTGGAAGTCCCTCGTTCCTCTGCTCACAGAGAATCCCAGCTCACACCTCAGACTGATCCATGGGAATCCTTTCCATCCGTCTTAGATCCAGAGAATCCCAGCTCACACCTCAGACTGATCCATGGAAATCCTTTCCATCCGTCTTAGATCCAGAGAATCCCAGCTCACACCTCAGACTGATCCATGGAAATCCTTTCCATCCATCTTAGATCAGACAGACCGTAATGTTTTTTTTAAATTAGAAGAAACAATGTTTTTCTATGAAATATTGATGGTATCATAGTGACATTCAGTCCATGGCTCTTGTATGTGAGGGCTTCTACTGACTCGGGCATTTCCATCGAAAAGGACCCATGAGCACCAACATGTGAAGTTCATATCAATTTGGGTGTGAAATCAAAGCTAAGAGTCTATATTTTGAGAAAATGAAGGCATACCAGTAGATGCATTTTTAACAGTTTTTCATAAACAGATGGAAAAGGGGTCTTAGAAAATATCTCCCAGAAAAAGGCTTAAAAGATATCAGAAATACATCAGAACACAATAATGTTGACGTAATATTTAGTGATGGAGAAATTGTTTACCTTCTGTAAGTTTAAGAGATATTGCCTTGTCCCTCATGAGGAGGAAGGATAATGACATTTCACAGAAGTAACAAGTAATGGTAAACACAAATTAGTTACAGTGATTTTACTGATATCAACTTTGTTTATGAATTGTTAAGTGATTAAAACTCATAATATGTAACGGAATTTCAGAAAAATATGTAATGGAATTATTGCAACTGATTTGGCTACAATGGGAAATCATAACAGTCACAAACCACAGTTGGGTCACCTGCTACTGTCCTCCCTTCCACCGGCATTCTGTTGCGTTCTACTGATAACTGATTTATTTCTGTTGTCTGGTGGTCAAATCAAGAGTGTTAAAACAGTCTGAGTGTGGACATCCCCATTCTCTCTCTCTCTCTCTCTCTATCTCTCTCTCTCTCTCTCTCTCCAGTTAATGTCACCTCTCTCAGCTCTTACTGACACGTACCAATGAGCCCCCTCTCTTTCCATTTACTGGAACCAGCATCCTCACCCATTGACCCCCTGCTGACACCGAATGTCCATGGACGTTAAAGAGTATTTGAAAGTTGGTCAGTCCACCCCGGCCTTGATGTTAACATCCACAGATGGACCGGACTGGACAACATCTGAACCTATCAAAAATGTATGTTTCACATATTTGGATACAGTACTGTACAGTAGATAACAGCACAGTAAAGTTGAGTATAGTACAGTAGTACTGGACTCTACTTTGCTTTGCTGTGGTGTTATATTCATAATTAAGCATTTCTGTGTAGCACAGATCACGGATCCATGATGTAGAGTGCCTTGCAAAAGTATTCACCCCCTTAGCATTTTTCCCATTTTGTTGTATTACAACCTGTAATTTAAACAGATTTTAAAAATCTAACTTGTTTCAAATAATTATTATAAACAATTAAAAACGGAAAAGTGGTGTGTGCATATGTATTCACCCCCTTTGCTATGAAGCCCCTAAATAAGATCTGGTGCAACCAATTATCTTTAGAAATCACATAATTAGTTAGATTGCACAAAGGTGGACTTTATTTAAGTGTCACATGATCTCAATATGTTCCTGTTCTGAAAGGCCCCAAAGTTTGCAACACCACTAAGCAAGGGACACCACCAAGCAAGGGGCACTATGAAGACCAAAGAGCTCTCCAAACAGGTCAGGGACAAAGTTGTGGAGAAGTACAGATCAGGGTTGCGTTATAAAAAAATATCCGAAACTTTGAACATTCCACAGAGCACCATTTTAAATTCATTATTAATAAATGGAAAGAGTATGGCACCACAACAAACCTGCCAAGAGAGGGCCGCCCACCAAAACTCATGGACAAGGCAAGGAGGGCATTAATCAGAGAGGCAACAAAGAGACCAAAGATAACACTGAAGGAGCTGCAAAGCTCCACAGCGGAGATTGTAGTATCCGTTCATAGGACCACTTTAAGCCATACACTCCACAGAGCTGGACTTTACGGAAGAGTGGCCCGAAAAAAATAAGCAAACATGTTTGGTGTTCGCCAAAAGGCATGTGGGAGCCTCCCCAAATATATGAAAGAAGGTACTCTGGTCAGATAAGACTAAAATGTAGCTTTTTGGCCATCAAGGAAAACACTATGTCTGGCGCAAACCCAACACCTCTCATCACCCCGAGAATACCATCCCCACAGTGAAGCATGGTGGTGGCAGAGTCATGCTGTGGGGATGTTTTTCATTGGCAGGGACTGGGAAACTGGTCAGAATTGAAGGAATGATGGATGGCGCTAAAAACAGGTAAATTCTTGAGGGAAACCTGTTTCAGTCTTCCAGAGATTTGAGACTTGGACAGAGGTTCACCTTCCAGCAGGACAATGACCCTAAGCATACTGCTAAAGCAACACTCGAGTGGTTTAAGGGGAAACATTTAAATGTCTTGGAGTGGCCTAGTCAAAGCACAGACCTCAATCCAATTGAAAATCTGTGGTATGACTTAAAGATTGCTGTACACCAGCGGAACCTATCCAACTTGAAGGAGCTGGAGCAGTTTTGCCTTGAAGAATGGGCAGAAATCCCAGTGGCTAGATGTGCCAAGCTTATAGAGACATACCCCAAGAGACTTGCAGCTGTAATTGCTGCAAAAGGTGGCTCTACAAAGTATTGACTTCGGGAGGGTGAATAGTTATGCAAGCTCAAGTTTTAAGATTTTTTTGTCTAATATCTTGTTTTCTCACAATATTCACAGAACAATATTTTGCAACTTCAAAGTGGTAGGCATGTTGTGTAAATCAAATTATACAAACCCCTGAAAAATCCTTTTTAATTCCAGTTCGTAAGTCAACAAAATTGGAAAAATGCCAAGGGGGGTGAATACTTTCGCAAGCCACTGTAATTCCATTACCGTAATTCCGGCTACCAGGTTTAAATCCAATTTACTTTAGTTCAATAACCAAAATAGACATTTTCAATCTCAAGGTGTCATGTCATAGCTGACACCCCATTCTTTCTGCAGACATCTTTCAATCTTATTTCGGAGATGAATTTTTTTTTTTCTTTTCTTTTTTTTTGTTGAATTCCCCATATGGTTTTTGTTGAAAAACCATATGGGGAACAGAGGGTTAAATAATGAACAGGTGATTGACAACATGTGAAACAAAGACAAAACAAATGGAAAATCAAAAGTGGATCTGCAGTAGCTAGAAAGCCGGTGACGTCGACTGCCGAACGCCGCCCGAACAAGGAAAAGGACCGACTTCAGGGGAAGTCGTAACAGTACCCCCCGCCCGACGCCTCGAGTCCAGGATAGCTCGAACAGCATACGCCGGGGACCTCTCGATGTCCAGAGGGGGCGGAGGAACCTCCCGCACCTCAGCTTCCTGGAGTGGACCAGCCACCACCGGCCTGAGGAGAGACACATGGAATGAGGGGAAGCTTTAACCTGTAACATACCTCGTTCAGTCTCCTCAGGACTTTAAATGGCCCCACAAACCGCAGACCCAGCTTCTGGCAGGGCAGGCGGAGGGGCAGGTTTCGGGTCGAGAGCCAGACCTGGTCCCCCAGGGGCGAACACCGGGGCCTCGCTGCGGTGGTGGTCAGCGCCCTCTTTTTTCCGTCTCACGGCCGTTGTAGGTGCACATGGGCGGCGTCCCAGGTCTCCTCCGAGCGCTTGAACCATTCGTCCACCGCAGGAGCTTCGATCTGGCTCTGATGCCACTGTGCCAGAAATGACTGGCTACCCCAGTACGCACTGGAAAGGAGAGAGGCCAGTGGAGGAGTGGCGGAGTGAGTTTTGGGCCATCTCTGCCCAGGGGATGAACCCCACGCACTCCCCCGGCCGGTCCTGGCAATATGACCGCAGAAACCTACCCACATCCTGGTTGATTCTCTCCACCTGCCCGTTACTCTCGGGGTGAAAACCTGAGGTTAGGCTGACCGAGACCCCCAGACCTTCCATGAATGCTCTCCAGACCCTGGACGTGAACTTGGGACCTCGATCAGAGACATCCCGTAGTGCCGGAAGACATGAGTGAACAGAGCCTCCACAGTCTGTAGGGCCGTAGGGAGACCGGACAAAGGGAGGAGATGGCAGGACTTAGAAAACCTATCCACAACCACCAGGATCGTGGTGTTACCCTGTGAGGGAGGAAGATCTGTCAGGAAGTCCACCGACAGGTGCAACCACGGCCGTTGTGGAACAGGTAGGGGTTTTACGGTGGAGACCTGGTCTGGACTTTCCATCCACCGTAGTCGCACCGATGGAAACCCCCACACACCTCCCTGAGCACTCTCGTGACCACTCCTTGAGAGCCCTCTGTTGCCATGAAACAGTGGGGTCATGACCGGCCAACCAGGGTAAGCCCAGCACCACGGGAAACTTAGGAGAATCAATAAGGAAGAGACTGATTCTCACCTCATGACCCTCCTGCGTAACCATGTCAAGTGGAGCGGTGGCCTCTCTAATCAGCCCTGACCCTAATGGTCGACTATCTAGGGCGTGAACAGGGAACAGGGAATCTCAAAACTATTAGCAAATTGACAATCAATAAAATTCCCAGCTGCGCCTGAATCTACTAGTGCCTTATGCTGGGAATGCGGGGAAAACTCAGGAAAAGAAACAAACACATACATGTGAGCAACAGGGGGCTCTGGGTGAGCCTGGTGCCGACTC
Source organism: Oncorhynchus mykiss (assembly GCF_057628025.1). Taxonomy (NCBI): domain Eukaryota; kingdom Metazoa; phylum Chordata; class Actinopteri; order Salmoniformes; family Salmonidae; genus Oncorhynchus; species Oncorhynchus mykiss. The sequence goes on along the minus strand of NC_143027.1, from coordinate 14,459,830 downwards.
ACCGTCCACCCGGCTCCTGCTGCCTCGACTCCCTGAAGGGCGACCGGCGGAGGGGGTCCCAAGTGCAGCACCCCCTAGCTCCATGGGCTTCGGAGCGAAGGTTCTGGGGGATGGAACTGACAGGTCCCGATCTGGACGTCCGCGGGCAGTAGCAGGTTGTTCAGCCGCATGGACATGTCCACCAGCTGGTCCAATGTGAGGGTGGTGTCTTTGCAGACCAACTCCCGACGGACGTCCTCGCGCAGACTGCACTTGTAGTGATTGATTAGGGCCCTGTCGTTCCATCCTGCGATGGGGGCCAGGGTCCGGAAGTCCAAGGCGAAATGCTGCGCGCTCCTCGTCCCCTGCCTCAGGTAGAACAGACGTTCACCCGCTGCTCGATCCTCAGGTGGGTGGTCGAACACTACCCGAAAACGGCGGGTGAACTCTGCGTAATGATCCAACGCCACATCTCCCTCACACCATACGGTGTTGGTCCACTCCAGGGCTTTGCCAGAGAGGCAGGAGACGAGGGTGGACACACTCTCACGCCCTGAACAACTCTCACTCCCCGAACAAGGAGAGGGATCGACTTCGGCGGAAGTCATGACACCAAGGTTATCGTCACAGCCGTGTTTATCCCCCCTCAAAATGATACCAAGACGGCAATCAAGGAACTTCACTGGACTTTATGCAAACTGGAAACCATATATCTTGAGGCTGCATTTATTGTAGCTGGGGATTTTAACAAAGCTTATTTGAGAACAAGGCTACCTAAATTCTATCAGCATATCGACTGTAGTACACGAGCGAGTAACACGCTTGACCATTGCTACTCTAACTTCCGTGAAGCATACAAGCCCCTCCCCGCCCTCCTTTTGGCAAATCCGACCATGACTCCATCTTGTTGCTCCCCTCCTATAGGCAGAAACTTAAACAGGAAGCGCCCATGCTAAGGTCTGTCCAACGCTGGTCTGACCAATCAGATTCCACACTTCAAGATTGCTTCGTTGACGTCTACTGAAATATGTTCCGGGTAGCCTCAGACAATTACATTGACGTATACGCCGACTTGGTGAGCGAGTTTATAAGGAAGTGTATAAAGTATTCGGCCCCCTTGAACTTTGCGACCTTTTGCCACATTTCAGGCTTCAAACTTAAAGATATAAAACTGTATTTTTTTGTGAAGAATCAACAACAAGTGGGACACAATCATGAAGTGGAACGACATTTATTGGATATTTCAAACTTTTTTAACAAATCAAAAACTGAAAAATTGGGCGTGCAAAATTATTCAGCCCCCTTAAGTTAATACTTTGTAGCGCCAGCTTTTGCTGCGATTACAGCTGTAAGTCGCTTGGGGTATGTCTCTATCAGTTTTGCACATCGAGAGACTGAATTTTTTTCCCATTCCTCCTTGCAAAACAGCTCGAGCTCAGTGAGGTTGGATGGAGAGCATTTGTGAACAGCAGTTTTCAGTTCTTTCCACAGATTCTCGATTGGATTCAGGTCTGGACTTTGACTTGGCCATTCTAACACCTGGATATGTTTATTTTTGTAAGCATGTACCACCGCATTTAATCTTGGCAAGGCGACTGGAAACATGGCCGAATACAAACAGTGTAGTTATTTCCTCTGTAAGGCAATCAAACAAGCAATGCGTCAGTATAGAGACAAAGTGGAGTCGCAATTCAACGGCTCAAACACGAGTTGTATGTGTCAGGGTCTACAGACAATCACGGATTACATAAAGAAAACCAGCCACATCGCGGACATCGACGTCTTCCTTCCAGACAAGTTAGACAACTTCTTTGCACGCTTTGAGGACAATACAATGCCACCGATGCGGCCCGCTACCAAAGACTGTGGATTCTCCTTCATTGTGGCCGATGTGAGTAAAACATTTAAACGTGTTAACCCTCGCAAGGCTGCCGGCCCAGACGGCAGCCCTAGTCGCGTCCTCAGAGCATGCGCAGACCAGCTGGCTGGTGTTTGGTTATTGTCCTGCTGAAACGTGCATTTGTTTCCCAGTGTCTGTTGGAAAGCAGACAGACCTAAAGTATGTTTTCCTCTAGGATTTTGCCTGTGCTTAACTCTATTCCATTCTTTTTATCCTGACAAACTCCCTAGTCCTTGACGATGACAAGCAAACCCATAACATGATGCGGCACCACCATGCATGAAAATGTGAAGAGTAGTACTCAGTTATGTGTTGTGTTGGATTGGCCCCAAACATAGTGCTTTGTATTCAGAACATGAAGTTAATTTCTTTGCCACATTTTTTGCAGTTTTACTTTAGTGCCTTATTGCAGATACACACACACACTCACACAGCAACAGGGAGTGAGACAACTGACAGACAGACTGCTAATCTGGTCTTTAGAGTGTGATCAAATCAAATTTTATTGGTCACATACGCATATTTAGCAGATGTTATTGCGGGTGTAGCGAAATGCTTGTGTTCCTAGCTCCAATAGTGTAGTAGTATCTAATAATTAACACAGTAGTATCTAACAAAGGATGTGATAACACTTGAGCTAATGTAAACTGTTTAAAAAAATGCTAATAATTTCAGTAGGTTAACCACACCCCCACCCTAATACCCCTGTGGGATGAGAAGGATCTGTAGTGTCCCTAGCCAATGAATCGCCACCCTACATTACACACACTTCAGTGAGTGATGAGCGCCTCCTGGCAACACATGGACACCCGTGTGCTCAGGGGGCCTTCCTCTCTCCCACGCCACGTCTCACTGCCCATCTCTCTGCCCTCTCTCTCTCGCTCTCTCTTTCCTGTCTCTCACTGTCACCTTCAACTCTCACATGTTCCTCAGGTAAACATGCTCTCAGTCTGTCAGGTGGTGTGTTGCCTGTTGTTTTCTATTCTGTATATATACATGAAAGAGAAAGACAGTTTGATAGAGAAACATTATAGCATTTCATGCATCCTGAAAGTCAAAAATACAATACATGGCCGAAAGTATGTGTACACCTGCTCGTTGAACTTCTCATTCCAAAATCATGGCCATAAATTTGGAGTTGGTCCCCCCATTGCTGCTATAACAGCCACCACTTTTCTGGGAAGGCTTTCCACTAGATGTCGGTACATTGCTGCAGGGACTTGCTTCCGTTCAGCCACGAGCATTCGTGAGTTTGGGCGATTAGGCCTGGTTCGCAGACGGCGTTCCAATTCATCGCAAAGGTGTCCGATGGGGTTGTGGTCAGGGCTCTGTGCAGACCAGTCAAGTTCTTCCACACCGATCTCAACAAACCGTTTCTGTATGGACCCTGAATAGGGCATTGTCATGCTGAAACAGGAAAGGTTCTTCCCCAAATTGTTGCCACACAGTTGGAAGCACAGAATTGTCTAGAATGTCAATGTATGCTGTAGCGTTAAGATTTCCCTTCATTGGAACTAAGGGGCCCGAACCATGAAAACAGTCCCAGACCATTATTCCTCCTCCACAAAATGTTACAGTTGGCACTATGCATTGGGGCAGGTAGCGTTCTCCTGGCATCCGCCAAACCCAGATTCGTCCATCGGACTGCCAGATTACTCCAAAGAATGCGTTTCCACTGCTCCAGAGTCCAATGGCGGCGAGCTTTACCCCACTCCAGCTGATGCTTGGCATTGCGCATGGTGATCTTAGAATTGTGTGCAGCTGCTCGGCCATGGAAACCCATTTCATGAAGCTCCCGACGAACAGTTATTGTGCTGAAGTTGCTTCCAAAGGCAGTTTGGAACTCGATAGTGAGTGTTGCAACAGAGGAAATTGCCAAAATTTGTGGATTCGGCTATGTAGCGTACCTTCTGTACCTTCTCCATTCCGTGTCCTGTGTTAGATGGCTGTCTAGTCTCCTCTGAAATTGGTGGAGTCCTGTAAGTTTGCATGTAGTTTGTCTTTGAGGTGAGACAGAGGAATCCGCAGACTGAAGTAGACCCACTGCCAGCCAACATACAGGCCCCAGAAACTAGGAGGAAGAGCAGTGACTAGTAAGGTAGGTAGGGAGGGAGTAAGGGGGGGAGGAGAAGAGGTAGGGAGTTAGGGATGAAGAGAGGGAAAAAGCTATAAGGCAGTGGGGAGGAAGCCAGGGAGACAGAGAGGGAGACAAGTAGGGAGAGACAGGGAGATAGGAAAGAAGACATGCAGGCTAGGAGGGAGAGAGGGAAACAGGGAGACTGAGAGTCAGGCAGGAGACAGAGGTATGAAGCAGGCAGGGAGGCAGAGTGGCTGGCAGGCAGGCAGGCAGACTAAAAGTCTCCCTGAAGAAGAGCTGGGAGTCTTCCCATGGGCCTGTATCAGCCCTGCTCTGTTGGCAGCCCTGTGGGCTACACTATCTCCCAGGAAAGCACTCTGATATTATTTACCATTCAGAGACAGGAATCTGTTCTCTCCCTTCATCTCTTTCCCTCTCCTTCTCCCACCCACCCTCTCTCTCTCTCTCATCACTCTTGCTGTTTTTCTTTTGCTGTCTTCCATTCTTTGTTTTTTTACTCCTTGATGATCTCTTATTTTGTTCTTGTCTATGTTCTGTGATTATTACCCCAGGCTTTCATTTGGATCTCAAGGTCTGTCTGTTTGTTGGTTCTGCCTTGAGGCACTGTGCCTCGCTAATTATCCAACTCTGGAGGGACCTGTGTGCCTTGGTGGGCGGTGGCACATAAAGGAGAGATGTTTGTGTGTGTGTGGGGGGGGGGGGGGGGGGGAAGAGTATGTTGAGAGTATGGCACAGTATGTCCTGTGGCAGTATATCTAGTTTCACCTACCTACCTCAGAGACCTGCTCCAGATGGGTGGGCAGAGAAGAGATAGTGGTGGTGCCTTTTGCCAGCTGTGCCACCTGCGCCAGTCAACCAGAGTGTAGGCCTAGTCTTTTTCCCAGTTGTACGCCTGGCTAGACTTGGGAGACCCTTCTGCTGTTTGGGAGATTGGAGAGTCGTCACACCTGCAGCAACTATTTAAAAATATTACACCAATGACTTATTTGCAATAAATTATTGTTGTATTGTAAATGTTTGACCAACATGCCTCAGTCTGTTCGTACTTGTATTAGTCTATATCACACAAGCCACCTTGACACTTGTCTTCTATTGTGTGGGTCCTCTGAAAGGGTTTCATTACACTGCTGTGAGTTGGAGTAAGTCCTCTGAAAGGGTTTCATTACGCTGCTGTGAGTTGGAGTAAGTCCTCTGAAAGGGTTTCATTACGCTGCTGTGAGTTGGAGTAGGTCCCCAGAAAGTGTTTCATAACGCTGCTGTGAGTTGGAGTAGGTCCTCTGAAAGGGTTTCATAATGCTGCTGTGAGTTGGAGTAAGTCCTCTGAAAGGGTTTCATAATGCTGCTGTGAGTTGGAGTAAGTCCTCTGAAAGGGTTTCATTACGCTGCTGTGAGTTGGAGTAAGTCCTCTGAAAGGGTTTCATTACGCTGCTGTGAGTTGGAGTAGGTCCCCAGAAAGTGTTTCATAACGCTGCTGTGAGTTGGAGTAGGTCCTCTGAAAGGGTTTCATAATGCTGCTGTGAGTTGGAGTAGGTCCTCTGAAAGGGTTTCATAATGCTGCTGTGAGTTGGAGTAGGTCCTCTGAAAGGGTTTCATAATGCTGCTGTGAGTTGGAGTAGGTCCTCTGAAAGGGTTTCATTACGCTGCTGTGAGTTGGAGTAGGTCCTCTGAAAGGGTTTCATTACGCTGCTGTGAGTTGGAGTAGGTCCTCTGAAAGGGTTTCATTACGCTGCTGTGAGTTGGAGTAGGTCCTCTGAAAGGGTTTCATTACGCTGCTGTGAGTTGGAGTAGGTCCTCTGAAAGGGTTTCATAATGCTGCTGTGAGTTGGAGTAGATCCTCTGAAAGGGTTTCATTACGCTGCTGTGAGTTGGAGTAGGTCCTCTGAAAGGGTTTCATAACGCTGCTGTGAGTTGGAGTAGGTCCTCTGAAAGGGTTTCATAATGCTGCTGTGAGTTGGAGTAGGTCCTCTGAAAGGGTTTCATAATGCTGCTGTGAGTTGGAGTAGGTCCTCTGAAAGGGTTTCATAATGCTGCTGTGAGTTGGAGTAGGTCCTCTGAAAGGGTTTCATTACACTGCTGTGAGTTGGAGTAGGTCCTCTGAAAGGGTTTCATTACGCTGCTGTGAGTTGGAGTAGGTCCTCTGAAAGGGTTTCATAATGCTGCTGTGAGTTGGAGTAGGTCCTCTGAAAGGGTTTCATTACGCTGCTGTGAGTTGGAGTAGGTCCTCTGAAAGGGTTTCATTACGCTGCTGTGAGTTGGAGTAGGTCCTCTGAAAGGGTTTCATTACGCTGCTGTGAGTTGGAGTAGGTCCTCTGAAAGGGTTTCATAATGCTGCTGTGAGTTGGAGTAGGTCCTCTGAAAGGGTTTCATAATGCTGCTGTGAGTTGGAGTAGGTCCTCTGGAAGGGTTTCATTACGCTGCTGTGAGTTGGAGTAAGTCCTCTGAAAGGGTTTCATAATGCTGCTGTGAGTTGGAGTAGGTCCTCTGAAAGGGTTTCATAATGCTGCTGTGAGTTGGAGTAGGTCCTCTGAAAGGGTTTCATAATGCTGCTGTGAGTTGGAGTAGGTCCTCTGAAAGGGTTTCAGTGACTGGGAGGTGTTAAAGAGTGTTCCTGAACCCTGGGTCGTTTTCCTCAGTCTGGGGGCTCCTGACAGGGCTGCCATGCTGTGTGTGGGTCTGTGATGTGCTTACTAATGAGCAGACAGATGGCACGCACACCAGGCTCGACTGACTGGCTCACTGATGCCAACAGAGGAGAAGAGGCAAGCCTGCAGACATGGTGAAGTGTGTGTGTGTGTGTGTGTGTGTGTGTGTGTGTGTGTGTGTGTGTGTGTGTGTGTGTACATGAGTTTGGGGAGGAGGGGAGGGTAGTGTGTGTGTGTGTGTTTGGTGGCCTTCATTGTTTGGGTTAGTTTGCGTTGAGGCTCTGCTATGGTTCTGGTGTGCATTTAAGTGAGTAAATGGCTGTGGACTAGGACGACTACACACAATAACACACACGTGCATAACACACACACACACACACACACACACACAAACTTATGGGCAATTCACAATGTATATCTCTTTTTTTAATGTTTTCTCTAAATGTGAATTATACCTAGGCTAAATATACTGAGTTAAAAAATAAACTCAACATGTAAAGTGTTTCATAAAAAAAATATTACACCACCCACAACACCCACAATTCTTCATCATTCCACTATTGTTCTAAATTCAATCATCCTCTTCACCCTCATCATTCAGCTCAATCAAATTCAATCACCCTCCTCATCATTCAGTTCATTGAAGTCACATGCACCATTATCAGTTTCTATCTAGCTTCTATTGCCCATTCATCCGTTGAGGACAGAATAGCATATTTAAAGTGTATTATTTGTGGCAAAGAAGGGGGTCGAGTGATAAATGGCAGATATGTGAGAGCAGAAGTAATAAACGGTCTCTGCCCGATCACTAAAATGGCCACCCCTGTCAGAACTACAGATCACAAAATGGCCGACCGCCAAAACTACAAGTCCCAGAAGCAAGGGGAACCCTCAAAGGTGGAGCCGACCCACAGATAAAGGGTCAAGAAAAAACAGGAAGAGGGAGAGAGAGTGCTGGAAGGATCTATGAACAATAGAGAAAGAGACAATAGAGATTGGCTGGATTTACCGTGTATGAGCTGGATTGTTTTGGACTTACCTGTTGGCGTTTGGACCTGGACCTACCGAGAACCCGATTCGTGTACCAGGGTGGACCAGGACGGAGAAACAAACACACAGGTACTGTCCTGTTCGAAAGAACTCTCATTCTTGGGTGATTTGGTGACAGTTTACCACTTAATTTGTGACAAACGCTCCTAACCTTGAAGAGATTTGCCACACGTGGTGGAGAATGCGGGCATGGACTAACCATACCACTGGTTAGGTAGAAGAAAAATAAAAAAAATGTTCAGTTAGCACTCCAAAGGGGAGTCAGGTTTTTTTTTTGTGGCTTTGTTTGGTTAGGACAGTTTGTCAGAAAAATTAGTATGGAGGGAGCCATACAGGCCCTGTTACAAGCGGTGGCCGCCCAACAAGAGGCAACTAGAGCTCAACAAATAGCTCATCAGGATGCAATGCGAATGTATCAGGACACGTTACAGGTCCAGCACTGCACCAACCAGCTGCTCAGAGAAGAGCAAGAGAGAAACACCCGGGAGTTAAGAGAAGGCCTAAAGGGGCTAGCGGACCAAATTGGGGCTCAATTACCAGCTGCAAATACCCAGAGACGGGCCAATCATTTTCTTCAAAAAATGACAGCACACGATGATGTGGAAGCATATCTTACCACCTTCGAAAGGACGGCAGAGAGGGAGAAGTGGCCGAAAGAAGAATGGGCAGGGCTTCTGGCACCATACCTGGCAGGGGACGCTCAAAAAGCATATTTCGACCTGGAGTTGAAAGATGCACAGGATTACGATAAACTAAAGGGAGAGATCTTGACTAGACTGGGAGTGACCGATACCGTGAGGGCACACCGCTTCCACCAGTGGTCCTACCGACCGGGACAACCCCCACGAACACAGATGTTCGAACTTGATTCACCAGGCACGGAAATGGTTGCGACCAGAGACCCGGTCATCCGCCGAGATCGTCGAGACCATCGTAGTCAACCAGTTTCAGCGAGGTCTACCCCAAGAAGTGAGACGATGGGTTGGCCAGAACGAGGTACTTTCCGCCGACCATCTCGTGGGCCTGGTTGAACGGTATTGTACGGCAGGAACAGCTGAGCAGGCACAGAAGGAAAGATTCCCGTTCCCCAGGCCTGGGTGAACCAGCGGACAGGGTAAGGCTGTCCCAACATATAGAGGGGGAAGAGAGCAGTGTGGGGCCATGAGGAAAGAATCAGAATCAGGCCGAGACACTAAGGAAAAAAACGGAAACCGGGACTGGGTGTCGAGGGGGTCTCCCCCCCCGAACCCCTATTATCTGTTACAATTGTAATCAACCGGGACATATTGCAGCCTACTGCCCTATTAAAGAAGAGCCAATGCAATGTAACCTCGGTGAAAATGAAGATGATATACGGTATGCATGTCCTGTTGTAACCACTGTACTTGAAAGATCAAGAAACAAACATATGTGCAGGGTGAAGGTTGAAGGGAAAGAGGTTGAAGCACTGCTGGATTCCGGCAGTATGCTAAACCTGGTCGTTGCAAGCCTAGTGCCGAATCATAAACTGGATACAAGACAGGATATCAGTGTTACATGCATTCATGGGGATACCCGTCTGTACCCCACGGCCTTAGTGAGCATACAAACAGAGGACGGTCTGCTGGATTGAGGTCGGCGTGGTCCCAAAGATGCCATATGATGTAATATTGGGTAGAGACTTTCCCACTCAGTACCGGAGGACAGTACTGGATCTAGCTCATGGGCACATTCTGGGTGGACACCTTGGTATCGACAAAACCCGAGACCGGATTGTAAGGAGGTTTTACTGGCCAGGAATTCAAGCTGAAGTGGCTCGGCATTGTGGAGAGTGCCAGTTAACAGCTCCCCGACCAGCTGTTAGAAGCCCGTCAGTGCCACTCCCCATAATCGAAACGCCATTTGAGAGGATAGCGATGGATTTAGTGGGTCCACTACCCAAATCCGCCAGAGGGCACCAATACATTCTGGTCATTCTAGATTATGCCACTCGCTACCCAGAAGCCATTCCCCTTCGGACGATGGCTTCCAAAAATATTGCAAAGGAATTAGTGCTCTTGTTCACCAGGGTAGGGGTTCCAAAGGAGATCCTTACCGACCAGGGGACCCCCTTTATGTCCCACCTTATGGCGGACCTTTGTAAACTGTGGCAGGTGAAACAGTTGAGGACATCGGTTTACCATCCTCAGACGGACGGGCTGGTTGAGAGATTCAACCGAACCCTGAAGTCAATGCTCAAGAAGGTAATCGATAAGGATGGGAAAAACTGGGATTGCATGTTGCCGTATCTGATGTTTGCCATTAGAGAGGTTCCTCAAGCCTCGCTGGGGTTTTCTCCCTTTGAGCTGGTATATGGGAGGCATCCCCGGGGAATCTTAGACATCGCCCGGGAAACCTGGGAGCACCAATCCACCCCGTATACTAGCGTCATAGAGCACGTCACGGCAATGCAAGACAGGATAGCCACAGTCATGCCCATCGTTAGAGAGCACATGAGACAAGCACAGGAGCACCAGCGGCACACTTATAACCGACAGGCTACCCTGAGGGAATTTCAACCGGGAGATAAGGTGTTAGTGCTGATCCCCACGGTAGAGTGTAAACTACCAGCCACATGGAAAGGACCATATGAAGTACTGGAGAGAATAGGAGAAGTCAATTATCGGATCCGACAGCCAGGTCGACGGCCCCAGGAACAGATTTATCACATAAACATGTTAAAAGCATGGAGAGAGAGAGAAACACTAATGGTCACATACCCCACACACACTCAGGAGACAGCTGAAGTAAATATTTCACCCACTCTGTCCCCAGCACAAGTACAGGAAGTAAAGACCCTGATCCAGAAAAACAGAGATGTGTTTTCAGAGGTACCTGGCCGAACTGAGGCTACGGCTCATGATATTGTTTCCCTACCAGGGAGAAAAGTGAGTATGAGGCCATATCGCGTACCCGAGGCTCGACAGGCCGCGATTAGAGCAGAGACGGAGAAAATGTTGACAGCTGGAGTGATCGAAGAGTCACATAGTGAGTGGTCTAGCCCAATTGTGATGGTCTCCAAGCCCGATGGGTCTTTGCGGTTCTGTAACGACTTTCGGAAGGTAAATGAAATCTCCAAGTTTGATGCCTACCCCATGCCCCGAGTAGATGAACTACTGGAGAAAATTGGTAATGCTCGGTACATTACGACCCTTGATCTGACAAAAGGGTACTGGCAAATTCCTCTGATCCACAGGGCCAAAGAAAAGACAGCATTTGCAACCCCTGACGGTTTGTTTCAATACACCGTCATGCCATTCGGCTTACACGGGGCCCCAGCCACCTTTCAACGGCTCATGGACAAAGTCCTAAAACCGCACAAAGCATACGCAGCAGCTTATTTAGATGACGTGGGGATCTACAGCCCAGATTGGGAATCCCACTTACCCCGGGTACAGGCAGTGTTAGACGCCCTTAGAAAGGCAGGGCTCACGGCAAACCCTGCCAAGTGTTATGTGGGGTTAGAGGAAACAGAGTATCTGGGATACACTGTGGGAAGAGGGTTAATCAAACCCCAACGTAAGAAGGTGAAGGCAATTAGAGAATGGCCGAAACCAGTAAATAAGAAGCAGGTTCGAGCCTTCCTAGGGCTGACCGTTTACTACCGGAAGTTCATCCCAAGTTATGCCACAGTGGCCGCCCCACTTACCGACATGACTAGAGCCAGAGGGCCAAACATGGTCAAATGGGATGAAAGGCCCAACAAAGCATTTAGGACATTACAGGAGGCTCTCTGCTGTAATCCAGTGCTGGTGGTACTTTGAGAGAGAGTTTGTGGTTCAGACGGATGCCTCAGAGGTCGGCTTGGGAGCAGTGCTATCCCAAGAGGTAGAAGGGGTGGAACACCCCATCCTGTTTTTAAGCAGGAAGCTGGAACCATGGGAAACCAACTACTCAGTCGTTGAGAAAGAGGTGCTGGCAGTAAAGTGGGCTCTAGAAAGCCTGAAATACTACCTGCTGGGGCGCCACTTCACCCTCATCAGTGACCATGCCCCACTCACCTGGATGCATATAGCTAAAGAGAAGAATGCTCGGGTGATGCGGTGGTTTTTGAGTCTCCAACCATTTCATTTTGACTTGAAACATAGAGCAGGGAAGGAAATGGGAAACATGGATGGGTTATCCCGCATGCACGCATATTTTGCTGCGGTAGCCCAACCTAGGTGGTCGGATCTAGGGGGAGAGATGTGTGGCAAAGAAGGGGGTCGAGTGATAAATGGCAGATATGTGAGAGCAGAAGTAATAAACGGTCTCTGCCCGATCACTAAATGGCCACCCCTGTCAGAACTACAGATCACAAAATGGCCGACCGCCAAAACTACAAGTCCCAGAAGCAAGGGGAACCCTCAAAGGTGGAGCCGACCCACAGATAAAGGGTCAAGAAAAACCAGGAAAAGGGAGAGAGAGTGCTGGAAGGATCTATGAACAATAGAGAAAGAGACAATAGAGATTGGCTGGATTTACCGTGTATGAGCTGGATTGTTTTGGACTTACCTGTTGGCGTTTGGACCTGGACCTACCGAGAACCCGATTCGTGTACCGAACCCTGCTATCCTTGACCTTGCCTACGGCCTGGGTGGACCAGGACGGAGAAACAAACACACAGGTACTGTCCTGTTCGAAATAACTCTCATTCTTGGGTGATTTGGTGACAGTTTATATGTTACCAGTTTTTGATTAGGTGCCAGAGCAATGAAGCTGTGCAAGTGGTCATGTGCTGAAAAAGTGCCATCTGGAAAAAAGAGCTGCACCTCCTGAATTTTTTAAAAGTTATTTGACAAAGGTAAGTGTCATAAAAACTGCAGAATATAATAAACTCTCAGTGGTGGGGGCACCCACTTGATGAGCGAAATAGAGGGAGCACTGGAGGAGGAAGCCACGGCATTTTGATAGAGTCCCATCATATTTGTCCAGGAGGGACAAATGGGCATGGCTGACCTAGGCAGACTGCTGAATGTGCTGGGGTGCTGGCTCACTGGGTCAACTCATGGTACAGGATCCTCTGCTCGTTGAAGGTGACGCTCCTTGAGTAAGATCTAGACGTTGAAGAATGCGGAGGACCTCATCCATCTCATGACATTTATTGGATATTTCAAACTGTTTTAACAAATCAAAAACTGAAAAATTGGGCGTGCAAAATTATTCAGCCCCTTTACTTTCAACTCTCTCCAGAAGTTCAGTGAGGTTCTCTGAATGATCCAATGTTGACCTAAATGACTAATGATGATAAATGCACCTGCACTGTGATAGTCTCAGAGGTCCGTTAAAAGCGCAGAGAGCATCATGAAGAACAAGGAACACACCAGGCAGGTCCGAGATACTGTTGTGAAGAAGTTTAAAGCCGGATTTTGATACAAAAAGATTTCCCAAGCTTTAAACATCCCAAGGAGCACTGTGCAAGCGATAATATTGAAATGGAAGGAGTATCAGACCACTGCAAATCTACCAAGACCTGGCCGTCCCTCTAAACTTTCAGCTCATACAAGGATAAGACTGATCAGAGATGCAGCCAAGAGGCCCATGATCACTCTGGATGAACTGCAGAGATCTACAGCTGAGGTGGGAGACTCTGTCCATAGGACAACAATCAGTCGTATATTGCACAAATCTGGCCTTTATGGAAGAGTGGCAAGAAGAAAGCCATTTCTTAAAGATATCCATAAAAAGTGTTGTTTAAAGTTTGCCACAAGCCACCTGGGAGACACATCAAACATGTGGAAGAAGGTGCTCTGGTCAGATGAAACCAAAATTGAACTTTTTGGCAACAATGCAAAACGTTATGTTTGGCGTAAAAGCAACACAGCTGAACACACCATCCCCACTGTCAAACATGGTGGTGGCAGCATCATGGTTTGGGCCTGCTTTTCTTCAGCAGGGACAGGGAAGATGGTTAAAATTGATGGAAAGATGGATGGAGCCAAATACAGGACCATTCTGGAAGAAAACCTGATGGAGTTTGCAAAAGACCTGAGACTGGGACGGAGATTTGTCTTCCAACAAGACAATGATCCAAAACATAAAGCAAAATCTACAATGGAATGGTTCAAAAATAAACATATCCAGGTGTTAGAATGGCCAAGTCAAAGTCCAGACCTGAATCCAATCGAGAATCTGTGGAAAGAACTGAAAACTGCTGTTCACAAATGCTCTCCATCCAACCTCACTGAGCTCGAGCTGTTTTGCAAGGAGGAATGGGAAAAAATTTCAGTCTCTCGATGTGCAAAACTGATAGAGACATACCCCAAGCGACTTACAGCTGTAATCGCAGCAAAAGGTGGCGCTACAAAGTATTAACTTAAGGGGGCTGAATAATTTTGCACGCCCAATTTTTCATTTTTTGATTTGTTAAAAAAGTTTGAAATATCCAATAAATGTCGTTCCACTTCATGATTGTGTCCCACTTGTTGTTGATTCTTCACAAAAAATACAGTTTTATATCTTTATGTTTGAAGCCTGAAATGTGGCAAAAGGTCGCAAAGTTCAAGGGGGCCGAATACTTTCGCAAGGCACTGTATGTCAGTTGGCTGCTGCTTCCATTTTGTGAGGTAGTATTCTGTAACGGGGATGCAGGGAGTCAGGAAGCAGGTGCAGTCGGTTGAGTTTAATAGGAACGAACATGGAGTAAATACAAAACCAGGAGTAGATGATGGGTTGCCAGGACCGGTGGTTAGTACACCAGTGACGTTGAACGCCGGAGCATGGAAGCGGGAATAGATGTGACAGAATTGGACCATTTTCCTGTCTTGCTAAGCAATCAAAATGTAACGAGTACTTTTGAGTGTCAGGGGAAAAAAGTACATTATTTTCTTTAGGAATGTAGTGAAGTAAAAGTAAAAGTTGTCAAAAATATAAATAGTAAAGTACACATACCCCAAAAAACTTTAAAGTATTTTTGCTTAACTACTTTACACCACTGGGCGGTTCTAGTGTTAAGGGGAGTTCCTACAAAGCCATTGACTAGTTCTGTAAATGTGTATAGTGATCCTTAGTGAGCTATTGCTCTAGCCTCCACCATCCCAACAGGGCAAACACACACTCAGCAGAAATGTTTTGGACCCCTGTGTTGGTTGTAATTGGTCGCTGTGGGCTGGTTGTGCATTCACTGTGGCTCTATGTCCTCATTAACCCACATAACTGAAAAGGTTGGCATCTCAACACTGCTCGTTTTAGCATGTTATGCTGCCTTCTCTTGCTTGGTAGTTATTGAAAAGAATAGGAAGGGGAGACAATGTGAGGGAGGAATATGAGGAGACGTAAGGAGAGAAGGACGCACAGTGAGGTGACTGTTTGATGGTGAAGTCAGGTCAATAAGACACAGTGAGGTGACTGTTAGATGGTGAAGTCAGGTCAATAAGACACAGTGAGGTGACTGTTAGATGGTGAAGTCAGGTCAATAAGACACAGTGAGGTGACTGTTAGATGGTGAAGGTAGGTCAATAAGACACAGTGAGGTGACTGTTAGATGGTGAAGTCAGGTCAATAAGACACAGTGAGGTGACTGTTAGATGGTGAAGGTAGGTCAATAAGACACAGTGAGGTGACTGTTAGATGGTGAAGTCAGGTCAATAAGACACAGTGAGGTGACTGTTAGATGGTGAAGTCAGGTCAATAAGGAGGAACAGGGAGAGAGGATGAGAGGAAGCAGAGGAAGAAGAGGGTGCAGGACAAGAGGAGAAGGAGAGGAAATGAGTGAGGAGGATGGTCAGGACTGGGATGTTAAGGAATGTGTGACTAAAGTAGGGTTATCGTGGAGTTTTAATGTATGCTGGTCTACAGAGTATAGTGAGTGCTGCTACGCTGGTTCTGAGTGCTTCGCCCTGCTTCCTCTCTTTACATCACACAATCCCACGGGATTAAACAGTCAGTGTATTTTTACCTTAGCTCAATGTGTGTGTGTGTGTGTGCATGCGCACCTAGGCATTGCTGCATGCCACTGTGTGTTTGTTTGTGTAGGCAGATGTGATGGTTGCATATCCTCTTTTGTGTGTGTGTGTGTGTGTGTGTGTGTGTGTGTGTGTGTGTGTGTGTGTGTGTGTGTGTGTGTGTGTGTGTGTGTGTGTGAGAGAGCCAGCCAGCCAGCCAGCCAGCCACAGAGATGGGAGTGGACATGTGGGGTATTTGAGAGAACCTCCCTCACAGCTGATTGCCCGTTGCTACGCTGTGTGTGTCTCATATAGGACAGGAAGCCAGTGGTAGCAGCTGTAGTGTGGAGCTGGCTCTGAGTCTGGATGTTAGCACTGTCTCTCTCCTCCGTGGGACGAAGCCTGACTGTAGGTACACACACACACACACACACGCTAATGGTCATTGTTTTATGTGCTACTGTATTGTATTGGAGATTATTCACACACCTGTTCTAGTGGGCAGTTCTAGTGGGCAGTTCTAGTGGGCTGTTCTAGTGGGCTCTTCTAGTGGGCTCTTCACGTGGGCTCTTCTCGTGGGCTCTTCTCGTGGGCTGTTCTCGTGGGCTGTTCTCTTGGGCTGTTCTCGTGGGCTGTTCTAGTGGGCTGTTCTAGTGGGCTGTTCTAGTGGGCTGTTCTAGTGGGCTGTTCTAATGGGCTGTTCTAGTTAGTGTGAGGGAAGCTGTTGGTTTAAATTGGGCATGGAGTCTCGTTTGAACAGCGGATTGTAAAGGGGCCGGGATGATACCAGTATCGCGATACTCATTAGTGTCATGGCAAGGAAACAAAATACGAAGCGGATTTAACTTGTTTAGGAAAACCTCCCTAATGTTGGAAACAAACATCATTATGTCTAACTTGCCTAGTTAAACAAAGGTTAAATAAATAAAAATTATGTTGTCATCCAGAATCACATTTATTTATTTTCCAAACTATAGCACACAATATTTTACATCCAGCAGGTTTTTAAAAGACCAAAGGTTTGGTCTTCTCTGTGTTTTCAATTTTGCCATGGAAAAAACATTACAATACTGGTATCGTCACAGCCCAAGATTGTAACCCAGTGGATTTCAGAGGTGTTAAAGGAATATACATTTCCTGGATCAGCTAAAAGTCTCTTTAAGTACGGAGAGTAGCAGAGAAGGACCGTGTGTGTTTGTATACTTTCACAAGCATTAGTATCTACCTTGCTTTTGTCATGCTTTCAGTGCTCAGTGTAAAAGGACTATGTTGGTATTTTTGCACTGTAAACCCGCTCTCCAATGGTAGATAGATGCTGGTGTGTGTGTGTGTGTATACCTGTGTTTGTGTTAATAATTGATGTAGGCTGATCGGCGAGTCGTAACCAGTTTCCAAATATGTGGAACTTGGGGAGGGTGCTGAGGCTTGTATGACAGGGGAGTAGCGAGGGAGAGAGATGGTAGGGAGGGGGAGAGATGGGAGTGGACAGGGAGAGATAGATAGGGAGAGATGAGAGAGGGGTAGGGAGGGAGGGAGGGAGACAGGGGAGTGGAGAGGGAGAGAGGTGGTAGGGAGGGTGAGAGATGGGAGTAGACAGGGAGAGATGGGTAGGGAGAGATGAGAGAGGGGTAGGGAGGGAAAGAGATGGGAGGGAGACAGGGGAGTTGAGAGGGGGAAGGGAGGTGGAGAGGGGTAGAGATGGGAGAGGGAGCGAGGGTTAGGGATGTAGAACGAGGTAGCGATGGGTGTGGAGAGGGAGCAAGGGCTAGGGAGGGGTAGGGTGGTAGAGTTTGGAGTGAAGAGGGAGCGAGGGGTAGGGAGGTAGAGATGGGAGGGAGAGAGGGGTTGGGAGGTAGAGAGAGGTAGAGATGCGAGTGGTAGGGAGGTAGAGTGAGGTAAAGACCGGAGGGAGAGAGAGGTAGACAGAGGTATTGATGGGAGGTAGAGAGAGGTAGAGAGATGGGATGGAGAGGTAAAGAAGTAGAAATGGGACGGAGAGGTAGAGAGATGGGTGGGAGTGGTAGAGAGCGGTAAAGATGGGAGGGAGAGAGATAGGTAGAGAGAGAGAGATGAATGTTGAATATTTGAGATGATAGATGGGTACAGAGAACAGACATACCTCTCCTCCGTCTCTGACGGTCATGGTTTGATGGAACATGACAGCGGCTCAGTGGGATGGAGGGGTGGGATGGAGGGAGAACATTTTCGGAGTCTGGATAGGCGGGGGGGGCATTAAGGCTAACGTCAGCCCAAGCTTCACCACCCAGGTTCTGAGATGTACTATACAGTGCGTGATCAGAATGAAAGGAATACAGAGCTGGTTAGACTGGAGGAGATGGCATGAGGTGGGAGTGTAGGAGGCTGCTTTAGGAGGGATGGTAGTTGACTGATTGATTAGCTACATGTACAGTTGAAGTTGGGAGTTTACATACACTTAGGTTGGAGTCATTAAAACTAGTTTTCAACGACTCCACATTTCTTGTTAACAAACTATAGTTTTGGCAAGTTGGTTAGGACATCTGCTTAGTGCATGATACAAATATTTTTTCCAACAATTGTTTACAGACCGATTATTTCACTTATAATTCACTGCATCACAATTCCAGTGGGTCAGAAGTACACTAAGTTGACTGCCTTTAAACAGCTTGGAAAATTCCAGAAAATGATGTCATGGCTTTAGAAGCTTCTGGTAGGCTAATTGACATCATTTGAGTCAATTGGAGGTGTACCTGTGGATGAATTTCAAGGCCTACCTTCAAACTCAGTGCCTCTTTGCTTGACATCATGGGAAAATCTAAAGAAATCAGCCAAGACCTCAGAAAACATTTGTAGACCTCCACAAGTCTTGTTCATCCTTGGGAGCAATTTCCAAACGCCTGAAGGTACCATGTTCATCTGTAACAACAATAGTACGCAAGTAGTATTGCGACCACGCATTCATACCACTCAGGAAGGAGACGTGTTCTGTCTCCTCGAGACAGCATCATGTTGTGGGGGTGCTTTGCTGCAGGAGGTGCACTTCACAAAATAGATGGAATCATGAGGCAGAAAAATGATGGGTCTTCCAAATGGACAATGACCCCAGGCATACTTTCAAAGTTGTGGTAAAATGGCTTAAGGACAACAAAGTCAAGGTATTGGAGTGGCCATCACAAAGCCCTGACCTCAAGCCTATAGAACATTTGTGGGCAGAACTGAAAAAGCATGTGCGAGCAAGGAGGCCTACAAACCTGACTCAATTAAACCAGCTCTGTCAGGAGGAATGGGCCAAAATTCACCCAACTTATTGTGGGAAGCTTGTGGAAGGCTATCCAAAACATTTGACCCAAGTTAAAGAATTTAAAGGCAATGCTAGCAAATACTAATTGAGTGTAAGTAAACTTCTGACCCATTGGGAATGTGATGAAATAAATAAAATATGAATCTCTCTACTATTATTCGAACATTTCACATTCTTAAAATAAAGTGGTCATCCTAACTAAGACGGAATATTTACTAGGATTAAATGTCAGGACTTGTGAAAAACTGAGTTTACATGTTTTTGGCTAAGGTGTATGTAGACTTCCGACTTCATTTGTATGTACGCGGTAGTGATTGATTAGCTACATGTATGTACGCGGTAGTGATTGATTAGCTACATGTATGTACGCGGTAGTGATTGATTAGCTACATGTATGTACGCGGTAGTGATTGATTGGAGTACTATTATGGGGCAGCGTGGAGTAGCATGGATTATTACAGAGCATTATGGAGTAGTGTGGAGTATTATGGAGTAGTGTGGAGTACTATTATTGAGTAGTATGGAGTATTATTATGGGGTAGTGTGGAGTATTATTACGGAGCAGTGTGGAGTATTACTAAAGAGCAGTGTGGAGTATTATTACAGAGCAGTGTGGATTATTATTATTATTATGGAGCAGTGTGAGGTATTATTATGGAGTAGCATGGAGTATTACTACAGAGCAGTGTGGAGTATTACTACAGAGCAGTGTGGAGTATTATTATGGAGCAGTGTGGGGTATTATTATGGAGTAGCGTGGAGTATTATTACAGAGCAGTGTGGAGTATTATTATGGAGCAGTTTGGGGTATTATTATGGAGCAGTGTGGGGTATTATTACAGAGCAGTGTGGAGTATTCCTATGGAGCAGTGTGGGGTATTATTATGGAGTAGCGTGGAGTATTACTACAGAGCAGCGTGGCGTATTACTACAGAGCAGTGTGGAGTATTATTATGGAGTAGCGTGGAGTATTACCATGCGGCAGCATAGAGTATTATTGTGGAGTAGTGTGGAGTATTATTATGGGGTAGCATGGAGTATTATCATGGAGCAGCACTGAGTATTATTATGGAGTAGTGTGGAGTATTATTATGGAGTAGTGTGGAGCATTATTACGGAGTAGTGCAGAGTATTGTTACGGAGCATCGCGGAGTACGGAGCAAGATGGGAATTATAGAGCAGGGTGGAATATTATGGAGTAGGGTGGAGTATTATTATGGAGCGGGGTGGAGTATTATTATGGAGCAGTGTGGAGTATTATTACAGAGCAGTGTAGGGTATTATTACAGAGCAGTGTGGAGTATTATTACAGAGCAGTGTGGAGTATTATTACAGAGCAGTGTGGAGTATTATTACAGAGCAGTGTGGAGTATTATTACAGTGCAGTGTGGAGTATTATTACAGAGCAGTGTGGGGTATTATTACAGAGCAGTGTGGGGTATTATTACGGAGCAGTGTGGAGTATTATTACAGAGCAGTGTGGGGTATTATTACGGAGCAGTGTGGGGTATTATTATGGAGCAGTGTAGGGTATTATTACAGAGCAGTGTGGAGTATTATTACAGAGCAGTGTGGAGTATTATTACAGAGCAGTGTGGAGTATTATTACAGAGCAGTGTGGAGTATTATTACAGTGCAGTGTGGAGTATTATTACAGAGCAGTGTGGGGTATTATTATGGAGTAGTGTGGGGTATTATTATGGAGTAGCGTGGAGTATTACCATGGAGCAGCATTGAGTATTATTATGGAGTAGTATGGAGTATTATTATTGGGTAGTGTGGAATATTATTATGGAGCAATAGAGTATTATTATGGAGTAGCATGGAGTATTATTACAGAGCAGTGTGGAGTATTATTACAGAGCAGTGTGGATTATTATTATTATTATGGGGCAGTATGGGGTATTATTACAGAGCAGTGTGGAGTATTATTACAGAGCAGTGTGGAGTATTATTACAGAGCAGTGTGGAGTATTACTACAGAGCAGTGTGGATTATTATTACAGAGCAGTGTGGAGTATTATTACGGAGCAGTGTGGGGTATTATTATGGAGTAGCGTGGAGTATTATTACAGAGCAGTGTGGAGTATTATTACAGAGCAGTGTGGAGTATTACTACAGAGCAGTGTGGAGTATTATTGCGGAGCAGTGTGGAGTATTATTGCGGAGCAGTGTGGAGTATTATTACAGAGCAGTGTGGAGTATTATTACAGAGCAGTGTGGAGTATTATTACAGAGCAGTGTGGAGTATTACTACAGAGCAGTGTGGAGTATTATTATGGAGCAGTGTGGAGTATTATTATGGAGTAGCGTGGAGTATTACCATGCAGCAGCACATAGTATTATTGTGGAGTAGTATGGAGTATTATTATGGGGTAGCATGGAGTATTGTGGAGTAGCGTGGAGTATTATCATGGAGCAGCACGTAGTATTATTATGGAGTAGTATGGAGTATTATTATGTAGTAGTGTGGAGTATTATTATGGAGTAGTGTGGAGCATTATTACGGAGTAGTGCAGAGTATTATTACGGAGCATCGCAGAGTATGGAGCAAGATGGGAATTATAGAGCAGGGTGGAATATTATGGAGTAGGGTGGAGTATTATTATGGAGCGGGTGGAGTATTATTATGGAGCGGGTGGAGTATTATTATGGAGCAGGGTGGAGTACTATTATGGAGTAGCGTGGAGTATTATTATGGTGCAGCGCAGAGTATTGTGGATTATTATTATGGGGTCGTTTGGAGTATTACTACGAGGAAGTGTGGAGTATTATTATGGAGCCGTGTGGAGTTTTATGGAGTATTATTATGGAGAAGTGTGGAGTAGGATTATGGAGTAACACAGCGTATTATTATGGGGTAGTGTGGAGTATTATGGAGTTCTATTATGAAGTAGTTTGGAGTATTATTATAGGGTAGTGTGGATTATTACTATGGACTAGTGTGGAGTATTGTTATGGAGTAGTGTGTAGTACTATGGAGTAGTGTGGAGTATTGGTATGGGGTGGTGTGGAGTATTATTATGGAGTAGCGTGGAGTATCATGAAGCAGTGTGGGGCATTATGAAGTATTATTATGGAGCATTATGGAGTATTATGGAGTATTATGAAGTAGTGCGGAGTGTTATGGAGTATTATTATGGCGCGGTGTAGAGTATTATTATGGAGTATCATGGCTTTTATGTGGGGTGAAGACCTCAGCGATGTAAAGCAGACACCTGTGGCATCTCTCTATGCAAATGTGGGTTGTAGTGGCGGCTAGGAGCTGGATGATGCCTGCTTATTCATTCATGTTCTGTGCTGCGTTGACAATGACAGCTCCCCCGAGCTTACAGTCCCTTTCAGTGAGTTTGGTAATCACAACTCATTTCACATTCTAATTCAGTCCTTCATTTGTGGGTTTTTAGGTATGCTGCTCCGTTTGTTTTCTGACCTGATTCTCTGACTTTCTCTCTTTCCTTCTCTCTCTTTTTCGCTCTCTCTCTGCCTCATTCTCCTTCTCTCCCTTTCTCCCTCTCTCTCTTTCTCCCTCTCTCTCTCTCTCTGTCTCTCTCTCTCTCCTTTCTCTCTCTGTCTCACTCTCCGTCTCTCTCTGTCTCTCTCTTTTTTTTTCTCCGTCTCTCTCTGTCTCTCTCTTTTTCTGTCTCTCTGTCTCTCTCTTTTTCTCTCTCCGTCTCTATCTTTCTCTCTCTGTCTCACTCTCCTTCTCTCTCTTTCTCTGTCTCACTCTCTTCACTCTATCTCTCTGTCTCACTCTTCTCTCTCGTTTTCTCTCACTTTCTCGCTCTCCTTCTTTCTCTTTTTCACTTTCCTTCTCTCTCTTTTAGTGCCTCACACCTGGTAATGCCAGGCCGTGACATCCTGGTAATGCCAGGCCGTGACATCCTGGTAATGCCAGGCCGTGACATCCTGGTAATGCCTGGCCATGACATCCTGGTAATGCCAGGCCGTGACATCCTGGTAATGCCAGGCCGTGACATCCTGGTAATGCCAGGCCGTGACATCCTGGTAATGCCAGGCCGTGACATCCTGGTAATGCCAGGCCGTGACATCCTGGTAATGCCAGGCCGTGACATCCTGGTATTGCCAGGCCGTGACATCCTGGTATTGCCAGGCCGTGACATCCTGGTATTGCCAGGCCGTGACATCCTGGTATTGCCAGGCCGTGACATCCTGGCACCTCTCCAGCATGGCACAGAGACACAGGGATAAGTCCTCACGAGTTGTTACCTTGCAGTGTCATGATTAATGAACATAAATCACGATAAATGATGATGACAGCAACCATCGTCATAATAAATTATAATACTCCAGGCCGTGACAACTGCTGATGTAATTGGCTTTATAAAATAAACTTGGGGGTAGTTGTGGTTGGGCAGCTCTAACCCTGGAGGGACGGTTCCTTCCTGCTGGGAAGTTGCTGATCCGACTCTGTACTGTTCTGTACTGGGCTGTGGAGCATGTGACAGAGGTCTGGGGCTGGGCACACTGCCTACGTTGACTCTCTCAAGCGACCTCTCTACTCCTCCCAGAGCTAAGCCTAGTGGTGACGGACAGACAGGAACACAGACACTGCTCTGTCACTCTGTACCCTGTTTCTCTCCCTCTCTCTGTCTCTGCGTGTATGTCTCTGCGTGTATGTCTCTGTGTGTATGTCTCTGCGTGTATGCCTCTGCGTGTATGCCTCTGCGTGTATGCCTCTGCGTGTATGCCTCTGCGTCTCTGCCTCTGCGTCTCTGCCTCTGCGTCTCTGCCTCTGCGTGTCTGTCTCTGCGTGTCTGCCTCTGCGTGTCTGCCTCTGCGTGTATGCCTCTGCGTGTATGCCTCTGCGTGTCTGCCTCTGCGTGTCTGTCTCTGCGTGTCTGTCTCTGCGTGTCTGTCTCTGCGTGTCTGTCTCTGCGTGTCTGTCTCTGCCTGTCTGTCTCTGCGTGTCTGTCTCTGCGTGTCTGTCTCTGCGTGTCTGTCTCTGCGTGTCTGTCTCTGCGTGTCTGTCTCTGCCTGTCTGTCTCTGCGTGTCTGTCTCTGCCTGTCTGTCTCTGCGTGTCTGTCTCTGCCTGTCTGTCTCTGCCTGTCTGTCTCTGCGTGTCTGTCTCTGCGTGTCTGTCTCTGCGTGTCTGTCTCTGCGTATCTGTCTCTGCCTGTCTGTCTCTGCGTGTCTGTCTCTGCCTGTCTGTCTCTGCCTGTCTGTCTCTGCCTGTCTGTCTCTGCGTGTCTGTCTCTGCCTGTCTGTCTCTGCCTGTCTGTCTCTGCGTGTCTGTCTCTGCCTGTCTGTCTCTGCCTGTCTGTCTCTGCGTGTCTGTCTCTGCGTGTCTGTCTCTGCGTGTCTGTCTCTGCCTGTCTGTCTCTGCCTGTCTGTCTCTGCCTGTCTGTCTCTGCCTGTCTGTCTCTGCGTGTCTGTCTCTGCCTGTCTGTCTCTGCGTGTCTGTCTCTGCGTGTCTGTCTCTGCCTGTCTGTCTCTGCGTGTCTGTCTCTGCCTGTCTGTCTCTGCCTGTCTGTCTCTGCCTGTCTGTCTCTGCCTGTCTGTCTCTGCGTGTCTGTCTCTGCGTGTCTGTCTCTGCGTGTCTGTCTCTGCCTGTCTGTCTCTGCCTGTCTGTCTCTGCCTGTCTGTCTCTGCGTGTCTGTCTCTGCCTGTCTGTCTCTGCCTGTCTGTCTCTGCCTGTCTGTCTCTGCCTGTCTGTCTCTGCCTGTCTGTCTCTGCGTGTCTGTCTCTGCGTGTCTGTCTCTGCGTGTCTGTCTCTGCCTGTCTGTCTCTGCCTGTCTGTCTCTGCCTGTCTGTCTCTGCCTGTCTGTCTCTGCGTGTCTGTTTGCGTCACCACTCTTTTTTTTGACTGCAGATTTTCTTCCTGTGGTTAATTCCATGGTAACAGAATTGCGCTGAGATGATTTTTCATTTAAAATATATGCCAAACAAAAATCATTGATTTCTAAGTTGAACAAACCACACAACTCTATGCACAATTACTAGTTTTAACAATTTACACAAACACATTTACAAAAATAAATGTACTGTAAGAACTGTGCAGAAGTTGGTAAGATCATTTCAGTAAAATCTCCCTCAAGGTTTTATGCAACCACGTTTTCCCCAAAACTCTTAACTATCTGCTCTGAATTAAGATTGAAAGATGTCTGCAGAAAGAATGGGGTGTCAGCTATGACATGACAACTTGAGTTTGAAAAAATCTATTTTGGTTATTGAACCACAGTAAGTGAAGTGGATTTACACCCGCTAACAGAATTACATCATGGGTCCCTAATCTGTAGTACACAGAAGTGCATAATTATGGATATGAATGTCATTCTATTAATGGTATCTGAATAGGTACTCAAAGGTAAAAATATGCAATATCCTCCTTTGTATATTTGGGTCTTATTCTACCCACTTTCTATTATTGAGCTATGCCCCCAAACAAGACCACATTTGGTTGGTCAGGAACGTCTATTTTTCAATAGGTTGGATATCAAAGTCCAGTACAGTAGAGTCCAGTACAGTAGAGTCCAGTACAGTAGAGTCCAGTACAGTAGAGTCCAGTACAGTATAGTGTACTCAACTCTAGTATGCTCTAATGTCTACTGTACTAAACTCTACTCTACTGTATTGTGCTGTGCTGTACTATACGGTCCAAACTTGCGAATCCAACTGTGGTTTGTGACTACTACTTTCCCAGTCTAGCCAATTCAATTTCAGAAATACTGTTACAGATTTTTCAGAAATTATGTTACAGATTTGGTAGCAGAATTTAGAGTTTTAATCACTTCATAAATCAAACAAAATGGATATCAGTAAAATCACTATAACGAATATGGTATGTCTACTATTATCCTCACTCCTGAGGGAGAGAAACTGGAATATATCTGGAAGATTTATGGGTTGTTGGGAACGGTAAATTGCAAGACACAAGGCAATATTTCTTCAACTTACAGAAGTCTCCAACTAAATGTAAGTGTTGATATTAGTTGGCAGGGGTCTTTACTTGAAGATAACTTTTGATATATTATATATTTATAATATCTTAAGATTTTTTTTCTGGTAGATGTTTTCTAAGACCCATTTTCCATCTGTCAGAAATCAAGACCTTTGTTTATTAAATAGTTGAAGAATGTATATATGCCTTCATTTCTCAAAAATATAGGCTCTTAGCTTTCATAAAATAAAATCAAATGTTATTAGTCACATGCGCCGAATACAACAGGTGCAGAACTTACAGTGAAATGCTTACTCACGAGCCCTTAACCAACAGTGCAGATAAAAATAAAAATAAATGGATAAAAATAAGAGATAAACGTAACAAGTAATTAAAGAGTAGCAGTAAAAAATAACAATATATACAGGGGGGTGCCGGTACAGAGTCAATGTGCGGGGGCACGGGTTAGTTGAGGTAATATGTACATGTAGGTAGAGTTATTAATGTGACTATGTGTAGATGACAACAGAAAGTGGCAGTGGTGTGGAGAGGGGAGGGGGGGGGGGGGGCAATGAAAATATTCTGGGTAGCCATTTGACTAGATGTTCAGGAGTCTTATGGGTTAGGGGTAGAAGCTGTTTATAAGCCTCTTGGACATAGATTTGGCGCTCTGGTATCGCTTGCCGTGCGGTAGCAGAGAGAACAGTCTATGACTAGGGTGGCTGGAATCTGACAATTTTTAGGGCCTTCCTCTGACACTGCCTGGTATAGAGGTACTGGATGGTAGGACACTTGGCCCCAGTGATGTACTGGGCCGTTCGCACTACCCTCTGTACTGCCTTGCGATTGGAGGCCGAGCAGTTGCCATACCAGGCAGTGATGCAACCACTCGATGATGCAGCTGTAGAACCTTTTGAGGATCTGAGGACAAATCTTTTCAGTGTCCTGAAGGGGAATAGGTTTTGTTGTGCCCGCTTCACGACTGTCTTGTTGTGCTTGCACCATGTTAGTTTGTTGGTGATGTGGACACCAAGTAACTTGAAGCTCTCAACCTGCTCGACTGCAGCCCCGTCGATGAGAATGGGGGCGTGCTCGGTCCTCTTTTTCCAGTAATCCACAATCATCTCCTTTGTTTTGATTACGTTGAGGGAGTGGTTGTTGTCCTGGCACCACATGGCCAGATCTCTGACCTCCTCCCTATAGGCCATCTCGTTGTTGTCGGTGATCAGGCAGCATCCGCACTGAGCTACATGCAGCATCCGCACTGAGCTAAAGGCTATAGCTGTTGTGTCATCGTCAAATTGAATGATGTTGTTGGAGTCGTGCGTGGCCATGCAGTCATGAGGGAACAGGGAGTACAGGAGGGGGCTGAGCACGCACCCCTGAGGGGCCCCTGCGTTGAGGAACTACTGTTGTGTCGTCGTCAAATTGAATGATGATGTTGTTGGAGTCGTGCGTGGCCATGCAGTCATGAGGGAACAGGGAGTACAGGATGGGGCTGAGCGAGCACCCCTGAGGGGCCCCTGCTTTGAGGATCAGCTTGGCGGATGTGTTGTTACCTATCCTTACCACCTGGTGCCGGCCCATCAGGAAGTCCAGGATCCAGTTGCAGAGGTGTTAAGCCCCAGGGTCCTTAGCTTATTGATGAGCATTTGAGGCTACTGTGGTGTCCTAACTCACTAACACTGAGCAGCTCACTAATGCTGAGCTGTAGTTAATGAATAGCATTCTCACATAGGTGTTCCTTTTGTCCAGGTGGGAAAGGGCAGTGTGGAGTGCAATAGAGATTACATCATCTGTGGATCTGTTGGGGCGGTATGCAAATTGGAGCGGGTCTAGCGTTTCTGGGATGATGTTGTTGATGTGAGCCATGACCAGCCTTTCAAAGCACTTCAAGGCTACAGACGTGTGTGCTACAGTAGTCATTTAGGCAGGTTACTTTAGTGTTCTTGGGCACAGGGGCAATGGTGGTCTGCTTATAACATGTTGGTCTTACAGACTCGGTCAAGGAGAGGTTGAAAATGTCAGTGAAGACACTTGCTAGTTGGTCAGCGCATGCTTGCAGTACACATCCTGGTAATCCATCTGGCCCTGCGGCTTTGTGATTGTTGACCTGTTCAAAGGTCTTACTCACATCGGCTGCGGGAGCGTGATCACACAGTCTTCCAGTACAGCTGGTGCTCTCATGCATGTTTCAGTGTTATTTGCCTCTAAGCAAGCATAGAAGTAGTTTAGCTCGTCTGGTAGGCTCGTGTCACTGGGCAGCTCCCGGCTGTGCTTCCCTTTGTAGTCTGTGATGGTTTGCAAGCCCTGCCACATCCGACGAGCGTCCGAGCCGGTGTAGTACGACTCGAACTTAGTCCTGTATTGAATCTTTGCCTGTTTGATGGTTCGTCAGAAGGCATAGCGGGATTGCTTATAAGCTTCTGGGTTTGAGTCCCACTCCTTGAAAGCGGCAGCTCTAGCCTTTAGCTCAGTGCGGATGCTGCCTGTAATCCATGGCTTCTGGTTAGGGTATGTACGTACAGTCACTGTGGGGACGACGTCATCGATGCACTTATTGATGAAGCAAATGACAGATGTGGTGTACTCCTCAATTCCATTGGAGGAGTCCTGGAACATATTCCAGTCTGTGCTAGCCAAACTGTCCTGTAGATTAGCATCTGCTTCATCTGACCCCTTTTAAAATTGATCTAGTCACTGGTGCTTCCTGCTTTAATTTTTGGTTGTAAGCAGATAATCAGGGGGATGGAATTATGGTCAGATTTGCCAAATGGAGGGTGAGGGAGAGCTTTGTATGCATCTCTGTGTGTCAAGTATAGGTGGTCCAGAGTTTTCCCTCTGGTTGCACATTTAACATCTGATAGAAATTGGTGAAACTGATTTAAGTTTCCTGACACCACATTTGAAATACTCCTATGAACTTCACATGTTGGTGCTCATGGGTCCTTTAACATGTTGGTGTTCATGAGTCCTTTACATGTTGGTGTTCATGGGTCCTTTACATGTTGGTGTCATGGATCCTTTACATGTTGGTGTTCATGGGTCCTTTACATGTTGGTGTTCATGGGTCCTTTACATGTTGGTGTTCATGGGTCCTTTACATGTTGGTGTTCATGGATCCTTTACATGTTGATGCTCATGGGTCCTTTACATGTTGGTGTTCATGGGTCCTTTTACATGTTGGTGTTCATGGGTCCTTTACATGTTGGTGTTCATGGGTCCTTTACATGTTGGTGTTCATGGGTCCTTTACATGTTGGTGTTCATGGGTCCTTTACATGTTGGTGTTCATGGGTCCTTTACATGTTGGTGTTCATGGGTCCTTTTACATGTTGGTGTTCATGGGTCCTTTACATGTTGGTGTTCATGGGTCCTTTACATGTTGGTGTTCATGGGTCCTTTACATGTTGGTGTTCATGGGTCCTTTACATGTTGGTGCTCATGGGTCCTTTACATGTTGGTGTTCATGGGTCCTTTACATGTTGGTGTTCATGGGTCCTTTACATGTTGGTGTTCATGGGTCCTTTACATGTTGGTGTTCATGGGTCCTTTTACATGTTGGTGTTCATGGGTCCTTTACATGTTGGTGTTCATGGGTCCTTTACATGTTGGTGTTCATGGATCCTTTACATGTTGGTGTTCATGGGTCCTTTTACATGTTGGTGTTCATGGGTCCTGTAACATGTTGGTGTTCATGGGTCCTTTACATGTTGGTGCTCATGGGTCCTTTACATGTTGGTGTTCATGGGTCCTTTACATGTTGGTGTTCATGGGTCCTTTACATGTTGGTGTTCATGGGTCCTTTACATGTTGGTGTTCATGGGTCCTTTACATGTTGGTGTTCATGGGTCCTTTACATGTTGGTGTTCATGGGTCCTTTACATGTTGGTGTTCATGGGTCCTTTACATGTTGGTGTCATGGATCCTTTACATGTTGGTGTTCATGGGTCCTTTACATGTTGGTGTTCATGGGTCCTTTACATGTTGGTGTTCATGGGTCCTTTTACATGTTGGTGTTCATGGGTCCTTTACATGTTGGTGTTCATGGATCCTGTACATGTTGGTGTTCATGGGTCCTTTACATGTTGGTGTTCATGGGTCCTTTACATGTTGGTGTTCATGGGTCCTTTACATGTTGGTGTTCATGGGTCCTTTACATGTTGGTGTTCATGGGTCCTTTACATGTTGGTGTTCATGGGTCCTTTACATGTTGGTGTTCATGGGTCCTTTACATGTTGGTGTTCATGGATCCTTTACATGTTGATGCTCATGGGTCCTTTACATGTTGGTGTTCATGGGTCCTTTTACATGTTGGTGTTCATGGGTCCTTTACATGTTGGTGCTCATGGGTCCTTTACATGTTGGTGTTCATGGGTCCTTTAACATGTTGGTGTTCATGAGTCCTTTACATGTTGGTGTTCATGGGTCCTTTACATGTTGGTGTCATGGATCCTTTACATGTTGGTGTTCATGGGTCCTTTACATGTTGGTGTTCATGGGTCCTTTACATGTTGGTGTTCATGGGTCCTTTACATGTTGGTGTTCATGGATCCTTTACATGTTGATGCTCATGGGTCCTTTACATGTTGGTGTTCATGGGTCCTTTACATGTTGGTGTTCATGGGTCCTTTACATGTTGGTGTTCATGGGTCCTTTACATGTTGGTGTTCATGGGTCCTTTACATGTTGGTGTTCATGGGTCCTTTTACATGTTGGTGTTCATGGGTCCTTTACATGTTGGTGTTCATGGGTCCTTTACATGTTGGTGTTCATGGGTCCTTTACATGTTGGTGTTCATGGGTCCTTTACATGTTGGTGCTCATGGGTCCTTTACATGTTGGTGTTCATGGGTCCTTTACATGTTGGTGTTCATGGGTCCTTTACATGTTGGTGTTCATGGGTCCTTTACATGTTGGTGTTCATGGGTCCTTTTACATGTTGGTGTTCATGGGTCCTTTACATGTTGGTGTTCATGGGTCCTTTACATGTTGGTGTTCATGGATCCTTTACATGTTGGTGTTCATGGGTCCTTTTACATGTTGGTGTTCATGGGTCCTGTAACATGTTGGTGTTCATGGGTCCTTTACATGTTGGTGCTCATGGGTCCTTTACATGTTGGTGTTCATGGGTCCTTTACATGTTGGTGTTCATGGGTCCTTTACATGTTGGTGTTCATGGGTCCTTTACATGTTGGTGTTCATGGGTCCTTTACATGTTGGTGTTCATGGGTCCTTTACATGTTGGTGTTCATGGGTCCTTTACATGTTGGTGTTCATGGGTCCTTTACATGTTGGTGTTCATGGGTCCTTTACATGTTGGTGTCATGGATCCTTTACATGTTGGTGTTCATGGGTCCTTTACATGTTGGTGTTCATGGGTCCTTTACATGTTGGTGTTCATGGGTCCTTTTACATGTTGGTGTTCATGGGTCCTTTACATGTTGGTGTTCATGGATCCTGTACATGTTGGTGTTCATGGGTCCTTTACATGTTGGTGTTCATGGGTCCTTTACATGTTGGTGTTCATGGGTCCTTTACATGTTGGTGTTCATGGGTCCTTTACATGTTGGTGTTCATGGGTCCTTTACATGTTGGTGTTCATGGGTCCTTTTACATGTTGGTGTTCATGGGTCCTTTACATGTTGGTGTTCATGGGTCCTTTACATGTTGGTGTTCATGGATCCTTTACATGTTGGTGTTCATGGGTCCTTTTACATGTTGGTGTTCATGGGTCCTGTAACATGTTGGTGTTCATGGGTCCTTTACATGTTGGTGCTCATGGGTCCTTTACATGTTGGTGTTCATGGGTCCTTTACATGTTGGTGTTCATGGGTCCTTTACATGTTGGTGTTCATGGGTCCTTTACATGTTGGTGTTCATGGGTCCTTTACATGTTGGTGTTCATGGGTCCTTTACATGTTGGTGTTCATGGGTCCTTTACATGTTGGTGTTCATGGGTCCTTTACATGTTGGTGTTCATGGGTCCTTTACATGTTGGTGTTCATGGGTCCTTTACATGTTGGTGTCATGGATCCTTTACATGTTGGTGTTCATGGGTCCTTTACATGTTGGTGTTCATGGGTCCTTTACATGTTGGTGTTCATGGGTCCTTTTACATGTTGGTGTTCATGGGTCCTTTACATGTTGGTGTTCATGGATCCTGTACATGTTGGTGTTCATGGGTCCTTTACATGTTGGTGTTCATGGGTCCTTTACATGTTGGTGTTCATGGGTCCTTTACATGTTGGTGTTCATGGGTCCTTTACATGTTGGTGTTCATGGGTCCTTTACATGTTGGTGTTCATGGGTCCTTTACATGTTGGTGTTCATGGATCCTTTACATGTTGATGCTCATGGGTCCTTTACATGTTGGTGTTCATGGGTCCTTTTACATGTTGGTGTTCATGGGTCCTTTACATGTTGGTGCTCATGGGTCCTTTACATGTTGGTGTTCATGGGTCCTTTTATGTGTTGGTGCTCATGGGTCGTTTTACATGAAAATATCCCAATGTCATGCATCACTTTGTCACTCTGTCCCCACACTCTCCCTTCATTCTCTCTCACTTTTGCTCTCTTCAATCTCACTATTTTTTATGTTGTTGGTCTGTCTCCCCCCCATCAGTAACACTACCTCCCTGGCTATTATTTATGCAGAGGAGACGTTGTGTGGGTGTCAGCTGGGTGTCCGGTGCAGGCAGCAGAGAGGAAAGCAGCAGTAGTGATAACCAAGACTGTGTCAGACAGGCTGAGCGAATGAATGCTCTGTCTCTAGCTGAGTGATTTCAAGGTCAGCCCGAGCTTCTCTTTTTAGCCTCTCAGAAAGTCAGCAGTTTGCGCTGTGAGTGCTCTGAGCAATAGTTTGGACTGTTTTGGGGAGGAATCAGCACTCCCGATAATACTACACAATTATTAAACACCAAGAACAAATGCTGCTTTTGCAAACAGCTAATGGGATTCCTAATAAAATACAAAATACCAATACCAATACCAAATGTCAGCCGTTTCAAAAAAGGTACAGTACAGTGTAGCATCTAATGAAGTGCTGTAGTTTAAGGCTTTTTCATGGGGGGTCTTTACATCCTTACTGTAATTCAAACAGCTACACTCGTCAAACATCTCATTCCAAAATCATGGGCATTAATAAGGAGTTGGTCCTCCCTCTGCTGCTGTAACAGCCTCCGGGGACTTGCTTCCACTCAGCCACAAGAGCATCAGGGAGGTCGGGCACTGGTGTTGGACGATTAGGTCTGGCTAGCAGTTGGCATTCCAGTTCATCCCAAAGGTGTTCGATGGGGTTGTGGTCAGGGCTTGATGCAGGCCAGACAAGTTGTTCCACACCGATCTCAACAAACCATTTCAATATGGACCTCGCTTTGTGCACAGGGGCATTGTCATGCTGAAACAAGAAAGGGCCTTCCCCAAATTGTTGACACGAAGTTGGAAGCACAGTATCATCTAGAATGTAATTGTATGCTGTAGTGTTAAGATTTCCCTTCACTGGAACTAAGGGACCTAGCACGAACCATGAAAAACCACCCCAGACCATTATTCCTCCTTAACCAAACTTTACAGTTGAGACTATGCATTGGGGTAGGAAGCGTTCTCCTGGCATCCGCCAAACCCAGATTCTTCTGTCGTACTGCCAGATGGTGAAGCGTGATTCATCACTCCAGAGAACACGTTTCCACTGCTCGAGAGTCCAATGGTGGTGAGCTTTACACCACTCCAGCTGACGCTTGGCATTGCGCATGGTGATCTTAGGCTTGTGTGCGGCTCCTTGACCATGGAAACTCATTTCATTAAGCTCCCGACCCACAGTTTTTATGCTGACGTTGCTTCCAGAGGTAGTTTGGAACTCGGCAGTGAGTGTTGCAACCGAGGACAGGAGACTTTTACGCGCTACTCACTTCAGCACTCGGCAGTACCATTCTGCGAGCTTGTGTGGCCTTCCACTTTGTGTGTGAGCCATTGTTGCTCCTAGACATTTCCACTTCACAATAACAGCACTTACAGTTGACCGGGGCAGCTCTAGCAGAGCAGAAATATGCCGAACTAACTTGTTGGAAGCTGGTATCCTATGACGGTGCCACGTTGAAAGTCACTGAGCTCTTCAGTACTGGCCATTCTACTGCCAATATGGATATTGCATAGCTGTGTGCTCAATATTATACACCTGTCAGCAACGAGTGTGGCTGAAATCGCAGAATCCACAAATTTGAAGGGGTGTCCACATGTAGTATAGTATAGCCTTGTAAGCAACAAAAATAACTCCTTTCAACCAGATGGCAGTTGTGCACTACTGTATAACTTCTAGAGGAGCAAACTAATGCTGGGGGATGAGATGCCTCAGAAATCTCTATTGGCTAAATAGACAGGCACTCACTAAGCTAATAGGAGACAGACAGCTCCCATTGTGCCCACTGTCCACACACACTAATCCTGTCCATTATGGGATTTAGAAGACTCCCCCTTTCCTCTGCTTCTCCTCCTCTTCTCCACCTGCCAGTATCTAAACCTTGTGTCTGGCAGTGGGCCACCCCTCTCATAGGGGGCACAGCCCAGTCATCTGGTGCTTTAGGAGAGAGGGTCTTTCCCTCCTTCGCTACACAGCTGCTTACGGACTGATTGAAGTAGGTTAGCGGGGTGGTTAACTTCCCTTCTTCTCCATCAGTGTGGGCCTCAGAGGTGGAGATTTTTAATTTTTAATTCATTTCACCTTTATTTAACTTCTTACTCCCACCCGACACGCAGACGTCCCATCTAGACACCTGGAAATGCAAATGCGCTACGCTAAATGCTAAATGTACTCGTTAAAACTCAAACGTTCATTAAAACACACATGCAGGGTATTGAATTAAAGCTACACTCGTTGTGAATCTAGCCAACAAGTCATATTTTTAAAATGCTTTTCGGCGAAAGTATGAGAAGCTATTATCTGATAGCATGCAACACCCCGAAAAATACCTGAAGGCGACGTAAACAAAAGAATTAGCGTAGCCGGCGCTACACAAATAGCAGAAATAAAATATAAAACATTCATTACCTTTGACGAGTTTCTTTGTTGGCACTCCTATATGCCCCATAAACATCACCATTGGGTCTTTTTTTTCGATTAAATCGGTCCATATATACCCAAAATATCCATCTATGGAAACTGTGTGAATCAGAAAAAAACACAGTTTCAAAACGCAGCGTCATTTTTTTAAATTAAAAAAGTTGACGATAAACTTTCACAAAACACTTCGAAATACTTTTGTAATCCAACTTTAGGTATTAGTAAACGTTAATAATCTATCAAATTGAACACGGGGCGATGTGTATTCAATAGCTCCACGTCTTCAAATCATGTTCGGGAAATCTCTCTTCCAAGACGTCCTGTCGGAGACCGGATGGAATGGAATCTCTCTTTTGTTTGACCAAGAAATAACTCCCAGTAAATTGACAAGACCGGCGACATCGTGTGGAAGCTGTAGGAATTGCAATCTCGTCCCCATTTAATTTGGTGTCCCTTAAACAATACATGCAAGTGGCGCATGGATATTTTTTTCAGTTTTCAGTGACCAGTTTTTCTTGCGCTTTTCGATGAAACACACGCTCTGTTATAGTCACAGCCGTGATTTAACCAGTTTTAGAAACTTAAGAGTGTTTTCTATCCACACATACTAATCATATGCATATACTATATTCCTGGCATGAGTAGCAGGACGCTGAAATGTTGCGCGATTTTTAACAGAATGTTCGAAAAAGGAGGGGGTAGACTGAAGAGGTTTTAACCAGGTAGGCAAGTTGAGAACAAGTTCTCATTTACAATTGCGACCTGGCCTGGAGATGGCTGGAGATGGCTGGGTGTGGACTGTGGAGGACTGGAGTGGGCCATTGAGAAGTTAAAAGTGGTGTTATCATGTCATTTGCAAGGGGCTGTAAAGTTTCTTATTAGGGGCTCCTCCTGCTGTGTCTCTTCTGGTGGCTCAGTGCTCTCGTCCTCAGGAGAGTCAAGAGGCCAGCAGTCGGCATTGTTAAGACTGTAAAGGACTCCATATGAAACATACAGCTGTCGTGGCAATTTCCTGTATTACCAAATGATGAGAGAGCAAACCACACACCAGTCAGAGTTATACTTAAACTTCACCTTTAATCATAAGTGAGCTTTTGCAATAGCATTTGACTTTCAACATTTCAGTATCTCTAATGAAAAGTTGAGAGAGGTCAACATAATGGCAACTGAGATCTTTTATAGCAAAGATCCACCCCCTAGTCGACATGACAAACCACAGATAATAGGAACTGTTAACAAAGAAAGACTTTTACTTGAGAGAGGAGTATCCCATAGCCAGATAACATTCGCTATAAATTATCGTTCAGTTTGGTCTCTAAAACGAGATTCTAATCTCGTCCCTGGTACTTCATAGTACAAAAACATTACCTCACTATCTGGAATGCTCTTTACACACAATAATTGAATAACATGGATTTCTAAATTTATTTTGTGACGCTCGCGCACGTGACGTGTCCGGTCTGGTCAAATAGTAATGAGATTTATTTTTTATTTTATTTTTTTATTTCACCTTTATTTGACCAGGTAGGCTAGTTGAGAACAAGTTCTCAATTGCAACTGCGACCTGGCCAAGATAAAGCATAGCAGTGTGAACAGACAACACAGAGTTACACATGGAGTAAACAATTAACAAGTCAATAACACAGTATTAAAAAAAGAGAGTCTGGTATTGAGCACACACTACCACACTGTCTGAGCCAAGGACTTCATGCTTTCTGGTAAGTTTTTATTACAATATTGGGTGGGGTGAATATATTTTATATGACATACATGATTTTTTGTTAACTAGTAAATAGTAGCCTACAGCAAAGTGTGTTTTAATAATTTCTAACTTGTTAACATTTTCTGCAATTGCTATTCTTTGCAAGCATGTGGGTTTTAGTTTGCTTGATCCTCCTAACTGAGTGATATTTCACCAGTTTCCATACATGTTTTTTTTATTTTAAATGATCTGACTGCTTAACTATTTATCTGTACATGGAATTGTATTTGTTGTTTTTTTACAATTGTTTTTCAAATTTTTACAGGAAAATGCCAAGGGCACAATCTGATGTTTGGCGACATTTCACTGCAGCTAATGTAGAAGGAAAAGCTGTGTACATTTGCAAATACTGTTCCAAATTATATGTGAAGAATGCAACAAAGATGCAGAATCATCTGGCCAAGTGCATGAAGTTCCCTCAGCGCTCTCAACAAGCAACCTCTGACAAAAGTCCCTCTACTTCTATTCGAGGTGAAAATTATGAATCAGACACCTTATCGATAGCAACAGCTCATGGTCCTCCTGGAATCAGAAGTTATTTTTGATTCAATGGAGGAACGTAGTCAGAGAAATGCTGATGAATGTCTTGATCGAGCTGTGAATGCAACTGGTTCACCTCTGATGCTCACAGGCAATGTGTATTGGAAGAGATTTCTTAATATTCTTCGCCCAGCATACACCCCTCCAACTAGACATGCTTTATCTACTAATTTGTCTAATGCAGAGTTAAACAGAGTTCAAATGAAGGTCAAGCAAATCATCGAGAAAGCAGATTGCAATCATCTCTGATGGATGGTCGAATGTTCGTGGGCAAGGAATAATTAACTACATCATCCCCACCCCTCAACCAGTATTCTACAAGAGTACAGACACCAGGATAACAGACACACCGGTCTCTACATTGCAGATGAGCTGAAGGCAGTCGTCAATGACCTTGGACCACAGAAGGTATTTGCACTGGTGACAGACAATGCGAACATGAAGGCTGCTTGGTCTAAAGTGGAGGAGTTCTACACCCACATCACACCCATTGGCTGTGCTGCTCATGCATTTAATCTGCTCCTCAAGGACATCATGGCACTGAAAACAATGGATACACTCTACAAGAGAGCCAAGGAAATGGTTAAGAATGTGAAGGGGCATCAAGTTATAGCAGCAATCTACCTCACCAAGCAAAGTGAGAAGAATAAGAGCACCACATTGAAGCTGCCCAGCAACACCCATTGGGGTGTATTTGCAAATTGTTGTTGTCATGTTTGACAGTCTTCTGGAGGGGAAGGAGTCTGTCCAAGAAATGGCCATCAAGAGGATCCTCCTGTATGATGTATTTTGGGAGAGAGTGGTAATCAGCCTGAAACTCCTGAAACCATTAGCTGTAGCCATTGCACGGATTGAGGGAGACAATGCCATCCTGTCTGATGTTCAGACTCTGCTTGCAGATGTAAGAGAATAAATCCGTACTGCCATGCCCACTTCACTGTTGCTCCAAGCAGAGGAAACTGCAGTTCTGAAATACATCAAAAAGCGTGAATACTTCTGCCTGAAGCCCATACATGTCGCAGCGTACATGTTGGACCCCAAGTATGCTGGCAAGAGCATCCTGTCTTGTGCAGAGATCAACAAAGCCTATGGTGTCATCACTACTGTGTCTCGCCATGTTGGCCTGGATGAGGGCAAGGTTCTTGGCAGTCTGCCTAAGTACACTTCCAATCAAGGGCTTTGGGATGGAGATGCAATATGGCAGTCGTGCCAACATTTCTCATCAGCCACCTGGTGGAAGGGACTTTCTGGATCTGATGCCATTTCCCCTGTTACCTCCATCATCCTCCAAATCCCACCAACCTCAGCTGCCTCAGAGCGCAACTGGTCCTTGTTTGGGAGCACACACACCAAAGCACCCAACATTCTGTCCATTACAAGGGTTGAAAAATTGGTGGCCATCAGAGGCTTTTGAGCCTGACAACGAGCCATCCTCAACAAGGTTGGAAAGTGACAGTGAAGATAAGGCCTCAGATCAGGTCATGAGTCTGATGTTCGAGGTGGACATTGAAGAGGTCTAGGGAGAAGACATGGAAGCCTGAGAGGAAGACAACCAAAGCTTTAGTTTCTCGACTATCATTTTACAGATGTATGTTAAATGTTTTTGGGAGATGCGATGGATCATTGGGGATCATTCAATATTCCCTTGGTTTTGTTGTTCAGTGAAATCATCCCATGTGAAGAGTCAACTAATTTGAATTAAAGTTAGATTCGTAACTAAATCGTTTTTTTTATTTCTATTGGAAGGTGTTAATCATTTGCAATTGTCCACTTATGATAAGGTAAAATGTTTATGTTTCTATCCCCACATGATATGGTAAATACTGTATGTCCAATGCAAAAAACAACTATTTTTAAATGGTATTAATATTAATTTGCATATAATACCATTAATTCCCATATATTCCCATTAATTTCCACAGAAAGATTCCACCTCTGAATATTCCCCAAAATGTGCAACCCTAGTTAACACGCTTAAATGTCTTACTCACGTCGGCCAAAGAGAACGAGAGCCCACTGTCCTTGGTAGCTCTATGTTATCCTCAAAGTGTGAGAAAAATATATTTAGCTTATCCAGAAGCAAGACGTCGGTGTCCGAGATGTGGCTGATTTTCCCTCTTGTAGTCTATAAGATTGGCTCATTCATCCCCCTCCTCTCCCCTGTAACTTTTCCCCAGATCTTTGCTGCAAATGAGAATGTGTTCTCAGTCAACTTACCTGGTAAAATAACGGATACAAAAATAATAATATAAAACAAATAAATAAATAATTGTTTTTAGACTCTGCCACGTACGTCTCATTTCTGAGCCATTGAATTGCGACTCCACTTTGTCTCTGTACTGACGTTTTTTCTGTTTGATTGCCTTACGGAGGGAATAACAAAACTGTTTGTATTCGGTCATATTCCCAGTCACCTTGCCATGGTTAAATGCAGTGCTTTCAGTTTTGCGCGAATGCTGCCATCTATCCATGGTTTCTGGTTTGTGTAGATTTTAATAGTCACAGTTGGTACAACATCTCTTATACATTTCCTAATAAACTCAGTCACCGTATCTGTGTATTCATCAATATTATTCTCTGAGGCTACCTGGAAAATATCCCAGTCCTCATGATCCAAAAAATCTTGAAGCATGGATTCCGATTGGTCAGACCAGCATTGAATAGTTCATAGCACGGGTATTTTCTGTTTGAGTTTCTGCTTTTAGGAAGGGAGGAGCAAAATGGAGACATGATCAGATTTGCCCAAAAAAAGCGCGGGGGAGGGTATTGTAGGCATTTCGAAAAGCTGAGTAGCAGTGGTTTAATGTTTTCTCAGAGCGAGTGCTAAAGTCAATGTGTTGGTAGAACTTGAGTAGCATTTGTTAAAATCCCAGGCTACAATAAATGCGGCCTCAGGATATGTGGTTTCCAGTTCGCATAGAGTCCTGTGTAATTCTTTGAGGGCTGTCGTGGTATCGGCTTGAGGGGGAATATACACGATTGTGACTATAACTGAAGAGAATTATCTTGGGAGGTAATACAGTCGGCATTTGATTGTGATGTATTCTAGGTCGGATGAACAAAAGGACTTGAGTTTCTGTATGTTATCACAATCACACCATGAGTTCATCATGAAACATACACCCCCACCCTTCTTCTTACCTGAGAGATCTTTATTCCTATCTGCGTAATGAACTGAGAACCCAACTGGTTGTACGGACTCAGACAGTATATCCCTAGAGAGCCATGTTTCCCGTGAAGCAGAGTATGAGGAGGAAGGAGATCCTAGCCCTTAGCTCGTGAACTTTATTATCCAGAGACTGAACGTTAGCGAGTAATATACTCAGAAGCGGTGGATGGTGTGCGCGCCTCCTGAGTCAGACTAGGAGTCCACTCCAAATACCTCTTCTCCGCTGGCGGTGTTTTGCATCAGCCTCTGGAATCAGTTCAACTGCCCTGCGGGGTTCGAACATGACTGCCAGTGTGGCGGTATTAAGCTTGCTACAACAACCCGAGGACAACCTTCATTCTCTCTCTTTATCTACTGAGGAAGACGAATGATTCACGATAGTAATGTGTTCCTGGAACTTGAAGTGTCATCAATTTCACTGGCCATTAAAATTGGAGGGAGAAGTGCCACTTCCACAATAAAATGTATTATAATGATGAGATACTTTATCACTTTTCAAAACAGATGTCATCCAGAAGTTGTCATTATCTCATTCTAATTTCCATTTCAGTCTCTCTCTCTCTCTCTCTCTCACTCACTCACTCACACTCACACACACACACACACACACACACACACACACACACACACACACACACACACACACACACACACACACACACACACACACACACTTGACAGAGAACTAAACATGAGATGGACAGATGTTTGGCTATTGAAACTACATAGGATTTGGAAGTGGATGAAGAAATGGCTGTTTACTTGGCTTGCTAATGCTGTTTTGTGGCAGCAGTTCCATCCATTCATTTAACCTCTAAGGAGCCTCTAATGCAGGTGCTGAATGCTCATTGCCTATCTGAGTGTTCCAATGGAATGATATGCAGAGGATTACACTCACCGGCAAGCCAGATGGCCTATTGATTGTGTGTCTGATGAAGAGGGGGAATAGAAACCTGTGAATAGATACCTGAATACTATTAGGGCACCCTGTACTTATCACTAGCTTTGATTATACTTGCTGATCAAGATACTCTTTAGTGGAGACCTTTTTACCGTCATTGTCTTCTGACAGGTGGCGTCACTCCTACATGGCGCTCGTCCCTCAAACGTCACACACAATGATTCTAGCAGTGGCTTTTTAAAATGCTTAGAGTAGTGTTATCTTGCCAACTACCAACCTACTTCTTGGTTGTGCAACAGCTACATCCTCTTATCATCAACACCTCCTTGTTGTTTCTTCTCTCAGTAAAATCAAATCAAATGTATTTATATAGCCCTTCTTACATCAGCTGATATCTCAAAGTGCTGTACAGAAACCCACCCGAAAACCCCAAACAGCAAGCAATGCAGGTGTAGAAGCACGGTGGCAAGGAAAAATCCCTAGAAAGGCCAAAACCTAGGAAGAAACCTAGAGAGGAACAAGGCTATGAGGGGTGGCCAGTCCTCTTCTAGCTGTGCCGGGTAGAGATTATAACAGAACATGGCCAAGATGTTCATAAATGACCAGCATGGTCAGATAATAATAATCACAGTAGTTGTCGAGGGTGCAGCAAGTCAGCACCTCAGGAGTAAATGTCAGTTGGCTTTTTCATAGCCGATCATTGAGAGTATCTCTACTGCTCCTGCTGTCCCTAGAGAGTTGAAAACAGCAGGTCTGGGACAGGTAGCACGTCCGGTGAACAGGTCAGGGTTCCATAGCCGCAGGCAGAACAGTTGAAACTGGAGCAGCAGCACGGCCAGGTGGACTGGGGACAGCAAGGAGTGATCATGCCAGGTAGTCCTGAGGCATGTTCCTAGGTCTCAGGTCCTCTGAGTGAGAGAAAGAAAGAGAGAGAGAGAATTAGAGAGAGCATACTTAAATTCACACAGGACACCGGATAAGACAGGAGAAGTACTCCAGATATAACAAACTGACCCTTGCCCCCTGACACATAAACTACTGCAGCATAAATACTGGAGGCTGAGACAGGAGGGGTCAGGAGACACTGTGGCCCCATCCGATGATTCCCCCGGACAGGGCCAAACAGGAAGGATATAACCCCACCCACTTTGCCAAAGCACAGCCCCCAGACCACTATAGGGATATCTTCAACCACCAACTTACCATCCTGAGACAAGGCCGAGTTTAGCCCACAAAGATCTCCGCCATGGCACAACCCAAGGGGGGGGCGCCAACCCAGGCAGGAAGATCACGTCAGTGACTCAACCTACTCAAGTGACGCACCCCTCCTAGGGACAGCATGAAAGAGCACCAATAAGCCAGTGACTCAGCCCCTGTAATAGGGTTAGAGGCAGAGAATCCCAGTGGAAAGAGGGGAACCGGCCAGGCAGAGACAGCAAGGGCCGTTCGTTGCTCCAGAGCCTTTCCGTTCACCTTCACACTCCTGGGCCAGACTACACTCAATCATATGACCCACTGAAGAGATGAGTCTTCAGTAAAGACTTAAAGGTTGAGACCAAGTCTGCGTCTCTCACATGGGTAGGCAGACCATTCCATAAAAATGGAGCTCTATATGAGAAAGCCCTGCCTCCAGCTGTTTGCTTAGAAATTCTAGGGACAATTAGGAGGCCTGTGTCTTGTGACCGTAGCGTACGTGTAGGTATGTACGGCAGGACCAAATCAGAGAGATAGGTAGGAGCAAGCCCATGTAATGCTTTGTAGGTTAGCAGTAAAACCTTGAAATCAGCCCTTGCCTTAACAGGAAGTCAGTGTAGAGAGGCTAGTACTGGAGTAATATGATCACATTTTTGGGTTCTAGCCTGGATTCTAGCAGCCGTATTTAGCACTAACTGAAGTTTATTTACTGCTTTATCCGGGTAGCCGGAAAGTAAAGCATTGCAGTAGTCTAACCTAGAAGTAACAAAAGCATGGATTAATTTTTCTGCATCATTTTTGGACAGAAAGTTTCAGATTTTTGCAATGTTACGTATATGGAAAAAAATGTCCTTGAAACAGTCTTGATATGTTCGTCAAAAGTGAGATTAGGGTCCAGAGTCAGGCCGAGGTCCTTCACAGTTTTATTTGAGACGACTGTACAACCATCAAGATTAATTGTCAGATTCAACAGAAGATCTCTTTGTTTCTTGGGACCTAAAACAAGCATCTCTGTTTTGTCCGAGTTTAAAAGTAGAAAGTTTGCAGCCATCCCTTCCTCATGTCTGAAACACAGGCTTCTAGCGAGAGCAATTTTGGGGCTTCATCATGTCTCATTAAAATGCACAGCTGTGTGTCATCCGCATAGCAGTGAAAGTTAACATTATGTGGCAGCTACAGTAGCTCTCTGGATATCCTGAACTGACATGTTTGGTATCGTGTTGTCTGGGCTCTGTGTGTTGTGTGTTTTGATTTGATTGATTTGATATATTGGGATCCTCATTAGCCGAAGCCAGTGGCAACAGTTAGTCTTACTGGGGTCTGACACATAACGAACAAGATATTACTGACAAAAGACTTTACAATTCACTTACAGTGCATTTAAAAACATTAACATGTAGTGTGTGCATCGATCAGTTACACGTACATGTCAGTCCATACACACAACAAGTAGGTCACATGGTGGAGAGGCGTTGTGCCGTGA
Organism: Oncorhynchus mykiss; assembly: GCF_057628025.1. NCBI lineage: Eukaryota > Metazoa > Chordata > Actinopteri > Salmoniformes > Salmonidae > Oncorhynchus > Oncorhynchus mykiss. The sequence goes on along the minus strand of NC_143027.1, from coordinate 14,415,994 downwards.
GGTGTTGCTTTATTTGTTTTTTGAAACCAGGTTTGCTGTTCACTTTTGCTATAGAAGATGGAAATGTGTTCCATGCACTCATGGCTCTGTATAATACTGTACGTTTCCTTGAATTTGTTCTGGACCTGAGGACTGTGAAAATACCCCTGGTGGCATGTCTGGGGGGGTAAGTGTGTGTGTCAGTGCTGTGTGTAAGTTGACTATGCAAACAATTTGGAATTTCCAACATGTGTTTCATATAAAAACAAGAAGTTATGCAGTCAGTCACTTTCCTCAACTCTTATCCAAGAGAGCATTGTATTAGTACTAGCCCTGTGATTACAATGAAGATGTTCGACTCTGTTCTGGTCCAGCTGCAGCTTAACTAGGTCTTTCCTTGCAGCACTGGACCACATGACTGGACAATCATCAAGATAAGATAAAACTAGAGCCTGCAGGACTTGCTTTGTGGAGTATGGTGTCAAAAAAGCAGAGCATTTCTTTAGTACGGACAGACATCTCCTCGTCTTTACAACCATTGAATCTATATGATTGGACCATACTTTAGTACAGTGTAATTGGAATAGTTGTGAAACTCTCACTAGAATAAGTATACAGTAAAAATGTTGCCAATGGTCCTCTGTGGCTCAGTTGGTAGAGCATGGAGCTTGCAATGCCAGGGTTGTGGGTTTGATTTCCGCTGATGGATATATAGCCCATATGAAAAGTGTTTGCACTGTACTTTGCTTTGGATAAAAGCCTCAGCTAAATGGAATATCCAGTATATAACCCTGTAAAGTTAGGATGGGTCTGAGGCCTTTACTGTAAATTATACTCTGTCTCTATAGATTCATCATCATTTATGTAACGTGTACGCTAATAATCAGGAAGCAAGTACAGGAAGTGAATTTAATAAATAAACAAACATGGATCAAAACAAGAAACAGGAAAAGCATACAGACATGAAACAGAAACAGAGTCAATAACGACTGAGGAAAGAACCAAGGGGAGTGCCAGATACAGGGGAGGTAATCAGGAAGGTGATGGAGTCCAGGGGAGTGTCATGAGGCGCAGGTGAGCATAATGATGAGACAACTGGCGACGCTGGGGAGCGGGAGTAAACATGACAATTTAGTCTTTCTCAGCATGTAATTTACATGGCTGAATCATAGTTATTCCACTTAAAATATTGCAGTAGAGCAATTAATTTATATCAAGTGCCCGGTCTCCTATACATCAAAGAATCTGATGAGGCTATTGATGACTCTGTGTGGGTCTACAGTACTGTTGCATCATGCTTAATAGTTATTAACAGGTATTGATGTCTTTGAATCGGTTCAGCTGAATTACGTGTGTTGCCTTGTGGGATTCCTCAGTCCTCCACAGGAGAAATATCCTTTCATTGTTTCACATATCCTACCCCAGACAACGTTTGGACCAGTTCACATTGACTTGATTGCACTTTACAGTATAAACTAGAACATAGTAAACAGTACTTGTAACGTCTGCTTCCAACTCACACCTTCAAACACGTAGATCCCCTGAATGCAGCTCATTTTCCAGCCCACTTTCCAGCTCACACCTTCAAACACATAGATCCCCTGAACGCAGCTCACTTTCCAGCCCACTTTCCAACTCACACCTTCAAACACGTAGATCCCCTGAACGCAGCTCACTTTCCAGCCCACTTTCCAACTCACACCTTCAAACACGTAGATCCCCTGAACGCAGCTCACTTTCCAGCCCACTTTCCAACTCACACCTTCAAACACGTAGATCCCCTGAACGCAGCTCACTTTCCAGCCCACTTTCCAACTTACACCTTCAAACACGTAGATCCCCTGAACGCAGCTCACTTTCCAGCCCACTTTCCAGCTCACACTCTCAAACACATAGATCCCCTGAACACAGCTCACTGTCCAGATCCCAATCATCTGTTCACACACCTGTATGTCATTATCACACACACTTTGGTTCAGTTCTTTGCACCCCATCACTGTGAAGTATTGTTTGTTTTGTGACACACATCTTTTGGAGCGCTGGGTTTTTCCCGTGATTTACTCCTTCCGTGTATGATAGTTTTTGTCTGCCTCACTAACGACGCATTTTGCCTATTTCCTGCCTGTACTTTAGCCTATCGGATTTCCTGTTATCTACCTATTGCCTGATCTCTCAGACTACATTACTAGCCTTTTCCCTGCCTGTACTGTTGCTCTTTTGGACCCCCTGTGTATGACCTTCTGCCTGCCCTAGGACCCAACAACCTGCCTCCTCCTGTGGTCCTTTGCAATAAACACCTGCTGCGCCCTGCTCTTGAAACCAGCGCTCTGTCTCCCCTCGTGTTCACTACAGTACTATTAGATTTGACATTAGCAAGCTTAAATTATTCCGCTTTATTATCCTGTAATGAGCAAATTAAAGGTGTCAGAGACTTAACAGGAATGTGGTGGTATGAAGGCCTCAGTGTTAAAATGTTTAGTGACATCATACTATTGATCTCCACAGTTGGTGTACACCTCAGGGCAAGGAAGTATACTTCTGTTATTACTGCAAAGCCGATTAGTGCACCAGCTCCCCCACTGTCTCTCTTCCCTCCTTCACTGCATCTCTTATTACTGCATCTCCTATTATTCTCTCTTTTCGCCCCATCTTTCTCTCCTTCCTCACAGACATCCCTCTCTCTCGGGTCTGTCTTTAATTCCAAGCTGCTATCCATCTTCACTTATAGGAGCTGAAATGCTGGTGGTGTATCCTTTGTGTTGATTGGTTGTGCTGCAGATGTCTGATTTAATGGGGCTTTACTGGTATCCTTCATAACACTCCCACAGAACCAAGCACACCTGACTGATACATCGGCTGTAGTATCAAGCTCTACAGATCCACTGTGAACATGTGTTTCACTGAGAAACCTATCACACATCTGAGCTGTATGACACCAACCGTTACTTTGCCAAACTGCTTATGTGCAAAGGAAATGCCCCTCTCTTTTTAGATGTGTAGATTTGTGATAAGCCCGACACCACTGTGTGACTAGAATTGGGATGATACCATCCGTATACCATCCGTCAAGACATGCTGCTACTTGTTCGCAGTTTGCAAAGCCATCCAACTGGCTATCACAGCCCAGTCCAAGGTAATAACGTATGTAGGTGATACTTCAGCTGTTTACTAACAGAACCTTCAGATGCAGGTTCATGGCCTCTGGTAATACTGTCTCATAGGTCCTCTGTAGCCTATGCATTTTCCCTCACTGCCATAATGACTGGACGTACACCACAAGACACATGGTTCTTATCTCCACATTCCCCAGTTCTTTCTTTTTCTTCTTTTCTTAATCTCATTCTCTATTTTCCCCGGCTCTCCTTTTATTTGTCTTGTGCTCTGTCTTTGTGTTAATGAACAGAGACTAGAGGCTGTGAGAAGTCGCCCTCTGCTTTACGAGAGTGTTAACACCAGCGTATATAGGTGACTGGGTGAAGACACAAACAGTAACAGTGTCTGGGACTGTTACTATACAAGACTGTTACCAGCCAGTCATGCTGCCAGGTGGCCATTGCGATTTAATTTTATTTTGGGTGAATATACTGTACGTATAATATATTAAAGAATTGTGAAGCTTTGTAAAAGTGGGGAAATGAACCAAGATGCGGTGTGCTCTGTGAGTCACTCACTGACTTAATCTCAGTAATATCACTAATTCATCTCAGTAATTAGGTCATTAAACCAACTGATTCAAGCCTGTTGATGACTGCAGATACCCTCCATAGGGTTTCATGGTCCTGTGATGAACAGCAGGGTAAAGGTTATCACGGTAATCCTCTCCTTTATTTGGATCAGGGTCTCATTATCCCCATGATCACTAGTTATTAAATCTCTCTCCTCCTCCGTCTGTAGCTGAACATGTAGGATGGGATAGGATGTAGTCCCAGACTACAGGCCTTTATCATTCGTCTTCAGGGTGACAGAACAGACCATGGAGAGCTCATATGATGGAACACCTCTCCACACACTGGGCGTCCATACAGGCCTCAACAGCTCTTCTCAGAAACCAACCGTAATGTGACACTTTATGTGCTGTTGTGGGAACGTTTTTGGGGATCGTCCCTCACTGACATGGTGTCGGGTTATATGGGGTGAATATTGCCGTGTATGGTCTCTTGATGGTCACAGCAGAGTGTTTGTGATTGTGTACCTGACCTACTTAATGGAAAACCACAGCGTGTCTGTCCAATAAAGACTTAGAGGGGAAAAGTGTGTGAGAGAGACAGAGAGAGAGGCCGAGCAGATGTGTGTTTTATAGAGTGATAGACATGAAACAGCAGAGGTGTGTTTAATAGAGTGATAGACATGGAAACAGCAGAGGTGTGTTTTATAGAGTGATAGACATGAAACAGCAGAGGTGTGTTTTATAGAGTGATAGACATGGAAACAGCAGAGGTGTGTTTATAGAGTGATAGACATGGAAACAGCAGAAGTGTGTTTTACAGAGTGATAGACATGAAACAGCAGAGGTGTGTTTTATAGAGTGATAGACATGAAACAGCAGAGGTGTGTTTTACAGAGTGATAGAGATGGAAACAGCAGAGGTGTGTTTTATAGAGTGATAGACATGGAAACAGCAGAGGTGTGTTTAATAGAGTGATAGACATGGAAACAGCAGAGGTGTGTTTTATAGAGTGATAGACATGGAAACAGCAGAGGTGTGTTTTACAGAGTGATAGAGATGGAAACAGCAGAGGTGTGTTTTATAGAGTGATAGACATGAAACAGCAGAGGTGTGTTTAATAGAGTGATAGACATGAAACAGCAGAGGTGTGTTTTATAGAGTGATAGACATGAAACAGCAGAGGTGTGTTTTATAGAGTGATAGACATGAAACAGCAGAGGTGTGTTTTATAGAGTGATAGACATGAAACAGCAGAGGTGTGTTATAGAGTGATAGAGATGGAAACAGCAGAGGTGTGTTTTACAGAGTGATAGACATGAAACAGCAGAGGTGTGTTTTATAGAGTGATAGACATGAAACAGCAGAGGTGTGTTTTACAGAGTGATAGACATGGAAACAGCAGAGGTGTGTTATAGAGTGATAGAGATGGAAACAGCAGAGGTGTGTTTTACAGAGTGATAGACATGGAAACAGCAGAGGTGTGTTTTATAGAGTGATAGACATGAAACAGCAGAGGTGTGTTTTACAGAGTGATAGACATGGAAACAGCAGAGGTGTGTTATAGAGTGATAGAGATGGAAACAGCAGAGGTGTGTTTTACAGAGTGATAGACATGGAAACAGCAGAGGTGTGTTTTATAGAGTGATAGACATGAAACAGCAGAGGTGTGTTTTACAGAGTGATAGACATGAAACAGCAGAGGTGTGTTTTATAGAGTGATAGACATGAAACAGCAGAGGTGTGTTTTACAGAGTGATAGACATGAAACAGCAGAGGTGTGTTTTATAGAGTGATAGACATGGAAACAGCAGAGGTGTGTTTTATAGAGTGATAGAGATGGAAACAGCAGAGGTGTGTTTTACAGAGTGATAGACATGGAAACAGCAGAGGTGTGTTTTATAGAGTGATAGACATGAAACAGCAGAGGTGTGTTTTACAGAGTGATAGACATGAAACAGCAGAGGTGTGTTTTATAGAGTGATAGACATGAAACAGCAGAGGTGTGTTTACAGAGTGATAGACATGGAAACAGCAGAGGTGTGTTTTACAGAGTGATAGAGATGGAAACAGCAGAGGTGTGTTTTATAGAGTGATAGACATGAAACAGCAGAGGTGTGTTTTATAGAGTGATAGACATGAAACAGCAGAGGTGTGTTTTACAGAGTGATAGACATGAAACAGCAGAGGTGTGTTTTACAGAGTGATAGACATGAAACAGCAGAGGTGTGTTTATAGAGTGATAGACATGAAACAGCAGAGGTGTGTTTTATAGAGTGATAGACATGGAAACAGCAGAGGTGTGTTTAATAGAGTGATAGACATGGAAAAAGCAGAGGTGTGTTTTATAGAGTGATAGACATGAAACAGCAGAGGTGTGTTTTACAGAGTGATAGACATGAAACAGCAGAGGTGTGTTTAATAGAGTGATAGACATGAAACAGCAGAGGTGTGTTTTATAGAGTGATAGACATGAAACAGCAGAGGTGTGTTTTACAGAGTGATAGACATGAAACAGCAGAGGTGTGTTTAATAGAGTGATAGACATGGAAAAAGCAGAGGTGTGTTTTATAGAGTGATAGACATGGAAACAGCAGAGGTGTGTTTATAGAGTGATAGACATGGAAACAGCAGAGGTGTGTTTATAGAGTGATAGACATGGAAAAAGCAGAGGTGTGTTTTATAGAGTGATAGACATGGAAACAGCAGAGGTGTGTTTTACAGAGTGATAGACATGGAAACAGCAGAGGTGTGTTTTACAGAGTGATAGACATGGAAACAGCAGAGGTGTGTTTTATAGAGTGATAGACATGGAAACAGCAGAGGTGTGTTTTATAGAGTGATAGACATGAAACAGCAGAGGTGTGTTTTATAGAGTGATAGACATGGAAACAGCAGAGGTGTGTTTTACAGAGTGATAGACATGGAAACAGCAGAGGTGTGTTTTACAGAGTGATAGACATGGAAACAGCAGAGGTGTGTTTTACAGAGTGATAGACATGGAAACAGCAGAGGTGTGTTTTACAGAGTGATAGACATGGAAACAGCAGAGGTGTGTTTTATAGAGTGATAGACATGAAACAGCAGAGGTGTGTTTTATAGAGTGATAGACATGGAAACAGCAGAGGTGTGTTTTACAGAGTGATAGACATGGAAACAGCAGAGGTGTGTTTTACAGAGTGATAGACATGAAACAGCAGAGGTGTGTTTTATAGAGTGATAGACATGGAAACAGCAGAGGTGTGTTTTACAGAGTGATAGACATGGAAACAGCAGAGGTGTGTTTTACAGAGTGATAGACATGGAAACAGCAGAGGTGTGTTTTACAGAGTGATAGACATGGAAACAGCAGAGGTGTGTTTTATAGAGTGATAGACATGGAAACAGCAGAGGTGTGTTTTACAGAGTGATAGACATGGAAACAGCAGAGGTGTGTTTTATAGAGTGATAGACATGGAAACAGCAGAGGTGTGTTTTACAGAGTGATAGAGATGGAAACAGCAGAGGTGTGTTTTATAGAGTGATAGACATGGAAACAGCAGAGGTGTGTTTTACAGAGTGATAGACATGGAAACAGCAGAGGTGTGTTTTACAGAGTGATAGACATGGAAACAGCAGAGGTGTGTTTTATAGAGTGATAGACATGGAAACAGCAGAGGTGTGTTTTATAGAGTGATAGACATGGAAACAGCAGAGGTGTGTTTTACAGAGTGATAGACATGGAAACAGCAGAGGTGTGTTTTCTGTGTAATTAGCAGCACAATGCAGACTGGCAGAATGTCAGTGCTCAGACAGTCGTTGGGAAAGAAGGAGCTAAATATGTGATCACCTCTCCCCACTGATTAGGCACCTCTAATGAAAGGAGTTCAATACTTTGTTAATGTCTGGCTGTGGGAGGAGAGCCTGTCAACAGAAACACTTGTTTATTTCAGTGTTTAAGTTAAAGTTTCACAGACTGGATCTGAAGTAAAAAAGTTCTGGGACACTGTAAAGTCCATGGAGAATGAGAACACCTCCTCCCAGCTGCCCACTGCACTGAAGATAGGAAACACTGTCACCACTGATAAATCCACCATAATTCAGAATTTCAATAAGCATTTTTCTACGGCTGGCCATGCTTTCCACCTGGCTACTCCTACCCCTGTCAATAGCACTGCACCCCCAACAGCAACTCGCCCAAGCCTTCCCCATTTCTCCTTCTCCCAAATCCATTCAGCTGATGTTCTGAAAGAGCTGCAAAATCTGGACCCCTACAAATCAGCCGGGCTAGACAATCTGGACCCTTTCTTTCTAAAATTATCTGCCGAAATTGTTGCCACCCCTATTACTAGCCTGTTCAACCTCTCTTTCGTGTCGTCTGAGATTCCCAAAGATTGGAAAGCAGCTGCGGTCATTCCCCTCTTCAAAGGGGGGGACACTCTTGACCCAAACTGCTACAGACCTATATCTATCCTACCATGCCTTTCTAAGGTCTTCGAAAGCCAAGTCAACAAACAGATTACCGACCATTTCGAATCTCACCATACCTTCTCTGCTATGCAATCTGGTTTCAGAGCTGGTCATGGGTGCACCTCAGCCACGCTCAAGGTCCTAAATGATATCTTAACCGCCATCGATAAGAAACATTACTGTGCAGCCGTATTCATTGATCTGGCCAAGGCTTTCGACTCTGTCAATCACCACATCCTCATCGGCAGACTCAACAGCCTTGGTTTCTCAAATGATTGCCTCGCCTGGTTCACCAACTACTTCTCTGATAGAGTTCAGTGTGTCAAATCGGAGGGTCTGTTGTCCGGACCTCTGGCAGTCTCTATGGGGGTGCCACAGGGTTCAATTCTTGGACCGACTCTCTTCTCTGTATACATCAATGAGGTCGCTCTTGCTGCTGGTGTGTCTCTGATCCACCTCTACGCAGACGACACCATTCTGTATACTTCCGGCCCTTCTTTGGACACTGTGTTAACAACCCTCCAGGCAAGCTTCAATGCCATACAACTCTCCTTCCGTGGCCTCCAATTGCTCTTAAATACAAGTGAAACTAAATGCATGCTCTTCAACCGATCGCTACCTGCACCTACCCGCCTGTCCAACATCACTACTCTGGACGGCTCTGACTTAGAATATGTGGACAACTACAAATACTTAGGTGTCTGGTTAGACTGTAAACTCTCCTTCCAGACCCATATCAAACATCTCCAATCCAAAGTTAAATCTAGAATTGGCTTCCTATTTCGCAACAAAGCATCCTTCACTCATGCTGCCAAACATACCCTTGTAAAACTGACCATCCTACCAATCCTCGACTTTGGCGATGTCATTTACAAAATAGCCTCCAATACCCTACTCAACAAATTGGATGCAGTCTATCACAGTGCAATCCGTTTTGTCACCAAAGCCCCATATACTACCCACCATTGCGACCTGTACGCTCTCGTTGGCTGGCCCTCGCTTCATACTCGTCGCCAAACCCACTGGCTCCATGTCATCTACAAGACCCTGCTAGGTAAAGTCCCCCCTTATCTCAGCTCGCTGGTCACCATAGCATCTCCCACCTGTAGCACACGCTCCAGCAGGTATATCTCTCTAGTCACCCCCAAAACCAATTCTTTCTTTGGCCGCCTCTCTTTCCAGTTCTCTGCTGCCAATGACTGGAACGAACTACAAAAATCTCTGAAACTGGAAACACTTATCTCCCTCACTAGCTTTAAGCACCAACTGTCAGAGCAGCTCACAGATTACTGCACCTGTACATAGCCCACCTATAATTTAGCCCAAACAACTACCTCTTTCCCAACTGTATTTAATTTATTTATTTATTTTGCTCCTTTGCACCCCATTATTTTTATTTCTACTTTGCATATTCTTCCATTGCAAAACTACCATTCCAGTGTTTTACTTGCTATATTGTATTTACCTTGCCACCATGGCCTTTTTTGCCTTTACCTCCCTTCTCACCTCATTTGCTCACATTGTATATAGACTTGTTTATACTGTATTATTGACTGTATGTTTGTTTTACTCCATGTGTAACTCTGTGTCGTTGTATCTGTCGAACTGCTATGCTTTATCTTGGCCAGGTCGCAATTGTAAATGAGAACTTGTTCTCAACTTGCCTACCTGGTTAAATAAAGGTAAAATAAAAAACTAAAAAGTATGAGTTGCTCTACAGTACGGTGACAGACAGTACGGCGACAGACAGTACAGTGGCATATTTTGTCTTGCCCATTCACCTTCTGAATGGTACACATACAGTGCCTTGCGAAAGTATTCGGCCCCCTTGAACTTTGCGACCTTTTGCCACATTTCAGGCTTCAAACATAAATATATAAAACTGTATTTTTTTGTGAAGAATCAACAACAAGTGGGACACAATCATGAAGTGGAACGACATTTATTGGATATTTCAAACTTTTTTAACAAATCAAAAACTGAAAAATTGGGCGTGCAAAATTATTCAGCCCCTTTACTTTCAGTGCAGCAAACTCTCTCCAGAAGTTCAGTGAGGATATCTGAATGATCCAATGTTGACCTAAATGACTAATGATGATAAATACAATCCACCTGTGTGTAATCAAGTCTCCGTATAAATGCACCTGCACTGTGATAGTCTCAGAGGTCCGTCAAAAGCGCAGAGAGCATCATGAAGAACAAGGAACACACCAGGCTGGTCCGAGATACTGTTGTGAAGAAGTTTAAAGCCGGATTTGGATACAAAAAGATTTCCCAAGCTTTAAACATCCCAAGGAGCACTGTGCAAGCGATAATATTGAAATGGAAGGAGTATCAGACCACTGCAAATCTACCAAGACCTGGCCGTCCCTCTAAACTTTCAGCTCATTCAAGGAGAAGACTGATCAGAGATGCAGCCAAGAGGCCCATGATCACTCTGGATGAACTGCAGAGATCTACAGCTGAGGTGGGAGACTCTGTCCATAGGACAACAATCAGTCGTATATTGCACAAATCTGGCCTTTATGGAAGAGTGGCAAGAAGAAAGCCATTTCTTAAAGATATCCATAAAAAGTGTTGTTTAAAGTTTGCCACAAGCCACCTGGGAGACACACCAAACATGTGGAAGAAGGTGCTCTGGTCAGGTGAAACCAAAATTGAACTTTTTGGCAACAATGCAAAACGTTATGTTTGGCGTAAAAGCAACACAGCTCATCACCCTGAACACACCATCCCCACTGTCAAACATGGTGGTGGCAGCATCATGGTTTGGGCCTGCTTTTCTTCAGCAGGGACAGGGAAGATCGTTAAAATTGATGGGAAGATGGATGGAGCCAAATACAGGACCATTCTGGAAGAAAACCTGATGGAGTCTGCAAAAGACCTGAGACTGGGACGGAGATTTGTCTTCCAACAAGACAATGATCCAAAACTTAAAGCAAAATCTACAATGGAATGGTTCAAAAATAAACATATCCAGGTGTTAGAATGGCCAAGTCAAAGTCCAGACCTGAATCCAATCGAGAATCTGTGGAAAGAACTGAAAACTGCTGTTCACAAATGCTCTCCATCCAACCTCACTGAGCTCGAGCTGTTTTGCAAGGAGGAATGGGAAAACATTTCAGTCTCTCGATGTGCAAAACTGATAGAGACATACCCCAAGCGACTTACAGCTGTAATCGCAGCAAAAGGTGACGCTACAAAGTATTAACTTAAGGGGGCTGAATAATTTTGCACGCCCAATTTTTCATTTTTTGATTTGTTAAAAAAGTTTGAAATATCCAATAAATGTCGTTCCACTTCATGATTGTGTCCCACTTGTTGTTGATTCTTCACAAAAAAATACAGTTTTATATCTTTGTTTGAAGCCTGAAATGTGGCAAAAGGTCGCAAAGTTCAAACTCAACGAAAGCCTGCTCGCATTTCACTGAGGTTGCTCCTCTGACCAATATGCTCTCTGTCTCTGTGTGGGGGTTAGGTAGGATGGTATTACATGATAAGTAATTAAGCTGAAGACAATAGTGTGTGGCTGGTGATTGATTGATGAGTGACTGTGTGTATGTTGTCATGCTGACTGTACGCCTTCCACCCTGACACCACTGAGTTTATGGCTGACGTTCAATGGTGGGGATCAGCTTACCATGAGATGTTTATTGATACTTGAGAGAGAGAGAGATGGGATGAGTCTGTAGCCTGAGCAGGGCATGAGATGGGAAGAGTGTGTAGCCTGAGCAGGGAATGAGATGGGAAGAGTGTGTAGCCTGAGCAGGGCATGAGATGGGAAGAGTGTGTACCCTGAGCAGGGAATGAGATGGGATGAGTCTGTAGCCTGAGCAGGGAATGCGATGGGATGAGTCTGTAGCCTGAGCAGGGCATGATATGGGATGAGTCTGTAGCCTGAGCAGGGCATGATATGGGATGAGTCTGTAGCCTGAGCAGGGAATGCGATGGGATGAGTCTGTAGTCTGAGCAGGGAATGCGATGGGATGAGTCTGTAGCCTGAGCAGGGAATGCAATGGGATGAGTCTGTAGCCTGAGCAGGGAATGCGATGGGATGAGTCTGTAGCCTGAGCAGGGAATGCGATGGGATGAGTCTGTAGCCTGAGCAGGGAATGCGATGGGATGAGTCTGTAGCCTGAGCAGGGCATGAGATGGGATGAGTCTGTAGCCTGAGCAGGGCATGAGATGGGATGAGTCTGTAGCCTGAGCAGGGTAGACCTGGGATGAGTCTGTAGCCTGAGCAGGGTAGACCTGGGATGAGTCTGTAGCCTGAGCATGGTAGACCTGGGATGAGTCTGTAGCCTGAGCAGGGTAGACCTGGGATGAGTCTGTAGCCTGAGCAGGGTAGACCTGGGATGAGTCTGTAGCCTGAGCAGGGTAGACCTGGGATGAGTCTGTAGCCTGAGCAGGGTAGACCTGGGATGAGTCTGTAGCCTGAGCAGGGTAGACCAGGGATGAGTCTGTAGCCTGAGCAGGGTAGACCTGGGATGAGTCTGTAGCCTGAGCAGGGTAGACCTGGGATGAGTCTGTAGCCTGAGCAGGGTAGACCAGGGATAGAGTTTAATGGCTTAAAATAAAGGTGAAAAATATGGCAGAAATAATGAGCTCCTTGTATTCAAATCAAATCAAATTTTATTTGTCACATGTGCTGAATACAACAGTGAAATGCTTACTTACAGGCTCTAGCCAACAATGTACTTTTAAGAAAAATAAGTGTTAATTCAAAAATAGGTAAGTAAAAAATGTAAATAACACATAATTAAACAGCAGCAGTAAAATAACAGTAGCGAGGCTATATACAGTACAAGGGATTCCGGAACAGAGTCAATTAGCTCTTGAAATATGCAAACTCATCTGAACATTCTATCGTTATAGTATAGAGAACTAGCTGTTTCTCTATTAGTCATACTATAGGGTTTGCTATTTAACAAATCTATATACTGTATATATTTAACTAGGACAAATTTACAATGACGGCCTACACCAGCCAAACCCGGATGACACTGGGCCAATTATGCGCAGCCCTATGAGGACTCACAATTACGGCCGGTTGTTATACAACCTGGAATCAAACCAGGACGTCTGTAGTGACGCCTCTAGCACAGAGATGCAGAGCTATGTGAGAACCTAATGATTTAGGTCTATAGTATGTCTTTAAAATAGTTTATTGATTTAGCTGTGGGTTACAGTAGCACATGTTGTTTCTGTTTGTCGTTAAGGTGAAGCATACATTGCAATGCATACTGTACATAAATTGTGTATACTGACTGACAGTCAAATGTTTTGTCAGCACACTGTGTTACACACATTAGGTTTTATATGATGGGTTATTCGGTAAATACACAAAACCCAAACTATCCAGCACTTTCCGAACTAGTCTATTCATACAATGTATCTCTTATTTAGTACTAAATAGATTGCAGAAACATTGGCCCAATAAAGTGTGGTGAACAAACTAAAAATATGTCTTTAGTCCATCTCAGATAGACTCTGAATGGGAGAAATCTACAGCCCATTTTGGTTTTGTTTATGTTCGGGTGCCCCATGAAAAATTATTTTAATCACATAAATGCATCCTGGTTGGAGTGTAGTTTCACATCCATTTGATTGGATCTTCACTTTTCTGCTTGTTCTCTGGTACACTAGGGTCCCACTGAGGGGTTAGACCGTACCACTAGGGTCCCACTGAGGGGTTAGACCGTACCACTAGGGTCCCACTGAGGGGTTGGGCCGTACCACTAGGGTCCCACTGAGGGGTTAGACCGTACCACTAGGGTCCCACTGAGGGGTTAGACCGTACCACTAGGGTCCCACTGAGGGGTTAGACCGTACCACTAGGGTCCCACTGAGGGGTTGGTCCGTACCACTAGGGTCCCACTGAGGGGTTAGACCATACCACTAGGGTCCCACTGAGGGGTTGGGCCGTACCACTAGGGTCCCACTGAGGGGTTGGGCCGTACCACTAGGGTCCCACTGAGGGGTTGGGCCGTACCACTAGGATCCCACTGAGAGGTTGGGCCGTACCACTAGGGTCCCACTGAGGGGTTGGGCCGTACCACTAGGGTCTGTTTGAATAACTGACTGTTAGCTATTGATGTCCAGGAGAAGTTTCTCATCACATAGTATTTGATATTTTCTATCAGCCCTTTCCTTCCAAGCTTGACTTTAAAGAAATGACTGTGTGAAATATGAATGGATGTGAAATAGGACTCAATAAGATCAACAACTGCTGCGCACAATCAGGCAGATGTGCTTATTGCCGTTTTTTGGTTATTTCAATGTTGACTATAGCTCTTCATTAGTTAGACGAAGAGACTAAAATTGTGTTGTTGAAAGTATTAATGGCTGCTTCTCTCAGTCCAATCCAGTGAGTCTGATGGTTTAGAAGGAACTGTGTGTTTAAACTACTACTGTAGTTTCTATTATGACAGATGCTGTGGTTCATTATGTTGTAGGTAAACAGACTTTTTAACACTTGTGCACCCAGGCAACGCAAACGGACACACACACACACACACACACATACTGTTCCGTCCTATGCAATCCTGACACACACACCCTTTTCTGATGCAAATGCGTTTCCATGGCACCTGGCTGCATGGAAACATAAAGTGTTTATCCAAATCAGCTGCCACATCCATCATACAGCTCAGTCTTCAACACCCATTACAGTCCTGCGAGGCTCAGTTGTTAGAGCATGGTGCTTGCAAAGCCAGGGTTGTGGATTTGATGAAAATGTATGTGCTCTGGATAAATGTACAAAATGACACTGTCCTGTCCAACAACAGAGCTCAGCACCTCTCCATGCTAACCAGCTCAGTGTTAGCCAAGGGCTAAGGAAGCGTACAGTGACTCATTACGACTATATGTTTTCTCCAGGCAGATTACATGGTTACGAACAACTCCAGGCCAAGCCGACTCCTAGGGAATGCAGAGGGGAGAAGTGGTGACTGGTTTACTTTAGTTAATTTGGATCCCCATTAACTGTTTCTCATGCAGCAGCTACTCTTCCTGGGGTCCAAATGGTGAGGTCAGCAGAGAGCTGAGCAGACTGCAGTGGCTGTGTGACTAGCTGATGGGGATTGTCATTAAGGGGGTTTGTCATGAGTGGTCTAATAATGTTGAAAGCTGCTATGTAAAAAAGGAGGTGGTAACACAGAGTGGAAATGACCTGCCAGTGCCACTACCACGAGGAATGACGGTCTCATGGACCCCTCAAGGCCACACGCCTTCATAATGCCTTTTATAAAGACAGTTTCTGGTATGAAGAATAGCCCCTGCTAACTATGAGTTGATATCCTTAGTTAATATCTGGTGAGAGAATGAACTTCAGGAGCTACGTGAGGTATATTGGTGCTCAGTGTGAAATATTGCAGTTCTGCCACATGGTCTCACCTGGCGTTCCACAGGGTCTCACCTGGCGTTCCACAGGGTCTCACCTGGCGTTCCACAGGGTCTCACCTAGCGTTCTACAGGGTTTGATTTTGGGTCCGCTACTGTTTTAGTTTATATATGTTACCCCTTGGCAGCGTTATCAGAAAACACAGAATTGATTTTCAATGCTACGCAGACGATACACAACTTTACTTTTCTCTGTCGCCAGAAGATTTTCGCTCCACGGATAAACGATTAGACTAATAGTGATTTAAATACTTGGATGGCTCACAGCTTCCTACAGCTAAATCAAGAGAAGACAGGTAATTATTGTTGTAGACAAAGCACAGAGAGAGAATCTGGCCACACATTTTAATTCACGGGCAATAAAGATAAAACACAAGGTAAAAAACGTAGGTGTCATTTTAGATTCTTAACTCAATTTCAAATCACACATTAGGGATGTGACCAAAATAGCTTTTTTTCCCCAAGTGAGGAACATTGCCAAGGTGCGGCCGTTTCTCTCTCCGGCTGATACAGAGAGACTCATCCATTATTTTACTACTGTAATGCTCTCCTGTCTGGTCTACTCAAGAAACGCATTGGTCAACTGCAAAACATACAGAATGCTGCAGCATGGGTACTGACCAAGACCAGACAGAGAGCACACATTACACTGGTTTAAAGGTCTCTGCACTGGCTACCTGTGAGTTTTACAATTCATTTTAAGATTCTTCCATTTGGTTTTTAAATCAATCCACGGTTGTGCACCCCAATACATGTCAGACATACTTTTAAGTTATATACGCAGTAGGTCCCTCAGGTCCTCTGGTACTGGCCTTTTAACTATCCCAAAGCCCAGGACCAAGAGGCATGGAGAAGCAGCCATTAGTTATTATGATCCCAGCCTCTGGAATAGCCTGCCAGAGAACCTGAGGGGGCTGAAACTGTGAACATATTTAAAATCTTGAAAAACTTTTTTTAGCTTTGCTTTTCCTTAAGGTGCTTTATAAGTTGTTGAGTTTTTTTTTTTTTTTTTTTTTTTTAATCTTATGTTTGTTGTGTAGTAAATATTTCAGCTTTTATTTTCATCGTTTTTTAAATATTTTCCCCGGTGAAACACAGTCCATGTCTGAAATGTGCTGTTTAAATAAAGCTTGATTTGATAAGAAGTAGTGATATGAGTGTGAATTCAAAGATGTGTATACAAAACTTGCTACTCACTCAGTGGTTGAAAGATACCTTTTTTGTGCATGGTTGTGTGTGTGTGTGTGTGTGACGCATGACCCAACGCATGACCCAATCCCAGAGAGCTGAAATGGAATCTCCTTTTCTGGCAGCGGGTTCATGCTGTGGAATATATGAGAGTATTTACTCTCATCTCTCATACAGGAGGAGTGAAACTCTCTCATCATAATTCCTTATTCATGAGGGATCAGGTCTACTCTTTTCTAAGCATTATGCAAAGCAGCAGCCTCTGACAGTAGATACATCTGCATCCCAATATTCCCTCTGTAATACATGACTTTTGACAAGAGTATGGCCCCTGGTCAGTAATGCATTCATAATGTAGGGATGCAGACCTATATTAAGGTGCATTCTGGGAAACTGTGAGGTGCTATTTCAATAGAGAAGAGGGATGTTGGCAGAATCCTTGTTTTTTTTTGCCTCCCGTCTAATAATATCTCTCGATTCGACGTCTGAATGTGATGATTTAAACTAAAGGTGAAGAGGACAGCTAGGTTTCAGAAGGGGTTTGTGAGGTAGCAGTCACACTGGTTTGTACCTGGAGTTTGTTTGTGCCTTCCTGGCCATGAAGCAGTGTGCTCTCTCACCTGCTTATGCAAATGAAAATGTATTTGCTGAAGAAGTCACTGTTGTTGACCTCTGTGGTGTCTATGTCACAGTGAATTTGCCCTAGGCCTAGAAAACTTCAGCAGAATTCTTCTGGATACCATCATGCTGTTTCAATGCGTCTCCACACTCTGTTAAAGAGGAGTTTGCATAGAGCTTGGTATAACATGGCGAAAACTACTTTGTCATTCTGTATGCAAAACCATTTAATTGATTGTCTTATGCTATTCAAATGTTGTTGCAGGCCCCTTTTTGTGTTTTTATTTGCATATGGAAAAACAAAAACGTGGTCCACGTTGATCCACAAATAAACTACGATTCAGTTGGATTTTCCTTTTGAAAGCATTAGTTGAATTTCTTTGTGTAGGGCAAGCTTGCTCACTCTATCACACCCTGTCATTGTCACTGAGCCCTACATTTCTCAAGAGCCAGCCAAGACATTCTCTACAGTTGACAGTTTCACTTTGTTAATGAATTCCCAAATACCTACAAGAATATTCTAAGTTATTTTATTTTAATTCAGTTTTTTTATTTCAGAAGTCATCCCATGGAGGCAAGTTTCTCTAAGATATCTCTGTCCTATATCAGATATCCACAATCACTTCTACAGTATTTACATGAGATCAGTTGTGTCTGTTAGTTTGACCTGAATGACTGTGATATCAATGACTGTAAAACCCATTGCTATTTTTTTGTCTATTCACAATGTGTATCTGCCATCTTGAGCATTTGTCCTGGGCAGCATACTGTATTTGTGTATTATCTTGTGTAAAGAGCTCTGTTCATCCATGCACTCTGAACTGACCCTGCCATTCCACACAGGTTCGTGTGTGTATCTGCCTTACATGCCCCTAGGTCATCCATCTATTCACTCCAATTCACCGCTGTCTCTTATAATATATACTATATATACAAAAGTATGTGGACACCCCTTCAAATTAGTGGATTATAAAATTAAGCACACAGCCATGCAATCTCCCTAGACAAACATTGGCAGAAGAATGGCCTCACTGAAGAGCTCAGTGACTTTCAGTGACCTTTTTGTTGGCACTGTCATAGGATGTCACATTCCCAACAAGTCAGTTCGTCAAATGTCCGCCCTGCTAGATCTGCCCCGGTCAACTGTAAGTGCTCTTATTGTGAAGTGGAAATGTCTAGGAGCAACAACGGCTCAGCCGCGAAGTGGTAGGCCACACAAACTCACAGAATGGGACCGCCTAGTGCTGCAGCACGTAGTGTGTAAAAATCGTCTGTCCTCAGTTGTAACACTCACTACCGTTCCAAACTGCCTCTGGAAGCAACGTCAGCACAAGAACTGTTCGTTGGAAGCTTCATGAAATGGGTTTCCATGGCCGAACAGCCGCACACAAGCCTAAGATTACCATGCTCAATGCCAAGCGTCGGCTGGAGGGGTTTGTCCGACATCACTAATGCTCTTGTTGCTGGATGGAATCAAGTCCCTATAGCAATGTTCCAACATCTAGTGGAAAGCCTTGCCAGAAGAGTGGAGGCTATTACAGCAGCAAAGGGGGAACCAACTCCATATCCATATTAATGAGTGGAGGCTGTTATAGCAGCAAAGGGGGAACCAACTCCATATTAATGAGTGGAGGCTGTTATAGCAGCAAAGGGGGAACCAACTCCTTATTAAGGAGTGGAGGCTGTTACAGCAGCAAAGGGGGAACCAACTCCATATTAATGAGTGGAGGCTGTTACAGCAGCAAAGGGGGAACCAACTCCTTATTAAGGAGTGGAGGCTGTTACAGACGCAAAGGGGAACCAACTCCATATTAATGAGTGGAGGCTGTTACAGCAGCAAAGGGGGAACCAACTCCATATTAATGAGTGGAGGCTGTTATAGCGGCAAAGGGGGAACCAACTCCATATTAATGAGTGGAGGCTGTTATAGCAGCAAAGGGGGAACCAACTCCATATTAATGAGTGGAGGCTGTTACAGCAGCAAAGGGGGAACCAACTCCATATTAATGAGTGGAGGCTGTTATAGCAGCAAAGGGGGAACCAACTCCATATTAATGAGTGGAGGCTGTTATAGCAGCAAAGGGGGAACCAACTCCATATTAATGAGTGGAGGCTGTTACAGCAGCAAAGGGGTGAACCAACTCCATATTAATGAGTGGAGGCTGTTACAGCAGCAAAGGGGGAACCAACTCCTTATTAAGGAGTGGAGGCTGTTACAGACGCAAACGGGAACCAACTCCATATTAATGAGTGGAGGCTGTTACAGCAGCAAAGGGGGAACCAACTCCTTATTAAGGAGTGGAGGCTGTTATAGCAGCAAAGGGGGAACCAACTCCATATTAATGAGTGGAGGCTGTTATAGCAGCAAAGGGGGAACCAACTCCATATTAATGAGTGGAGGCTGTTATAGCAGCAAAGGGGGAACCAACTCCATATTAATGAGTGGAGGCTGTTATAGCAGCAAAGGGGGGGACCAACTCCATATTAATTTTGGAATGAGATGTTAGACGAGCAGGTGTCTACATGCTTTTGATCATGTAGATATTTAGTGGTAGAGCTACTTTATGTGGATTGGATAGATTGGTCTGTCTGCTTAAGTTATCAGGTGTGTCTCTCTTTGCAGGGCAACAACTTGTATTTTCATTGGTGAGCTAACTACTTGTGTTGTAGTGGATGATTGTCTGGTTAACTTCTAGTTGTTGTGTTTCCTTGCAGGGCATCAACATCGCGGGGTCAAGTAATGCTGAGACTGCTCCTCCTGCCAACCCAGGGATGTACCAACTGGACATCACTCTAAAGAGGGGACACAACCTCGCCATCAGGGACAGAGGAGGTATCTCTCTATGGGATCCATCTCTCTCTTTCTCTATCTCTCTGTGGGATCCATCTATCTCTATCTCTATCTCTCTGTGGGATCCATCTCTCTCTTTCTCTATCTCTCTGTGGGATCCATCTCTCGTTCTCTCTTTCTCCATCTCTCTGTGGGATCCATCTCCATCTCTCTTTCTCTTTCTCTTTCTCTCTTTGGGATCCATCTCTCTCTCTCTCTATCCCTCTTTCTCTCTCTCTCGCTGCTCCCGAGTGGTGCAGCGGTCTAAGGCACTGCATCTCAGTGCTAGAGGTGTCACTGCAGACCCTGGTTTGTTTCCAGGCTGTATCACAACTGGCCGTAATTGGGAGCCGGGGTAGGCCGTCATTGTAAATAAGAGTTTGTTTTTAACTGGTTTGCCTGGTTTCATAACAAATGAAAAAAATAAACTCTGTGGGATCCATCTCTCTCTGTTTACCTCTTTCTCTATCTCTTTAGGATCCATCTCTCTCTGTTTACCTCTTTCTCTATCTCTTTAGGATCCATCTCTCTCAATTCAATTTCAATTTAAGTGGCTTTATTGGCATGGGAAAACCTCTCTCTATCTCTGTGGGTTATATCACTCTCTCTCTCTCTCTCTCTCTATCTCTGTGGGTTATATCACTCTCTCTATCTCTGTGGGTTCTACCTCTCTCTTTTTCTCTCTGTTTGGATTTCTCTGTGGATATCCTCTCTCTTTCTTTATGGATTTTCGATCTCTCTCTCTTTCTCTCTTTGGATTCCATCTGTCTTTTTCTGTGAATTCTCTCTCTCTCTCTCTCTCTCTCTCTCTCTCTCTCTCTCTCACACACACCCTGTTTCTTTGTCTCTCTGTCTTGTAGACTACTCATTAGGACTGCTAAAATAGGCCTTTCCACATCCAGCAGCAGAGGGCTATAATTGCAGCCTGCGTCTGGTTTGCTGACTGTTAAAGTAACTGTACTCATAATCTTATACTCATAATTGTGGCTGAAGCAAATAAATAAAAAATAAACTGTAAACAGACCGTTTAAAAAATGCTTGCTTTTGCACCATAGAAGATGAAGGCCAATCAGCGTTCTACTCGCATGAATATTTTTAATGACCGGTAGGACCACACCATTTTGTTTTTGGGGTATGCCCACTCCATTCCAAAACAGAAAAGCAGCTTTTTAACATACTTCATTACATTTTTTTGGAAGAAAAACTATTCCACTCATATTGCAATTAATTATAGGTCATATTTCATGTAAATCTGGAAATACTGGACAGTTACTTTAATGCAATGATCATAATGGGTGTGAGCCGAATGCAACCAAATGCACAGAGATGTCTGTCTGTGTATCAAAGAAATACAGCACTTAGTTGTTGTATTTATTACAGATTCTACAAGTCAATTTAAGATTTTTATAGGATCCCATTGAAAAGGAGGTTCTCCCTTTTCTCTTAAGCTATAAAGGGATAGTAAAATGAAATAGCTCTTTACTATTTATGATCGGGCTCTTACTGAATCGAAAGAGGGAAAACCGAAGTGATCTCTTACCAAGTCTCAGAAGCAGAACTGCTGTCCTCACAGGTGTTGAAACAGTAATACTCAGAGAGCAAAAGCTCCATGCCCCTCCCTAGGAGTCTGGCAGGCTATAGCTCAACCACTCTATGGGACATCACATGAATCTATCTCAGTCCAGGCACGGATCATCAGTGTGTGTGTGGGAGAGCGTTGGTCTACAGCCAGGGCACCAGCAATAGAGCAGTCTGTCTCAGAAACCAATGGGACCCCCTGACAAGTGGAGCAGATATACAGGAGGCCATAATTCTCCTTATCTCCTCACATAGAGCTCAGGCTATTAGACCTGACATATAGGGGAGAATGAGATCCTATTAGACCTGTCATAGAGGGGAGAATGAGATCCTATTAGACCTGTCATAGAGGGGAGATTGAGATCCTATTAGACCTGTCATAGAGGGGAGAATGAGATCCTATTAGACCTGTCATAGAGTGGAGAATGAGATCCTATTAGACCTGTCATAGAGGGGAGAATGAGATCCTATTAGACCTGTCATAGAGGGGAGAATGAGATCCTATTAGACCTGTTATAGAGGGGATAATGAGATCCTATTAGACCTGTCATAGAGGGGTGAACGAGATCCTATTAGACCTGTCATAGAGGGGAGAATGAGATCATATTAGACCTGTCATAGAGGGGAGAATGAGATCCTATTAGACCTGTCATAGAGGGGAGAATGATATCCTATCTTGACCTGAGACCTGTAATATATATCTTTGTCACATAACTGCTATAATGCATCATTCTCCTGGACCTAAGGCACTCACCCCTGTCCAAATTAGCTTCCAATGACAACCTCTGGTGAGGTACTACATGGCTGTGACCAGGTGATGCCCCACTGTCTGCTCTCTCCCAGGTGGTTGGGTGTTACTGGGCGATGGTGATGGCGGGGTACAGCCACAGAGCTGACGTCCCCAATATAGCACACTACTTTAGACCAGAGCCCATAAGGCACCCTATTCCCTATATAGTGCACTACTTTAGGCCAGAGCCCATAGGGCACCCTATTCCCTACATAGTGCACTACTTTTGACTAGAGCACTATGTAGGGAATAGGGTACCATTTGAAACACAGCCAAGACTATAGTATCATGACCACTGGACCTGGTAGGACAGAGACCAGATCACCAGCTCTAAGTCTGGCTGATGGAATGTACTATATACATGCTGAGGAAATTAGAACAAGTGGGTTGGGTGTTTTGTTTTTGTTTACTGTAGAGCAATAGTAATAGGATGCATAGACATGACACAGGTAATGTGAGTGTAGCTTCACAATTCATGCTTTTAAAAAGTTTACAATTGAACCACAGAAGTTGTTTGAGTATTTCCACTGTGAAAGCTTGTTTTCTGAATGGAGAGTCAGGGTGGGTGTGGCTTTGGTTCAGGTGTCATGTGCTTGGAGAGGCTGTTATTGCTGTATGCCCTTTATTATGAAATTTAAAGGGCCGTGTGTGTGTGTGTGTGTGTAGTTTAGCATTTTCCCAAGCGTTCCTCGTCTGCCTCTACAAACCCTGTGCCTTCTGAGATTGACGATAAGACCAGTCAACGTGTTAAATCAAAGTTTATTTGTCACGTGCGCCGAATACAACAGGTATAAGGTGTAAGGTAGACCTTCCAGTGAAATGCTTACTTACAGGCTCTAACCAATAGTGCAAAAAAGGTGTTAGGTGAACAATAGGTAAATAAAGAAATAAAACAACAGTAAAAAGACAGGCTATATGCAGTAGCGAGGCTATATACAGTAGCGAGGCTATATACAGTAGCGAGGCTATATACAGTAGCGAGGCTACTTACAGACAACGGTTAGTCGGGCTGATTGAGGTAGTATGTACATGTAGATATGGTTAAAGTGACTATACATATATGATGAACAGAGAGTAGCAGTAGCGTAAAAGATGGGTTGGCGGGTGGTGGGTGGCGGGACACAATGCAGATAGCCCGGTTAGCCAATGTGCGGGAGCACTGGTTGGTCGGCCCAATTGAGGTAATATGCACATGAATGTGTAGTTAAAGTGACTATGCATATATAATAAACAGAGAGTAAAAAGAGGGGTTGGGGGGGGGGGGGGGGGTTTGGGGGAGGCACACAATACAAATAGTCCAGGTAGCCATTTGATTACCTGTTCAGGAGTCTTATGGCTGGGGGTAAAAACTGTTGAGAAGCCTTTTTGTCCTAGACTTGGCACTCCGGTAACGCTAGCCATGCGGTAGGAGAGAGAACAGTCTATGACTGGGGTGGCTGGGGTCTTTGACAATTTTTAGGTCTTTTGACACCGCCTGGTATAGAGGTCCTGGATGGCAGTCAGCTTAGCCCCAGTGATGTACTGGGCCGTACGCACTACCCTCTGTAGTGCCTTGCGGTCAGAGGCCGAATAATTGCCATACCAGGCAGTGATGCAACCAGTAAGGATGCTCTCGATGTTGTAGCTGTAGAACCTTTTGAGGATCTCAGGACCCAGGCCAAATCTTTTTAGTTTCCTGAGGGGGAATAGGTTTTGTCGTGCCCTCTTCACGACTGTCTTGGTGTGTTTGGACCATTCTAGTTTGTTGTTGATGTGGACACGAGGAACTTGAAGCTCTCAACCTGCTCCACTACAGCCCCGTTGATGAGAATGTGGCTGCAGCACAGCATAGCACACAGCCACCAATCCTATTACCTCAATATGGGGCTCAATATGTTTGCATGTAATAACTAATAATTATGTAAACGTGATATTCCGTTGCTAATGGAAGACACTGAAGTCTAGAATATATCGTGAGAGAGTTGTTGAACTTTGTCTGCTCCCTTTTGTGGTATTGTATACGGCCATGTTGACTCAAATAAACATCTGGCTTTATTGAATCTTCCTCTGCTGTTTGTTCTACCTTGTCATTACCCTCAACTGAGGCATTACTATTTTCAGATATCCTGCTATGTCATTATTTACTCTATTCCATACATCTTCAAATGCCATTTTATTTCTTTATTTTTCATCATCTTGCGATACTATCTCTTTTATAGATGATTTGTTTTCTGTATTCATCCAGTCTCACCATGTCATGCTTCTTACCCAGGCAAAATATGCCAGAGCTACCACACACTAAATGATACTTCTCTTCAATTGTGTGGATTTTGTTTTGTTTGTCGCTACTTTATCACTACTCTGGACGGTTCTGACTTAGAATATGTGGACAACTACAAATACCTAGGTGTCTGATTAGACTGTAAACTCTCCTTCCAGACTCATATTAAGCATCTCCAATCCAAAATTAAATCTAGAATCGGCTTCCTATTTCGCAACAAAGCATCTTTCACTCATGCTGCCAAACATACCCTCGTAAAACTGACTATCCTACTGATCCTTGACTTCTGCGATGTCATTTACAAAATAGCCTCCAACACTTTACATAGCAAATTGGATCACAGTGCCATCCGTTTCGGCACCAAAGCCCCATATACTACCCACCACTGAGACCTGTATGCTCTCGTTGGTTGGCTCTAGCTTCATATTCGTCGCCAAACCCACTGGCGCCAGGTCATCTATAAGTCCTTGCTAGGTAAAGCCCCGCCTTATCTCAGCTCAATGGTCACCATAACAGCACCCATCTGTAGCATGCGCTCCAGCAGGTATATTTCACTGGTCACCCCCAAAGCCAATTCCCCCATTGGCCGCCTTTCCTTACAGTTCTCAACTGTCAAAGACTTGAACAAATTGCTAAAATCACTTAAGCTGGAGACTCATATCTCCCTCACTAACTTTAAGCATCAGCTATCAGTGCAGCTTACAGATCATTTCACCTGTACATAGCCCCTCTGTAAATAGCCCATCCAACTACCTCATCCCCATATTGTTATTTATTTTATTTATATATTTAAAAAACAAATGTTGCTCCTTTGCACACCATTTTCATTACTTGCACGTTAATCTTCTGCAAATCTATCACTCCAGTGTTTATTTGTGAAATTGTCATTATTTCACCACTACGGTCTATTTATTGCCTTACCTCCCTAATCTTACTTCATTTGCACACACTGTATAAAGATTTTTCTATTGTGTTATTGACTGTGCGATTTTTTTATCCCATGTGTAACTGTAACTCTGTGTTGTTGTTTGTGTCACACTGCTTTGCAGTTGTAAATTAGAACTTGTTCTCAACTGGCCTACCTGGTTAAATAAAGGTGAAATAAATACAAATCGATGACAAACTTTTAACCACACGTCTCTACCATTCGCGCTCTCTCTATCCCTCTGTCTCTCCATCTCCCACTCTCTCCATCCCTAAGGCTGATAATTAAGGAGGTGATTTGTGAGTTGGAGAACAGGGGGAACATTTGTGGTCAGTATCTCTCCTGAGTGTGTGTCTGATAGAGTACTCTTCAGAACATCTATATGGGCGGCAGGTAGCCTCGGTTAGAGCAATGGGCCAGTAACCGAAAGGTGAAAAATCTGCCATTGTTCCCTTGAGCACGGCACTTAACCCTAATTGACCTCACTCTCTGTGGGCGTCTCACATGGAGTTGGATAAGCAAGAAACTCATTTCCATTACACACAATTGTCTAACAGGACCAATATAAGCCCCCCAAATTATTATTATTATTATTATTATTATTATAGATAATCCTACATTTAGTAGTCTCACTGGGTAGGAGTTGGCAAAGTTCACATTTGTAGTAAAAGACAAGAGGTTTGGTGTGAATCGGTTGAGCACAGAGATATGTCATTTTAATTTGTTGAGCATATTAGGATGAGACTAGTTTCTGTATAATGTTGTGTAAAATGACATTACCACTCTTCACACTGACTACAGGCCAGAGCTCTGTTCCATCACAGCTTTGGGTGTCAAGAGCAGGTGGCAAAAAAATCTCCTCAATTACCCTATAATTGAAATCAAGTCAAAGTTTATTGTTCGCGTACACAGATTTGCTGAGGTTATTTTTTAAATGTATCTTCTTCTTAATGCATTTGAGCCAATTAATTGTGTTGTGACAAGGTAGGAGTGGTATACAGAAGATAACCCTATTTGGTAAAAGAACAAGTCCATATTATTATTAAGAACAGAGAAACGACAGCCCATCATTACTTTAAGACATGAAGGTCAGTCAACCCGGAACAGTTTAAGAACTTTGAACGTTTCTTCAAGTGCAGTCGCCGCAAAAACCATCAAGCGCTGTGAAGAAACTGTCTCTCACAAGGACCGCCACAGGAAAGGAAGACCCAGAGTTACCTCTGCTGCAGAGGATATTAGTGCTCTTTAATTATTATTATTATTTTTTAAATATTTTTTATATCAGTTTATTTTAGAAACTAATTTCTTAACACTTCATTTTCTTAAACCTGCATCGTTGGTTAAGGGCTTGTAAGTAATCACTTCACTGTAAGGTGTATTGTTGTATTCAGCGCATGTGACAAGTTCATTAGAGTTAACTGCACCTGTTAAAAAGAGACTGCGTGAATCAGGCCTTCATGATCTAATTGCTGCAAAGAAACCACTACTAAAGGACACCAATAACAAGAAGAGACTTGCTTGGGCCAAGAAATATTAGCAATGGACATTAGACCGGTGGAAATCTGTCCTTTGGTCTGATGAGTCCAATTTGAGATTTTTGGTTCCAACTGCTGTGTCTTTGTGAGACGTAGAGTAGGTGAACAGGTGATCTCAACATGTGTGGTTCCCACGTTGAAGCATGGAGGAGGAGGTGTGATGGTATGGGGGTGCTTTGCTGGTGACACTGCCTGTGATTTATTTAGAATTCAAGGCACACTTAACCAGCATTCTGCGGCGATATGCCATTCCGTCTGGTTTGAGCTTAGTTGAACTATAATTTGTTTTCCAACAGGACAATGACCCAAAACACACCTCCAGGCTGTGTAAGGGCTATTTGATCAAGGAGAGTTATGTAGTGCTGCATCAGATGACCTGGCCTCCATAATCCCCCGACCTCAACCCAGTTGTGGAAACAGTTGTGGAAACATTTGAAGGATGATCAATGGAAACAGGATGCATCAATTTCGACTCCCATAGCAAAGGGTCTGAATAGTAATGTAAATAAGGTATTTTTTTATTTTATATATCATAAATTTGCAAACATTTCTAAAATCTATTTTCAGTTTGTCATTATTGTGTGTTGATGAGCAAAAAGGCTGTAACATAATATTTATTTGACACCTTTTTCTCCCCAATTTCGTGGTATCCAATTGTTAGTAGCTACTATCTTGTCTCATCGCTACAACTCCCGTACGGGCTCGGGAGAGACGAAGGTTGAAGGTCATGCGTCCTCCGATACACAACCCAACCAAGCCGCACTGCTTCTTAACACAGCGCACATCCAACCCGGAAGCCAGCCGCACCAATGTGTCGGAGGAAACACCGTGCACCTGGCAACCTTGGTTAGCGTGCACTTGTCTAATCGCTGGTGCACGATTAGACAAGGATATCCCTACCGGCCAAACCCTCCCTAACCCGGACGACGCTAGGCCAATTGTGCTTCGCTCCACAGACCTCCCGGGCGCGGCCGGTTACGACACAGCCTGGACGCGAACCCAGAGTCTCTGGTGGCACAGCTGGAACCAACAGGACCCTGAAGTACAGCGCCCTTAACGCTGCAGTACAGCGCCCTTAACCACTGTGCCACCCGCGAGGCCCCACGTAACAACATTTTGAAAAAAATCGATGGATCTGAATACTTTCCGAATGCATTGTACATAAAACGTGTGTAAAATGTCTATGTACAGTACATAGGGCAGCAGTCTCTAAGGTGAAGGGTAGAGTACCGGGTGGTAGCAGTGACTAAGGTTCAGGGCAGGGTACGGGGCAGAGGCCAGCTAGTGATTTTACAGTCTGATGGCCTGGATATAGAAGCTGTTTTTCAGTCTCTCGGCTTTGATCCACCTGTACTGTCTCTGCCTTCTAGATGGTAGCTGGGTGTACAGGCCATGCTTGGGCGACTGAGGTCCTTGATGATCTTGTTGGCCTTCCTGTGACACCTAGTGCTGTAGATGTCCTGGAGGACAGGTATTGTGCCCCCGGTAATGCGTTAGGCTGACCACAGTAACAGCAGCGAATGTGATGAGTCAAAAAAGTTTGTGCAAAAAGGGTCAATGCAGATAGTCCGGTTAGCTATTGGTTAACTATTTAACTAACTATTTAGCAGTCTGTTCAGGGTCCTGTTGGTTGCATCTGTATCGCTTGCCGTGCAGTAGCAGAGCGAATAGTCTATGACTTGGGTGGCTTGAGTCTGACAATTGTTTGGTCCTTCTTCTGACACAGGTCCTGGTATAGAGGTCCTGGATGGCAAGGAGCTTGGCCACGGTGATGTACTGGGCCGTACACACTACCCTCTGTATCGCCTTGCCAAGCAGTTGCCATGCCAAGAGAAGATGCAGCCAACCAAGATGCTCTCAATGGTGCAGCTGTTGAACTTTTTGAGGATCTGAGGGCCCATGCCAAATCTTTTCAGCCTCCTGAGGCGGAAGAGGCATTGTTGTGCCCTTTTCACGACTGTGTTGGTGTGTGTGGAGCATGATAATTATTTAATGATGTGGACACTAAGGAACTTGAAGCTTCCAACCTGCTCCACTAGAGCCCCGTCAATGTGAATGGGGGTGTGCTCAGCCCTCTGTTTCATGTAGTCCACGATCAACATTGTCTTGCTGATATAGAGGGAGAGGTTGTTATCCTGGCAGGTGATATGGTCCTTAGCTAGCCTCTCAAAGCACTTCATGATGAAAGCTCCTTTGTTTTGTTGACATTGAGGGAGAGCTTATTTTCCTGGAACCACTCAACCACTCAAATGAGAACTTGTTCTCAACTAGCCTACCTGGTGAAATAAAAAAAACTAAAATAAACAGGGCTCTCACCTTCCCCCTGTAGGCTGTATCGTCATTGTTGGTCATCAGGTCAACCACTGTTGTTTCATCAGCAAGCTTAATTATTTAGTTGGAGCGTGCGTGGCCATGCAGTCATGGGGGAACAGGGAGTACAGGAGGGGGCTGAGCACCCCTGTGCTGAGGATCAGAGTGGCAGAGGTGTTGTCCACCTTCACCACTTGAGTTCGGCCCGTCAGGAAGTCCAGGACCCAGTTGCACATGGAAGGGTTCAGACCCAGGACCCTGAGCTTAGTGATGAGCTTGGAGGGCACTATAGTTTCTAAGGCTGAGCTGGTCCTTAACTAGCCTCTCAAAGCACTTCATGATGACAGAAGTGAGTGCTACAGGGCGATAGTCATTTAATTCAGTTAGCTTTGGGTACAGGAGTGGGGACAATGGGCTGGGATATGGAGAGATTGACTATGTACGTAAACACTCCAGCCAGATGGTCTGCACATGCCGAGATGCGGCTTGGGATGCCACCTTGGCCGGCAGTCTTGTGAGGGTTAATATGCTTAAATTACTTAAGTAGCCCATGGAGAACGAGAGTACACAGTCCTCAGTGATGTTTTCTTTCTAAGCCGGTGAAGAAGGTGCCATCTATCAACGGTTGTTGGTTTGTATAAGTTCTAATTGTCACAGTGGGAACAACATCCTCTATGTACTTCTTGATGAACCCAGTCACAGTGGGAACAACATCCTCTATACACTTCCTGATGAACCCAGTCACAGTGGGAGCAACATCCTCTATGCACTTCCTGATGAACCCAGTCACAGTGGGAACAACATCCTCTATGCACTTCCTGATGAGGAAGCATTTCACTACACCCACGATAACATCTACTAAATATGTGTATGTGACAAATACAATTTGATTTGATTTGAACCCAGTCACCAAGTCAGTGTATATATTGATAATATTCTTAGAGGCGACCCGGAACATTTCCCAGTCCCCGTAATCAAAACAATCTTGAAGCATAGATTCCAATTGTTCAGACCAACGTTGAGTAGTCCTTACCACACAAGCATCCTGTTTAAGTTTCTGCCTGTAGGTGGGGAGGAGAAGGATGGAGACGTGATCTGATTTGCCAAAGGGATGGCAGGAGACTGCCTTGTAGCTGTCCTGGCAGGGAGAGTAGCAATGATCCAGGGTCTGTGTAGCACAGGAGATGTCTTGATACAATTGTCCTCAGATTTTCCTTGTCACCTTCTTGACGCTACCAATCCCTGTAGCGGGATAATTTCCGTCTGCAACCGCTGAATAGCATAGCACAACAGTCAAATAATATTACTAGAAAATATTCATATTCATGGAATCACAAGTGCAATATTTTGAAACACAGTCTATCCTTTTGTTAATCACCCTGTCGTCTCAGATTTTGAAATTATGCTTTACAGCGAAAGAAATCCAAGGGTTTGTGTAAGTTTATCCATAGCCTAGCATAGCATTATGTACACTTAGCATCAGGAAGCTTGTTTACCTTTGATGATCTTCGGATGTTTTCACTCACGAGACTCCCAGTTACACAGCAAATGTTCCTTTTGTTTTATAAGGATTATTTTTATACCCAAAATACCGACGTTTGTTTGTCGCGTTATGTTCAGAAATCCACAGGAAAGCGCGGTCACGACAACGCAGACGGAAATTCCAAATAGTCTTCATAATGTCCACAGAACCATGTCAAACGTTTTTTTATAATCATTCCTCAGATAGTTTTTAAAATATATATTTGATAATATATCAACCGAGTGTGTAGCTTTTTCCATAACAGCGGGAGGAACACTGGCCATTTTACTCAATTGCGCACCAACTCACTCTGAGAGCCCCCACCTATCCACTTACGCAATGTGATCCTTCACGCTAATTTTTCAAAATAAAAGCCTGAAACTATGTCTAAAGACTGTTGACACCTTAGGGAAGCCACAGAAAAAGGAATATGGTTGATATCCCTTTAAATGAAGGACAGGCACGCATAGGAACACAGAAGTTTCAAAATAAGAGGCACTTCCTGATTGGATTATCCTCAGGCTTTCGCCTGCAATATCAGTTCTGTTATACTCACAGACAATATCTTTACAGTTTTGGAAACTTTAGAGTGTTTTCTATCCTAATCTGTCAATTATATGCATATTCTAGCATCTGGTCATGAGAAATAGGCCGTTTACTTTGGGAATGTTATTTTTCCAAACAGAAAAATAGTGCCCCCTAGCTTCAAGAGGTTAAATTAATGTCCCCAGCTGATAGAGAGAGAGAGAGGAGAAGGAGAGATAAAAAGAGAGAGAGAGAGAAAAATCTTGTCTTTATTTTAATGAGTGCTGCTGCTCCAGTTTCAACTGACCTGAGCCCTAGGACCATGCCCCAGGACTACCTGACATGATGACTCCTTGCTGTCCCCAGTCCACCTGACCGTGCTGCTGCTCC
The DNA here is from genome assembly GCF_057628025.1 of Oncorhynchus mykiss. Taxonomy (NCBI): domain Eukaryota; kingdom Metazoa; phylum Chordata; class Actinopteri; order Salmoniformes; family Salmonidae; genus Oncorhynchus; species Oncorhynchus mykiss. The sequence continues at coordinate 14,384,030 of NC_143027.1, read as the reverse complement.
AGTTTCAACTGTTCTGCCCTATTATTATTCGACCATCCTGGTCATTTATGAACATTTGAACATCTTGGCCATGTTCTGTTATAATCTCCACCCGGCACAGCCAGAAGAGGACTGACCACCCCACATAGCCTGGTTCCTCTCTAGGTTTCTTCCTAGGTTTTGGCCTTTCTAGGGAGTTTTTCCTAGGCACCATGCTTCTACACCTGCATTGCTTGCTGTTTGGGGTTTTAGGCTGGGTTTCTGTACAGCACTTTGAGATATCAGCTGATGTACTATAAAGGGCTATATAAATACATTTGATTTGATTTGATCATTACCATAGTACTGATTTGAATACAATGCTCTGGCTATGAGTCAGTACTCACTGTGTCCTCTTAGATACATGTTAAAGATATGTGTATGAGGATGGGGGTGATATAGGCCAGGCATGGGTTCTCCTCTGTATACGGTATGTGGAGTTGAAACATTAATGAGGTTGTAACAGGAAATGGAATACAGATGCAGCTATCACACCTGCTCCCGCTCTTGCCCTGCATTACGCACTCCTGCCAACATAATTTACGCATCCTGCCTTCCCCCGTCACGCGCATCAGCGATATTGGCCTCACCTGGACTCACTCAATCGCCTGTTTATTACCTCCCGTATATTTGTCAGTTCCCCGCTCTGTTCTCCGCTGCTGCATTGATTGTTATTTGTCGGTGTTACCCGTGTGCTGACGCTGTTCCTGTCTCGTTCCATATTAAATGTTTGACTCCCCGTACCTGCTTCGCCTCTAAAGTGCCATCCCCGTGACAGCAACATGAAGTGAAACCCTCGCTTGCTGTGTCAGGATGTTGCAGGATGGAGAACAACCACTAGCGTGTGTGGTTTCAACGATAATGTGTTGGCCTGCTGCCAGAATAGGAAGTTTTGTCTCACTAAGAACTAGACACGGTGTGTGTCCTCCGCCCATCTGATTGTCATTGCCAGCCCCACATGTCCACCTTGAGGGCTATAACAGCACTACAGGGATAACCAAGCCCCAAGACAACTTCAAATCACTCTTTACTACCAAACCATTACATCAGCATAAATGGTCCCCTCACTTCAAATGTCCATCACTTTAATAGCATCTCAATGCTGCAGGAACCAGTTTAGCAGATCTTATCAAATCTATTACTAAGGCCATTTTAACAATAGCAATACTGATACTATAAATCCAATAGTTGCCATTTAGTGGGTATGCAGAAACAGAAAATAGAGGAAGATCTTTGGCCAGGTATAGGTACTCTCACTGAGGGATTTGTGTGGGTTGGAGGACAGCCAGAAATATATCTGTGGGTTGGAGTAATGATAATGAAGTGTATATGTGTGTTAATGAAATAGTTCCCATGTGGAGTACCCATACATCCCCCTATTGCACAGTGCAGGGAGATGGGAAGTTTGCAGGCAGGGAATGGGAGACACCGCACGGCCACACCGCAGTCATCAATCTAACGCCTGGACCTAGGGCGGTCACCGCCTGCCAGGGCATCTATTCTGGAGTGATGGGTTTTAAGACTGGGCCGTTGACCAGATCTCACCACTTTTTCTTTATAGCTGATGAAAGGCCCCAGTGAGCTGCTAGCCTGATTCCAGCAGAATTCTTTAAAATAACACAACCCTGACAGGCAATCTGACCATCAGACCATGGCACGCCCGCCTGGGCCTCATAGCCGGAGAGGAGTATTGGAAATGGTTGTGTTTGGTGTGAATTATTTTGTGAGGTTTTGTGATTTATCTGACTTAACTCTCCCCTGCTCAAAATGACCTCAGTCCACAAAACTTCACAAAAGTAAATATGATTGATGTAAAGATTATTAAGCTAGGCTAAGGTTTTTTGCATTTAACAGCTGCCATGTTGATAGAAGTTTAGATAGAAGTGATCCAATACGCTAAACTAGTCGGACATTATGATTTGAGCTCCAGATCTGTTGGCCTGGTCTACACTAATGATGTGTATTAACCCTGTATTGCTGATGGAAAGGATATTTCCAAGTCAGGCGACAGGCTATGGGCAGTTTCATAGTTAAAGTGCAAGTGCTAAGTGAAATTAACATTTTGTTAAGTTGCAGAATTGCATTCGGAATAAAAAAGTATTTGGCCTTATTTTTTTCCCCTTAGGTAGTCTGTACCTGCGGCCAGAGAGAAAGAGCTGGAATTCGTGGTGGAACTAGTCAACTGCTATTTTATTTGCCTTCAGGAGGGCTCTGCCCAGGTAGAATGATGACAGTTCTTGCTGTTGCTGCCTCAGGATTTTTCCACAAGTCCAGACTTCTTTGCCCAACCTATTTTTCCATGCAACCTTGATATTCTTAAACCAGCAAGTCAAGCAATAGGACAGAAGGCATTCAATGTATAAGGACACAAGGCCAGACCCAAATGCAGACACAGGAGGCAGATGGTAGAGCAATATTTATTATGACAGAGGGAGTAGGCAAAGCCAGGTCAGGGACAGGCGAGAGTTCATTAACCAGGTCAGAGTCCAAACTACCAGACGGTACAAGGGGATAGGCAGGCTGGTAGTCAGAACAGGCAGAGTGGTCAGGCAGGCGGGTTTGGAGTCAGGACAGGGCAAGGGTCGAAACTGTGAGGATTAGAAACAAACAGAGACTGGGAAAAATAGGAGCAAGGAAAACTGCTGGTTGACTTGACAAACTGGCACAGAGACAGGAAACAGGGATATATACACCGGGGATAATAAGCGACATCTGGAGTGGATGGAGACAATCACAAGGACAGGTGAACCTGATCAGGGTGTGACACAATGAATGATTTATAAAATAATCATGATGGTTAGATCAACATTAAAGTGGTTTCCGTAGTACAGTCTCTGTTGGCCTTTCTTTAAAATAGCATCGGTAAAATTATCCCAGGCCAGCTTGTTGTCAATGACTAGTTCAAGATATTTGTACTCCTCCACTATTTCGATGGGCTCACCTTTTTTTTATCAGTGATGTGTGCATGGTAGTGTTCCTTGAAAGTCAATCACCATGTCCCTTGTTTCTTTATTTACTTTTAGATGGGACAACTCACAGCAGACTGTAAAATCATTCAGAGCCGGTCCATGCTCCGTCTCATCCCCTTCGAAGAGACTGACCAAAGCAGTATCGTCAGCATATTTGATCAGGTGGTGCCCTAGGAACAAGCTCCGTTAGCTGTCTATACAATATGTATAGTACTGGTGAAAGAACACTGCCCTGTGGGGTTCCAACTGAAGTAGTGTGCTAACTCGTACCTGCTGAGACCTATCAGTTAGGAAGTTGGTGATCCATGTGATAAGCATAAAGTCCGAAGTCTTCTCTGTCTGTTCGCGAGGACAAACAAAGTGATTGTGTTAAATGCCGAGGAGAAATCTGTGAACATGATACGCACATGGATTTTACTGCCCTCCAAATGCATGTACACCAGGTGTAAGAGCGAGATGATGCCATCATCTGTTCTTCTTCTTCTTCCGTCTGGTAGGGCAAATTGGAGGGGGTCAACGGGGTGTCTGGTGGTATTGATGATGTATTCCTTGATGATCTTTTCAAGAGATTCAATCAGGAGAGAGGTCAGAGCGACAGTTCTGTAATCATTTAATGCAGATGGATGAGATGTTTTTGGGACAGGTACAATAATTAAAAAAAATCCATAGAGATGGAATTTGCAGTGTATCCAGGGACTGCAGGAAGAGAAAGCTGAAAACACTGCTCAGCTGAGTGAAACAATGTTTCAGGACACGCCCACTTATGTTATCAGGCCCCGGGCTCTTTCTCATCCCGGTGCTTTTGAACACTCGTTGTATGACTTCCTCATTGATGACACTCTCGGTTGCCATGGCGTCCTCTTCTGGACAGGCCGGGGGAGCGGGTTCAACCCTTGCTTCAAAGCGGGTAAAAACGTGTTCAGTTCATTGGCTGTACACTCTCTAGTCGGGACAGGGATGGAGACGTTGCCTCCATTTGAAGGGGGCATTTGCCATATTCTTAATGCCCATCCAGGCAGACGGAGAGTCTCCCTGTGACATTATCTGTTGCACCTTAGCCTTGTACTGGCATTTCGCCTATTTTATCTCTTTGTTCATCTCTCTACCTCTTTTCTATCAAGTAGATTCCCAGAGGCAAACACTTGTTTCTTCTTGCTAAGCACCACATTCAATTATTTGGTCACCCATGGTTTATTGTTAGAAAATATCTTACTTGTTTTTTAGGGGATAATCCTTGGTCACCCATGGTTTGCTGTTAGGAAATAGCTTACATGTTTTTTGGGGGGATGACCAAATCAACACAGAATTCAATATAGCCAGATATTACGTTCAGGTCAGAAGCAAAGCATCCCTGCAATTGATGAATACTGTCTTTTTCATACACCTGGATTCCTTTTCTTCTACCACCTTCTCCCTTTTTAATATTTAAAATGTAATTTTATATTGCATCTAGATTGTGGCTTCCATCAATGTAATTGTCTGCATAATTTCAAATCCCCAATATTTTTTGTAAATATTCAGTACCAGTCAAAAGTTTGGACACACCTACTTATTCAAGGGTTTTTCTTTATTTTGTACTATTTTCTACACTGTACAAGACATCAAAACTATGAAATAACACACAAGGAATCATGTAGTTACCAAGAAAGTGTTAAACAAACCAAATATATTTTAGATTTTAGATTCTTCAAAGTAGACTCCCTTTGCCTTGATTACAGCTTTGCACACTCTTGGCATTCTCTCAACCAGCTTCACCTGGAATGCTTTTCCAACAGTCTAACTCATCCCAAACCATCTCAATTGGGTTGATGTCGGGTGATCTTGGAGGCCAGGTCATCTGATGCAGCACTCCATCCCTCTCCTTCTTAGTCAAATAGCCCTTACACAGCCTGAAGGTTTGTTGGGTCTATGGGTCTTTATTTCTATGTGCTTTGCACTTTGCTAGAATTTTTTTAATGGACTGGATTTTTATATTTGCCACTTGGGTCCTGTTTCAGTAATAATGAAATCAGACCTTCTTCTTGAGTATCTGATAATCTGCCATTTTTATAGGAGTGGTTAAAACATGCTAATAACGGTCCTCTGAGTGCATGAAGAAGTTCCTCCTCTGTAATTTGGCCTTCCCATGAGTCTTTCTGTGTAGCTGTTCATTTTACATTATTAACTTTGGTTAGTGGAGATGGTGGAGACAGAAACTTAAACATATGCTTAAAGTACTTTGCTTCCTCTTTCAAAATATTTATTAGTGAATCATGGGTGACTATCATTTGTTACAAGTTTCAGTAAATTATTTTTGGTAACATTTCTCTGTTGAAGATTAAAACAACATTTGGTGTATCTTTCCTCATATTCCAACCAGTTCACTTAATTTTTTATAATATATTACATTTGATCTTTCTTGGATAAGTTCCTCCATTTCTTTTTGTTTTTCCTCTAACAGGCCTCTGTGCCTCTATGCTACTGTTTTATTGCTGTCTATCTGTACTGTCAGTCCCCCTTTCCTTTCGTAATATGAATTAGTTTGACTTAAATTGCTTTTGTTTTGAAGATGAGTATTGAATTGCATGGCCTCTAAAGGCACATTTAAAAATGTCCCATACAGAAAGTTATTTTGTCCTGGTTAAAAACTAGTTGTCATCCAATAGGCTTTGAAAAATTAAATTAAATTGAACTAGGCTAGTGCAATACCCTCACCCCTGGGGAAATTCTGTGTGAGTTATTATTTGATGTTCCGACTGCATTCTGTCCCGTCAACACTTTTTAAACTTTTGGTGCCAGCGAGAATCACATAAGAACGTAGTCAAGACGACTAGCTTGATTGAGCCGCCACCATATACATCTCACTAGGTCAGGATAGCCTAGTGGTTAGAGCGTTGGACTAGTAACCGGAAGGTTGCAAGTTCAAACCCCCGAGCTGACAAGGTACAAATCTGTCGTTCTGCCCCTGAACAGGGGGGATGACCCCCTGAAAATAAGAATTTGTTCTTAACTGACTTGCCTAATTAAATAAAGGTATTTTTTTTTATTTAAGCCTCAATATATCCACTAGTTTCATGAGAGTCGTGATTTCCTTAAGTGCATAAGGTTGATAGTTTGTAGTGTGATTTCCTTTTCTAGTTCGTTGAGATATTTAAAACCGTATTATAACCTCTATAACCTCCCACCATAATAGTAAATAATAATTTGTTCTTAACTTAAAACCTGTTAAAGCGAGGGGTCCCTCTCGGGGAATGCCACCCCCCCCCCCCCCACCTCCCGTTCAGCTCAAACCGTGGCGCAGGCAATAACCTCCACACATTAACAAGTCTAATACCTCAAATGAAAGATAAACACCTTGTTCATCTACCCAGCATGTCAGATTTTTTAAATGAAACAAAGACAAGAGACAAGGACAAGAGGCAGCCATTTTGTCCCAGAAAATATAAAATTATAAAAGCAGGATTAAAAAATAAATCATTCACTAACCTTTTGAAAATCTTCATCAGATGACAGTAATAGGACATGTTACACAGTACATTTTTTGTTTTTCAATAATATGCCTCTTGTGTCTTTGTATTAGCATCTGCTAGCAGAATCAGCTGAAATGCACCCAAAATTTCCTCTGGTCCCGAAAAGTTGCGCATCAAAACTTCAAAATTACATATTATATGTCGACTAAACAGGTCAAACTAAGTGCAGAATCAAGCTTTAGGATGTTCTAAACGTACAAAACAATTCTCAATTCAACCGGTCATTGTTACTTCTTCCCAGGAGAGCTGGCACAAAGGAATGAATATGACCAATTCGCACCCTAACACACAGGTATTTTCTAGCGACACGCACTCAATTCACTCCCATAGGGTCAAAACTTGCGGGATTTGAACAATTAAACGCTGTACTGAATGAGGACATCTAGTGGAAGACATAGAAAGTGTCCCCAGATCCATAGCTGGTTGGGAAGGGTGGGGGCGATGGCGTCAAAGTTGCCCCAACTTTCATGATCCCAAAACTAGATTGCCTGCCCTGTGAGTTCTGCTATACTTAGAGACATAATTCCAACGGTTTTAGAAGCTTTAGAGTGTTTTCTATCCAATAATAATTATTATATGCATATATTAGCAATTTTGGACAGATTTCTTTTCAGTTTACTATGGGCACGCAATTCCTCCAAAGGGGGCAGTATTCTGCCTAGGCCTAACAGGATATTATTAACTGACCTAGTTAAATAAAGTAAAAATATATTTATAATAATAATGTAATAGAGTCTTGTATTGCTTGTATGCTTGATAAATGATTATATAGATTTTCATAGAAGCTTGGATCATCATTATTTGGACCGTATAGGTTAATGAGCCAAATATGTTTATGGTCCAATAACAAATTTGAAAAAATCCATATACTTTGCGGGTCTGTTTTGAAAAATCTGCACATTCGGATCACAATAGGTATGATTTTCCTTCTCTTTTATCAACCAATCAATCAATCAATCAAATGTATTTATAAAGCCCTTTTTACATCAGCCGATGTCATGAAGTGCTGTACAGAAACCCAGCCTAAAACCCCAAACAGCAAGGAAAGCAGATGTGGAAGCATGGCCAGGTAAATACTGATAGTATTTTCTTATTATCTGCTAAGCCATTACGATTACTGTACAACTGGCTATACTTATTTCACCATTTACCATAATGAGATACAAGTTTCAATTCTATTTATTGTAATATATGTTTGTAAACGTACCGTAAAAAGTACAATAATGATTGAGTGTCCATATAGGTATAATATGGTATTTTCACTGCTACTGAGTAAACCTCCAACAGAAGCAGATTACCAATCAGGCCTTTATGGTCAAGTGGTCAGACGGAATACACTCCTCGGTAAAAGGCAGTCAGCTTGGAGTTTGCCAAAAGGCACCTCAAGACTCTCAGACCATGAGAAACAAGATTCTCTGGACTGATGAAACCAAGATTGAACTCTTTGGCCTTAATGCCAAGCATCACGTCTGGAGGAAATCATTAATGAAAACTTGCTCCAGAGCACTCATAACCTCAGACTGGGGTGAAGGTTCACCCTCCAACAGGATAACAACCCTAAACACACAGCCAAGACAACACAGGAGTGGTTTCGGGACAAGTTTCTGAGTGTCCTTGAGTGGCCCAGCCAGAGCCCGGACTTGAAGACTCAAAAAGACTTGAGGCTTTAATCGCTGCCAAAGGTGCTTCAACAAAGTACTGAGTAAAGGGTTTGAATACTTATTTAAATGGGATATTTCATTTTTGTATTTTTCAAAAATAAATTAGCAAAAATTTAAATGCAAGGTTTTTTGCTTTGTCATTATGGGTCCCTGTATTCATATAGATAACGTGAGTTTGCCAGCAATTTGTCAATGTTCCCCTTCAATGATTGGACATGGGAGAGCAGGAAAGTTGGAAGAGGGATCTTTGTTTTGTTCAACCTCTGGCCACACCTCCTTTCCTGCCCCACCCCCTTTCGCCATCTCTGAAGTTATGTCCCCTTTGGTCCATTGTCCCCAATGTGAGTTGTTACATTGTAAAAGAGAGATTCTGCTATAAAGGATAAGTGGTTCCACCGACTTTCTCGAAATTTCGCATGCTGTTTCAGGTACCAGCAAACGTAATCCAAGTAGGAGAATAATCCACTGTACACATTTCATGTCGCTCTACTGTAGCCTAACCCTAATCCGATGCAACATAAAACACTTTATACTACTATAAACAAAGCAACAACAACGGACGAGTTTAAACAACTAACAAACAATCGATTCAGGGCACCACTGCGTAGAGCTCCCAAGGTCACGCAGCACCCCCAAGGAGGTGTGCGGCAGAGGTCGAAGAGGAACAAAACAAAGATCCATCTTCCTACTGTCCTGCTCTTCGATGCCCAATCACTGAAGGGGAAAATGGACGAATTGCGGCCAAACTCACAGTATCTATATGAATACAGGGAGGCCTGTGTGATGGCCTTTTCTAAAACTCGGCTGTTGGAGGCGGTTCCCGACTCTGAAGTCACCCCTGACAGATTCACTATCATTCGTCTGGACAGAGACAGTGAAGCTACTGGTAAGGAGCACAGAGGGGGAGTCTGTGTGCTGATAGATGACAGATGGTGTAAAACTACCATTGTCAGGAAGGAAAGAAATGCACTCCTGATATAGAATTATTGTCAGTGTCACTGAACCCCTGCTACCTCCCCTATGAATTCCTACAGACTTTTCTGACTGTTGTTTATATCCATCCAAGAGCAAACAGCCTTTTCAATTCGATGCTCCATAGTGCCTGAGTCCCTGACCACCGGGCCATCTGTGTGAGAGATATAACACACACACCACCGACCTGTGACCAGCCACTTCCTACCCCAGTCCAGGCAGGCAACTTAATTTCATGGTCTTCAGCCTGTTGGATGGACGGCGATAAAGTAGCTTGCTTTATGGCGCCGTAAAGCTGGTCGTGGTGGATTGAGAGCAGCAGATAGTCTGGTGGTGTGTCTCGGGAGTATATCATCAACCAGGATGAGGAAAGGGGAGGAATGACTGGAGTGCAGCCAGAGAATGGCTACGGCCTCAACACCATCCATCATGAGGGGCTACCAATAGTGAATATCTCTGTGCTTATTGGCTGATCCAAATGAGATTCTGGTGTAGAACCCTGAATTTGTCAGCAGTGTGCGCAACTGGTTAACTGAAGTCAGGTGCAGGAGAGCAGAGATGAGTGAACAGGCACACTTTATTTGGCAAAGGGAAAACAGTCGGACGCAACTGCGTAATGACACTCCTGCCAAAGGCAAAAGCGAATAGCGCACTCATCACACAAATAATGTATAGCATACAATACCACAGGTTCCATACAAGACCAGCCGAAAAACCAGCATGAAGCGTCACACATGACAGGTAACGACTAATTACACACACAGACATGGGGGGAACAGAGGATAATATACACGTAGAGTGATGAGGGGATGTAAAACAGGTGTGCAGAAAAACAAGACAAAACAAATGGAAAATGAAAGGTGGAGCGATGATGGCTAGAAGACCGGTGACGTCGACCGCTGAGCACCGCCCGAACAAGAGGAGGATCCGACTTCGGCGGGAGTCGTGACATAATTAGTGTTGATAAGTTCTGACTCCTACTCTATTAGCTGTGAATTCAGTGTGAAACAAGTTTCAAACATAGTCATGTTAATGCACGCAGTCAATCATTTTTTCTAACTGCAAACAAAAAATAAGAGGAAAAATAGTCAATTTTCGGTACATACTAAATGGTAATTCCGCTGGTTAACCCACTGGTAATACATTTAAAGTGTGTGTGGTTAATGTTTTATAATTTTTTACAAGAACCCTCCATATTACCCTCAATGGGAGACTAAACACCTATTAGCTTTCACCAATATTTTCTGCATCAAATTAGTCCCCAGCTTGAGCAGATATCAACCATTACTAACTTGTAGCTCCTAGGCCCTACTACACACAGTATGGTAGCTACAGTATTGCCTTAGCCATGCTCCTGCTACTGTCATGTATAGAGATATATATATATATATATATACACATCCCAAATGGCACGCTATTCCCTATACCAGGGCTCATAGTACTCTGGTCAAAGGTAGGGGACTATGTAGGGAATAGGGTATCATTTGGGATGCAGGCTGTGAAGGGCATCAGTGGGTAGTGAAGTGTACTGTACACAGAGCCAAAACAGTCTGCCTGGGCTGGCAGCACAGAATCATGTCACGGTCAGCGTTTTTCAGCATTTTCCACTCAGGCCCCCCCAGTCATAACACACCACATGTGATGTAATGAGCTGTGTGCCACTAGAATACATGTACACAGTGAGTCCTATCACACTGATATTGAAAGACTGAGACAAAGAGATGGTCCATCTCTCTAAGCTAAAGCATTTGATGACAGTGTCGTCCGGGGACTCTGTTAAGTAAAAGTTCATCAGTGTGTGGAATCAAGGGCTCCGTAATGAATTATAAAGTGAGTCAGATTCAAGTCAAGGACTATGATGTTAGGCTGCTAATGAGTTGGGCAATTGCCTTTGACGTCACGGTTCTTTCTGTAGTGTAGTCTTTATTCATTGTTATTCATTGTGAGCAAACTTGTACTTGTACTCTGAGGTGCTTGATACATACGGCCACTAAACAAAGGCCAGTGTGTGTAGGTGAGTTTGTCAGACTCCTGTGGGAATGTTTGTGTAGTGTTTATGGATTGTATAATTAACCCTATTAAGGGATTGGTGATAGGGCTGTTTGTAATGATATTAAATGAATGCCACGCTAACGCTCCTCTTCCATATGCTTTCATAGCAGAGAAGAGGCTCGCTCGTGTGTGTGTGTGTGTGTGTTTAACAGCCTGGGTGGGTGACTGAGATTCTGTTAATGACATTTGTGTGGTAGTCCTAATGACTGTAGAAGTGATGGATGCTCATCGCTTTGATGCTAATCTGATTAGACACATGTAAACACAGTGCCAAGCTTCCAGACAGCCAGTCTGGGCCTCCATCCACACTCTGCAGGGTCAGTCAGGAGAGTGGCTGATATGCTAGTGATATCACATTGACTTGTGGGGCAGCAAGATGAGTGCCTGTGTAACAGGGGATTGGTAAACGTATTCCTCAGTTTAAAAAAAAACATCTAACCACACCATCAAATTGGTAGCTTTTTGGTGGCGAGCTTATACATTGTCAAAAGTTTCTGTGTGCTGGTGAGGGATGAACCGGTATGGTTAAACAAGGTTCTGTGTCTGTCAATCAGCTGACAGATACATCATGCAGAGTTTTCCCATGAATTCATGTGACATGACCTCAGAAAGTTCTAATGGACATTCAGTGGTCACAAAGCATACACACACACACACACACACACACACATACATATACACACACACACACACACACACACACACACACACACACACACACACACACACACACATACATATACACACACACACACACACACACACACACACACACACACACAAACCTGGGTACACACGCACGCCTGCACACATGATCCAGCGGTAAGAAGCTACCCGGGTCACTATGGTCCACTGAAAGCGAGCACACTGTCATCTGATGCACTCCATTATCTTCTCTCCAAACACAGCTCTGGTGTCCGTGACTGACATTTTGAAATATACACCCTCTCTGTGTGTTTGTGTTTAATCAAATAGGATGAATAGCCTGTCCAACCCCAATAAGTATGTATACTCTGTCTGGCCAGGGACAGTGATAATAAACCTGTCTGCTCTGTCTGGTCAGAGATAGTAATAATACATCTGTCTGCTCTGTCTGGCCAGAGATGGTGATAATAAATCTGTCTACTCTGTCTGGCCAGGGACAGTGATAATAAACCTGTCTACTCTGTCTGGCCAGAGATGGTGATAATAACTCTGTCTGCTCTGTCTGGCCAGGGAGGGGTATAATAAATCTGTCTACTCTGTCTGGCCAGGGACAGTGATAATAAACCTGTCTACTCTGTCTGGCCAGAGATGGTGATAATAAACCTGTCTACGCTGTCTGGCCAGGGACAGTGATAATAAACCTGTCTACTCTGTCTGGCCAGAGATGGTGATAATAAATCTGTCTGCTCTGTCTGGCCAGAGATTGTGATAATACATCTATCTGTCTGCTCTGTCTGGCCAGGGAGGGGTATAATAAATCTGTCTGCTCTGTCTGGTCATAGATGGTAATAATAAATCTGTCTGGCCAGAGATGGTGATAATAAATCTGTCTACTCTGTCTGGCCAGGGACAGTGATAATAAACCTGTCTACTCTGTCTGGCCAGGGAGGGGTATAATAAATAATTCTGCTCCGTCTGGCCAGTGACAGTGATGATAAATCTTTCTGCTCTATCTGGCCGCAGATGGTGATAATATTTCTGAATCATTAGGATCTAGCAGCAGACAGAGGGACAACTCTAGGTAAACACCCCCATCTAGTGCTCAGTATCAAGTATTGTTCTACTCTGCTGAATTGGTTTGTGTGTGTGTGCGTGTGTGTGTGTGTGTCTGCATGTCTGTATGTATATATGTGCGCATACGTGTGTGTTTGTGTGGTGACGTGGGTGCACTCTTGACAAAACAGCTTAAAATTAGCCACAGTTCGAGAGAGGAAAGTTTTAATGAGAGCAAGCTTTTCGTTGGAGAGCCTTTGTAGCCCTGAGGTGTACGATGCCACAGGAGCAGGACCCGAAGCAGCGGCCTCTCTGTCTCTACTTATTAGGCTTCAGCCTTAGTCACATGATCTGGAGCGTGAGTCACATGACATGAATCTCGAGGCCAGGCGTTGTTTGTCTGTGTGGCCTGATCTGCCTTGTCTTGGTTAGCCTCCCCGCCTGCTCACAAACATAAATAAAACTCACTATAACAACCAAGAGGAAAGTACAGGCTGCATTAGGGGGGCGGCAGGGTGGGAGGGAGGGAGGGATGGAGGGAGGGAAAGAAAGAGAGAGAGAGAGAGAGAGAGAGAGAGAGAGAGAGAGAGAGAAAGAGAGAGGGGGGAGGGAGGGAGGGAGGGAAGGGGGAGATCTGTCTAGAGAGTGATAAAAGTGAAAGGCCCTACTTCTACTCTGACTAGGACAGCATACATTACATTACAGAGTTAATAAGTTTACATACACATACACTTAGGTTGGAGTCATTAAAACTCGTTTTTCAACCACTCCACAAATTTCTTGTTTACCAACTACAGTTTTGGCAAGTCGGTTAGGACATCTACTTTGTGCATGACACAAGTCATTTTTCCAACAATTGTTTACAGACGATTATTTCACTTGTAATTCACTATATCACAATTTCAGTGGGTCAGAAGTTTACATACACTAAATTGACTGTGCCTTTAAACAGCTTGGAAAATTCCCCAAAATGATGTCATGGCTCTAGAAGCTTCTGATAGGGTAACTGACATCACTTGAGTCAGTTGGAGGTGTGGATGTATTTCAAGGCCTACCTTCAAACGCAGTGCTTGACATCATGGGAAAATCAAAATAAATCAGCCAAGACTTCAGAAAGAAATTTGTAGACCTCCACAAGTGTGCACATTTTTTTTAACCTTTATTTGACTAGGCAAGTCAGTTAAGAACAAATTCTTATTTTCAATGACAGCCTAGGAACATTGGGTTAACTGCCTGTTCAGGGTCAGAATGACAGATTTGTATCTTGTCAGCAGGGGGATTCGAACTTGCAACCTTTAAGTTACTAGTCCAATGCTCTAACCACTAGGCTACCCTTCCACTTGAAGATACCACGTTCATCTGTACAAACAATAGTACCCAAGTATAAACACCATGGGACCACGCAGCCATCATACCGCTCAGGAAGAAGATGCGTTCTGTCTCCTAGAGATGAATGTACTTTGGTGCGAAAAGTGCAAATCAATCCCAGAATAACAGCAAAGGGCCTTGTGAAGATACTGGAGGAAACAGGTACAAAAGTATCTATATCCACAGTAAAATTATATTTGTATTTCACCTTTATTTAACAAGGAAGGCTAGATGAGTTCTCATTTACAACTACGACCTGGCCAAGATAAAGCGAAGCAGTTCGACACATACAACAACACAGAGTTACACATTGAATAAACAAACATACAGTCAATAATACAGTAGAAAAAGTCTATATACAGTGTGAATGAGTCCTATATCGACATAACCTGAAAGGCCGCTCAGCAAGGAAGAAGCCACTGCTCCAAAACCACCATAAAAAAGCCAGATTACGGTTTGCAACTGCACATGGGGACAAAGATCGTACTTTTTGGAGAAATGTCCTCTGGTCTGATGAAACAAAAATATAACTGTTTGGCCGTAATGACCATCGTTATGTTTGGAGGAAAAAGGGGGGAGGCTTGCAAGCCGAAGAACACCAACCGAACCGTGAAGAACGGGGGTGGCAGCATCATGTCGTGGGGGTGCTTTGCTGCAGGAGGGGCTTGATGGCGTGAGAATGGAAAATGATGTGGATATATTGAAGCAACATCTCAAGACATCAGTCAGGAAGTTAAAGCTTGGTCGCAAATGAGTCTTCCAAATGGACAATGACACCAAGCATACTTCCAAAGTTTTGGCAAAATGGCTTAAGGACAATAAAGTCAAGGTATTGGAGTGGCCATCACAAAGCCCTGGCCTCAATTCCATAGAAAATTTCTGGGCAGAACTGAAAAAGCTTGTGCGAGCAAGGAGGCCTACAGACCTGACTCAGTTACACCAGCTCTGTCAGGAGGAATGGGCCAAAATTCACCCAACTTATTGTGGAATGCTTGTGGAAGGCTACCTGACATGTTTCACCCAAGTTCAACAGTTTCAAGGCAATGCTACCAAATACCAATTGAGTGTATGTTAACTTCTGATCCACTGGGAATGTCTTGAAAGAAATAACATCTGAAATAAATAATTCTCTCTACTATTATTCTGACATTTCACATTCTTAAAATAATGTGGTGATCCTAACTGACTTAAGGCAGGTAATCTTTACTAAGGGTTAAATGTCAGGAATTGTGAAAAACTGAGTTTATATGTATTTTGCTAAGGTGTATGTAAACTTCCGACTTCAACTGTATGTAGTAGGCAATACACAAGGCACCATATTACAAACAATATTTAGTCATCATGCACCATCTTGAGCACCTTGCTTTTTCCCAGCACAAAGCACCCTTATCTAGTCAGTTTCACTCAAATCTCTTTTCACCCAATACCTACCCTCTGTCTCTCTGGAAAGGTCATCCTAATGCCTTCTTTCCTCTCTGTTGGTCTCTATTTTCAGGGACAAGTGATCCGTATGTGAAGTTTAAGGTTGCGGGGAAGGAGGTGTTCAGGAGCAGGACCATCAATAAGAACCTGAACCCGGTGTGGGACGAGAGGGTCAGCCTACTTGTGGACAGCCTCCGAGAACCTCTTTATGTCAAGGTACGACTGTCTGAGAGACTCTACTACGTGTCACAGTTTCTGGGTTATTTGATTGTTGTTTCCCTAGGTTACCGCTGGATGGCTCCCTTACCCTGTTTTCGAGGTTCCAGGTTACCCTGATTATTACTTATTGGATTCACCTGTGTTTAATTACCTTCTCTGTTCACCCGGTTGCCTTGTTTCCGTTTAAACTCTCAGTAAAAGTTTTGGATTTACCCTTACCTCTGCTTGCCATGAGGCGTGGCTGCAGACATTGTCGGGTGATTTTAGAACTCTTGTGCCCGCTCTGCAGACAGGACAGACGGGAGCAACTCCTATTGCACCTGTAGCTGTTCCTAATGCTCCACTCCCTACCAGCTCAGCATCTTCCTCCCTTTGGGAGCCTCATCTCCCGGCACCAGAGGGCTATGAGGTGCATGCTGGGAGGTGTCGTGGGTTCCTGCTCCAGTGCTCGCTGGCCTTTGAGCTGCAGTCATCAAGGTTTCCCACCGAGCGTTCCAGAGTGACATACATCAGCTCTTTACTCTCAGGACGGGCTCTGGAATGGGCCGTGGCCATTTGGGAGCAGCAATCAGACATTTGTTTTAATTGGAAAAGCTTCAACCAGGAGAAGAAAATGGTTTTTGATCAGTGGCAGGAACATTGCTCAAAGACTCATTGTTCTTTGGCAGGGCAGCCGGAGTGTAGCTGATTACACCATTGACTTTCAGACGCTCGCCGCTGAGAGCGGTTGGAATACTCAGTGAGGTTCTCAAGGATGAACTGGCTTTCCGGGACAACCCTGACACTCTGGATGAGCTTATCGTTCTGGCCATCCGGATTGACAACCGGCTTCAGGAACATTGTCGTGAGAGAACTTAGGGGTTCCGAGTTGTTTCCAGTGTTTACCACTGACGGAGTCAATTCTACCTTTGTT
The DNA here is from genome assembly GCF_057628025.1 of Oncorhynchus mykiss. Lineage (NCBI taxonomy): Eukaryota > Metazoa > Chordata > Actinopteri > Salmoniformes > Salmonidae > Oncorhynchus > Oncorhynchus mykiss. The sequence goes on along the minus strand of NC_143027.1, from coordinate 14,367,229 downwards.
CCACTGCCTTATGCTGCGTCTACATTTCCTGTACCTTGTCAGAGTTCTCAATTCGGCTCTGGTTCTCCTTCATATCCTTCCGGGAAACTGATGCAATTGGGACGCCCCAGACTTTCCACTCTGGAGATAAAACGCAGGATTAACGTGCAACATTGTCTTTAATATGGGCAGTCTGGACATTTCCGTGCCTCCTGTCCCGAGCTGATGGGAAACAGGATGACTTGACAGTCGACGGGAGAATACTGGCGAGTCAGATACAGTCTCCAGCTGCTGACACAGCACCTTGCTTCCGGCCAACCTGCGGTGGGACAATGGGCAGTTGGACATTCCTGCTTTCATAGACTCTGGGGCTACCGGCTGTTTTCTAGATCGCACATTAGCTCTCCAACAGGGGCTGCCTCTCACTAAGAAGAACATTCCGTTGTCGGTCACTGCGCTGGATGGTCAACCCCTAGGGTCTGGGAAGGTGAAGCAACTTGAAGGTGAAGTTTATCCAGATTCATTTGGTGGACTCTCCTGAGCTTCCCTTGGTTCTTGGACATCCGAGGGTTCCTATCCATGATCCTCAAATTGACTGGCCCTCGGGAAAAGTTCTGTGATGGAATCCTTCATGCCAGTCCACCTGCAAGCAACTCTCTCCACATCTTTCCGGCCCTGCTCGCCTGGAGGTTTCCGATTCTCCTGTTACCCCGGGCTTCAGATGACAAGCCTGATCTTACCCGCGTACCTATGGATTACTGGGACGTGGGTGTTCAGCAAACGAAAGGCCAGCGAACTGCTTCCTCACAGTCCTACGATTGTGCCATCAACCTCCTGCCCGGCACCACTCCTCTGAGAGGAGGGCTGTATTCTCTCTCAGGTCCGGTCTGGTTTTATTAATCCGTCCACTTCACCTGCAGGAGCACGTTTTTACTTTGTTGGAAAGAGGGATGTGGGATTACGTCCCTGTATTGATTACCGGGTTTAAATAACATTACCATCAAGAACCGTTAACCTCTTCCTCTTATGTCGTCAGCCTTTGAGAGACTCCAGGGAGCTACGTTTTTTTTCAAAATTGGATTTACGGAACACGTACAATCTGGTGCGCATTAGACAGGAAAACGAGTGAAATACAGCGTTCAACACCCCTAATGGACATTATGAGTACTGTGGCATGCCGTTTGAACTTACAAATGCTCCAGCCATTTTCCAGGCCCTGGTTAATGATGTGCTGCGTGACTCCATCACCAGTTCGTGTTGTGTACCTGGATGACATCCTCATCTTCTCCAGGTCCATGGTTGAACACATCCAACGTGTTCCCAAGGATCTTCTAAGACTCCTCTCTCACCACTTGTTCGTAAAGGCAGAAAAGACTGAAAAAGTCTGTTTCACGTTCCTCAGATCTCCTTCCTGGGATACATCGTGTCTCAGGGCTGTGTACGGGTGGACTCCCAAAAGGTAGTGGTCGACTGGCCTCGGCCCAGGACAGTCAAGCAAGTTTTTTTTTCTTTTTCTCTCTTTCTACTGGATATATAACTTTAGTTCTCTAGCTACGCCATTGACAGGGCTCACCAAGGGCTCAGCTATGCCTCTAGGCTAATGACTTTTCCAAAAGCTAATTGGAGTCAGGTGTCAGCTAACGTGGAGTCCAATCAATGAGACGAGATTGGAGATGTTGGTTAGAGCTGCTCTGCCCTATAAAAAACACTCACAAAATTTGAGTTTGATATTCACAAGAAGCATTGCCTGATGTGAACCATGGCTCGAACGAAAGAGATCTCAGAAGACCTAAGATTAAGAATTGTTGACTTGCTTGCATAACGCTGGAAAGGGTTACAAAATAATCTCTAAAAGCCTTGATGTTCATCAGTCCATGGTAAGACAAATTGTCTATAAATAGCCAACACTGTTGCTACTGTCCCTAAGAGTGGCCATCCTGCAAAGATGACTGCAAGATCACAGTGAGGAATGCTCTGTGAGGTTAAGAAGAATCCCAGAGTGTCAGCTAAAGACTTACATAAATCTCTGGAACATGCTAACATAGACGAGTCTATGATACGTAAAACACTAAACAAGCATGGTGTTCATGGGAGGACACCACGGAAGATGCCACTGCTGTCCAAAGAAAAACATTGCTACATGTCTGAAGTTCGCAAAAGAGCACCTGGATGTTCCACAGCGCTTCTGGCAAAATATTCTGTGGACAGATTAAACTAAAGTTGAGTTGTTTGGAAGGAACACACAACACTATGTGTGGAGAAATAAAGGCACAGCACACCAACATCAAAACCTCATCCCAACTGTAAAGTAGGGTGGAGGGAGCAACATGGTTTGGGGCTGCTTTGCTGCTTCAGGGCCTGGACAGCTTGCTATCATCAACAGAAAAATGAATTCCCAAGTTTATCAAGACATTTTGCAGGAGAATGTAAGGCTGTCTGTCCGTCAGTTGAAGCTCATCGGAAGTTGGGTGATGCAACAGGACAACGACCCTAAACACAGAAGTAAATCAACAACAGAATGGCTTCAACAGAAGAAAATACGCGTTCTGGAGTGGCCCAGACAGAGTCCTGACTTCAACCCAATTTAAAATGTTGTGGCATGACCTTGTGACCTTGAGAACAGTTCACACTAGACACCCAAAGAATATTGCTGAACTGAAACAGTTTTGTAAAGAGGAATGGTCCAAAATTCATCCTGACTGTTGTGAAGGTCTGACCCGGAACTACAGAAAACGTTTGGTTGAGTTTATTGCTGCCAAAGGAGAGTCAACCAGTTATTAAATCCAAGGGTTCACATACTTTTCCCACCCTGCACTGTGAATGTTTACACAGTGTGTTCAATAAAGATATGAAAACATGTAATTGTTTGTGTATTATTAATTTAAGCATACTGTGTTTGTCTATTGTTGTGATTTAGATGAAGGTTAGATTTCATGACCAATTTATGCAGAAATGCTATTAATTCCAAAGGGTTCACATACTTTTGCTTGCCACTGTTTGTGGATCTGGACTTTATTACCCTGTCGTATACTGGAGCGAAAAGAATTCCAGCTTGGACTCTACCGGTTTGTTTAGAATATGTGATATGGCCCTTGATCAAGGTAGCAGGCTGAATGGGGCCATATCCTGGCCCTGCTGGACAAGCCTGACACTTCAAAAGGGACTTCAAAAGGGACTTCTGGCCAGTGGGGTCAACTGGGGTTCCTGGTCTGAAGTGAGTTGATAGGCCCCTGTCCAGTAAAAGGGGTTTGTGCTGATGTGACGTGAGGGTCAACTCCTAAAGCCTATTAGCTGTACAATTAGCCACTATACATTAACTCACATAAACTCAGCACCAGGATTAAAAACTACAATTTAATACGTGCAGAGGGATCTGTTAGCAGAAAAAGTATTTGTTAACAACGGTAAACATGGGTTTTTTCAAATGTCCTGAAATTCTACACATTCTGCCATTAATTATGCCATGTTAATATGAAATCTGAGTGAGAGTGACTTTCAAAATCAATGGGTTCCCCCTGGAGGTCAGGGCCCCTGTGCACGTGCCCTGTGTGGCTGGTCGGTAATTCAGTCATAACTACTACAAGTTTAGATAGATGGCTAGACTAACTAGACTAATTTACCAATCTAAAACTTTTTGCTGACATGGGCAAATTGAGTGAGTCAGTGACTGACATGATGTAAGTCTCTCTGGATAAGAGTTGTTCTGCTAAGTGACTAACATGACTAATATGCCTACTTTGTGTAACTGTTGCCTCAAACTGAAATATGTCATTGTGACCTTTGGGAATGTTTAATGTGGTTGTTATTAAACAGGATTCATTTCAGTGAACCTGGTGCCAGGTAATGTGAGGATGCATTGCAGTTTCAACATGAATGCATACAGTACAGTACACCTAAGCACAGTATAGTACAGTACTAGGGTTGCAACAATCTGGTAACTTTCCCCAAAATCCCTGGAAGATTTCCGGATTAATGTGGGAATTAGCAGGAAATCCGAAGTCATTCAGACAGGATTTCTGGAAGACCTCGGAATTTCGGGAAAGTTTCCAGATTTTGCAACGCAAGATTCCAGTATGTGATCTCTATGGTAACAGTGTGTTATGTCCTGCAGGTGTTTGACTATGACTTCGGCCTTCAGGATGACTTCATGGGTTCTGCCTACCTCTACCTGGAGTCTCTGGAAAACCAGAGGTCTGGACAGACAGGGGAAACTCCTTGTCTTTATATACTACATATACAAAAGTATGTGGACACCCCTTTAAATTAGTGGATTTGGCTATTTCAGCCATACCCATGGCTGACAGCTGTATAAAATTGAGCACCATGCAGTCTCCATAAGAGAACAATGGCAGTAGAATGGCCTTATTGAAGAGCTAAGTGACTTTCAGCGTGCCACAAGTCAGTTCATCATATTTCTGGCCAGCTAGAGCTGCCCTGGTCAACTGTAAGTGATGTTATTGTGAAGCGTAAAACATCTAGGAGCAACAATGGCTCAGCCGCAAAGTGGTAGGCCACACAAGCTCACAGAACTGGACCGCCGATTGCTGAAGTGCAATACTCACTACCGAGTTCAAACTGCCTCTGGAAGCACAAGAGCTGTTCGTTAGGAGCTTCATGAAATTGGTTTCTATGGCTGAGCAGCCGCCCACAAGCCTAAGATCACCATGCGCAATGCCAAGCGTTGGCTGGAGTGGTGTAAAACTCGCCGCCATTGGACTCTGGAGCAGTGGAAACTCGTTCTCTGGATTGGTGAATAATGCTTCACCATCTGGCAGTCTGACAGAAGAATCAAGGTTTAGCGGATGCCAGGAGAACGCTACCTGCCCCAATGCATAGTGCCAACTGTAAAATTTAGTGGAGGAGGAATAGTGGTCTGGGGCTGTTTTTCATGGTTTAGGCCCCTTACTTCCAGTGAAGGGAAATCTTAATACTACATCATACAATGACATTCTAGCCAATTCTGTGCTTCCAACTTTGTGGCAACAGTTTGGGGAAGAACCTTTCCTATTTCAGCATGATAATGCCCCCGTGTACAAAGCGAGGTCCATACAGAAATGGTTTGTTGAGATTGGTGTGGAAGAACTTGACTGTCCTGTGCAGACCCCTGAACTCAACCCCATCGAACACCTTTGGGATGAATTGGAACGCTGACTGCGAGCCAGGCCTAATCGCCCAATATCAGCGCCCAACCTCACTAATGCTCTTGTGGGTGAATGGAAGCAAGTCCCCGCAGCAATGTTCCAACATTCTAGTGGAAAGCCTTCCCAGAAGTGTGGAGGCTGTTATAGCAGCAAAGGAGGGACCAACTCCATATTAATGCCCATGATTTTGGATTGAGATGTTTGATGAGCAGGTGTCCACATACTCTTGGTCATGTAGTGTACCTCTCATTTATCTATCTACTGTATCTATCTATCTATCTATCTATCTATCTATCTATCTATCTATCTATCTATCTTTTTTCTTCTCTCCTTCTCCCATCCTTCTTGTTTGTCTTCCTGCCCTACCCCTCATCCCTCCATCTCTTCCTCCTCTTTCTCTGTCCATTTTATTATTTTACTTTCTTTCCTTCCCCCCTCCACCTTCTTCCCCCTCTCTCTGTCTCCTTTTCCTACTTCTCTTCTTCCCCTGCAACATAATGGACTGTATCACAAATAATCATATTTTTACTCTCTCTCTCTTTTTTATCGTTCTCCAACACATTATCTCTTTCTCTGTTTCTCTCGCTTTTGCTATCATTATTTTTTTTTTCAATGTTACTATTGTTGTCTTTATTGGTTGATCTTTCTCTCTCTCTGTATCCCACAAATCTATCCCTGTGCCCTATTTGTGTCCCCATTTTACTTGACACTTGTTTCAATGGAACTTACCCAATGCACCACTGCCCTCTAGTGTACTTCATTGGAAATGCATATTACATGTATGTACATGACTAATCATTGACAGACAACGTAAACATAAATGGTACCATAGATCTGTCATGATACAACAGGATGTGTGAGACAACCAGCAACATTAGTTCCGGTGCTTTGGACTGATCACGATTTTGTAGGAGTTAGCATCTTTCGAATGTCGGAAGGGGAGGGGACATTTGGAACATAGACTTGCCCGTAACATGCAAAGAGAGAAGGTGGAGAACTTCCTTCTCTTAACACATATGGATCTATGACTAAAATCGAGCATCTGACCAATTACACAAGACTTTAGTTTTGAGTTAACTGACATGAGTACATGACACACACAAGTTTGCAAGTGTGTGTGCTTATGTGTGTTCGTGTCTCTACATGTGTGTGTGTGTGTTTGTGCATGTGTATGTGTGTGCGGGTCACCGTGTCCTCCCTCTGCCACCTCAGGACCCTGGACGTGACCCTTGACCTCGAGGATCCCCAGTACCCCGAACATAACCTGGGAACTCTAGAGCTGGCAGTCACACTGTCACCCAAAGAGGGAGACTTCAGGGAAGCAGTAAGTCCACGCTGTCGGTCTCTCTCTCTTTCTCTCTCTTCAGTAGCTTAGACCATCCTAAGGGAACAGGGACGACTTCTGATTGGATGTAGTGTAACTGTATTAAATTGTGCAATTTAATTTTAACAGTACAGTTTTAATCCAGACAGGATGTTGTTTGTGTGAAGATATGGCATCATTATTCTGTCACTTTTGATGTCTTATGAGTAAAAAAAAAAAAAAAATGGATCACCTTTGTCAATGTTAATGAACATTATGAAATGGCTCTGACATTTAACTGTCATTTCGTTTGGCTCAGAGCAAATGTCTTCCCAGCCAATGACAGGACTCCATAATACATTGCCGATCCAATGCTAGGTAGTCTTTTTGCGATGCTGTCAGCCAAAATCTGACCTGGATACAATCCATCATTCAGCTATTGGAAATAGAGACGGGAGAGGAAGCAGTTTCTTTCTGGTTCATGTGCAGTCAATGAATTAAGCAGACCAGACCCAGCTCCTATTGCATTGGTGCCTATGGGAGAGCCATCCCTTAAGCAGACCAGAACTGTGACAATTTGGTAAATGGTAAACGGCCTGAGTAAGACATCTTCATTTATTTACCATCGCTGGTGGAAAATCAATTGCAATATAGCAAAGACGGTGGGTAAATGAAGATCTCCTACTCAGAATGTTTACCACTGAAAAAAAATGATCACAGTTCCGGTCCACTTAAGGGGTGGCTCTCCCATAGGCATCAATGCATTAGCAGCTGGATAGGCCTACTGGAAAAAAGATTTGAGCACACTGGCATAACAAAAAGGAACATGCTTTTAGAATGAAAAACAAAAACGTCCATGTTCAAAGAGCATTGTGTAACGTTGCTCCTAATGATGTGCTTCCTTTCCTCTGTGGACGTGCTCAATGTTTTTATTTCAGATTTATTTCTGTTCAATTATTTGTTTGGTTAATTGGACCCCTGGATGTATCATAAAGTACAAGAGGAGAGTCTTGGGGGAAATATTTTATTCTGTTTGATCTGATGTCTTATTTGGTTCTATAGTTCACAGAATCCACATTCGACAGAACAAATAAACTGTATTTAGGTTAAGCACCTTTTTGAATCCCTTAAACTGTAAAAAGGAGGTGCAAGGTCACAGAACACATGATGTTCTCTATCGCCACGTAATGGGCAAGATGAAAACCTCTTCAAATCAAGGCCATGACAAACTGGAATCCAGCAACTCGGACGATTCACTTCCAAACGTTCACATTTCAGAAATGACTCTACTACATAGTAATCAGAAACAGGAAAATAACCCTAATGCGCAAATATACAAATACAGATTCCATCGCCATCACAGGATAATCCTGGTGTGTCTGCCGGTACCAAATCACACCCCTAACCATCCATTTGGCCCTAACCCTTCAATGTTTGCCGATCTGTAAGGTGGAAGCTCCACTACACTGTTTCTACTTACCAGACCCTTAAGATGAAATAAAGTTATAAGGTCAAATAAAAATACAATTAAAAAAAAGATCTGGAAATATTGAAGGGTTTATGACCTGTGTGTGTGTGTGTGTGTGTGTGTGTGTGTGTGTGTGTGTGTGTGTGTGTGTGTGTGTGTGTGTGTGTGTGTGTGTGTGTACAGCACAGTAGGCCTATTTATGGGTCGTTGTGGGTGGCAGAGCTTTTTACTGCTTATGCTTTGCTGCCTGTGACCCTCCACACCCTGCTTCCTCGTGGGCTGACCTCAGCCCTCTGACCCCATGCAGCTCTGAGCTCTCCAGCATCCTATAACGGCTTTGTCTCATTTACAGACCATGCTTTTGAAAAGAAGCTGCAAACGATCCAGTAAGGTAATACATGGCATGTAACCTCCAATACCAACTACCTACCTACTTTACCCACCCAAATCCCTCCGCTACCCCCACAAACCCCTCCGCTGTCCTGGGTTCAGGTGGTGACCCAGCCCCTCTTCCTCCATCTCCTCTGTGTCCCTGTCACCGTTATCAGTTCTCACTCCACCATCTTGTATTTTCCACAAGCTGCAATATACAGACAGGTGGAACTGAGAGCAGTAATATGCTGCTGTTAGTCCAGATGGGGTCCGTGACAGTTTTCTGGCTCTTTATAGTGACCAGAAACCTAGACAATATATAGACAACTTATTTAGCCAATTACCTTCAGCCGGCCGGTGTGCGACCATGGCAAAGTTGGTTTGACTTAGATAGCCTATCTTTGTGGGGCTAGTTAGGGATCGTTAATAAATTACACAATGTAAATGGGAATATATTTTCATGTTGTATTAAATGCTTTCAATATTTGTATATTAATTTCTACAGTTTATAGTTGGTTTGAGCTTCTTAAGAGGTTAAGTCATTGAAATTTGTAGCTATTGAAATGTTTAAATAATGTCCCATGTACCCTACATAATTTACTGATGGTCCTTAACTAGCCCCATAGGGATATCCAAAGTTAAATCAAATTTACCATGGTCAGTTGGCGATCGTCGCATGCAGCCGCACACCGAATTGATGATTAGTTGGGTGCTGCCTGCTGTGGGCATGCGGGCAGGGATGAAATAAACCCAACCCAAGGAAAGCTGTTAGAACCTAGTTCCTTATATCTCGCAAATCTCAGTTGTGTACAATTGTGACTTTACTATCAAAATGTTCCTATTTAAACTTTGTAGTCAAGTTTGACACTAGAAAACATGTTTTTATTTCATATCAATGACACAAAGGCTATTTTCAACAAAAGATGTCGTTTTTTTGGTTCAGTTGAATGTATAGACTGTGATTTCATACTGAAAAATGGAACAAAGATGATTATCAATCATGGTTATCAGTTATGCTTACTGGTTACGGTTATCCTTTAGGACTGTTCAGTTATGGTTGTTCAGTTAACATCTCAGAAACATCTGTCCCTCAATGGTCTTAGTTCGGGGATTGTGGATAGTCCTGGGCAAATTTTAGAGAGCGAGAGCCTTTGAGAATGGGGGGTGTGTGTGTGTTGGAGGTTTACTAGCTGTCAAGCCAGATCTCCCATGTCTGTCTGAGACCCCTTTATCTCATGAGGACATCAACCCTGTGCATATCCTTTTGATTTCCCATCATGCCTGGCAGGTTGACCCTTGATCTATCATTTATCTCCATGTTGCTCATTTTTGCTCTCTTTTATCCCTTCACAACAGAAGGCATGCTGATCCAGGGTCTGCTTTTCCCTCTCATTGGCCCATGCATGTGGCACATGTCCATATCTGTAGCCTATGGATATTCATGTTCCAAACTGTATCCTGTTTGTCCTTAATGCCTCTCCGTGCCATAGCAACCCTTAGGTGGTCCACAGCAGTAGGCTTATATCTCTGTCTCATTTTAAACCAAACCCATGGACTCTCGAGGACAAACAACAACTTCTGACATTTTCTCAGTGTTTCTGAGAGCAGCACTCTTGATCTGGAGGCATGTACAGTACTTGAGTACAGTTGAGTAAAAGCTTGAGTTTGTAAAGATATAGAGATACAGAAAAGTTTGTTTTGGGCGTGTCTCTGGTTGGAGTAGTGTGGACGTTCTGCTGTAGAGCTTCCCCCAAACCATCCCTTTGAAGCTCCGAACTGGGCCGCCTGTGACTCGGGAATTATCTCCAACGCTAACAAACTAGTGCACTTCCCCACCAAGCGCCACTCCTCCTGGGTGTCTGCCTGGCTCCCTCCCTTTCTCCATGGTTATTTATATACCCTCTTCTCTTTAATCAAGCCATTAATGCTGGACTCAATACATGCAAACAATGCAAGAACCACTGTGGGATAATTATAACACTAAAATAGTTGAAATCCACTTCCTTTCTAGTCCAGTAAAGCCGAATCACCCCTCTTATTATCGCACTGTGTTCTTTGCCCCAGGAGTTAAATCACACATGGCTTTTGTATTAGCCTGTGTACTGAGTATATGATGTACAATTATAATTCATATGCTTTGTTTAACTGATTGAACCAACTTTTTTTTGGTACTTATATTTGTGTGGTTTTCTTATCAGCCCTTTTGGGCTTCCAACCTCACCTGCACACACTTTGTATTTCACTTATTTTCTTTGGTGTGAAGAAATAAAAACGAAACACCTTAAAACCTATATCAGCTCCTACATTTGTTGTTTTCATTAGGGAATTTCAACCCAACACATCTCCTCGTCGTGTCTTTCCCTGCTCTACTTTGGCATGTTGATGAGGATGATTCCTAATCCAAATCGACCATGGGTTTTTACATATTTAAAAATAAACAAATGATTTCACCTTTATTTAGCCAGGAAGGCCAGTTGAGAACAAGTTCTCATTCACAACTGCGACCTGGCCAAGATAGAGCAAAGCAATGCGACACAAACAACACAGAGTTACACATGGAATAAACAAACCTACAGTCAATAACACAATATGATGGATATGTAGCAATGATGGTATGAGGGATATGAGATAATGAGGCATATGTAGCAATGATGGTATGAGGGATATGAGATAATGAGGCATATGTAGCAACAAAACGTTTTTCTTTAGGAGGAGTTAGCTAGCACAGTGTAGCGTCCTTCACCATTAGCATAACAGCATAGTGTAGACTATCTGGACTCACTGTACAGTAGTGGGGGGAGTTTTGGAGGATGGGCTCATTGTAATGGCTGGAATGGAATAGTATTAAACACATCAAACATATGGAAACCACATGTTTGACTCCGTTCCATCAACTCCATTCCAGCCATTACAATGAGCCTGTATTCCTATAGCTCCTCCCACCAGCCTCCTCTAGTGCAGGCTACTGTATAGGTGGTAGTATCACACAGAGCCCAGCTCTCATTGTTTCATGTCTGGAGAATGGAAATGAAGAGGCTTCATCTCCACATCAAAGCGCCGGTGCTTGTGCGCCAGGGTTTGTTCAAAGTTTAATGAAATTCACTCCAAAACTAACTATATGTTAATGAGGCTCCTCCAAACAAGGCATGGAGACAGTGAGAAATCTCGTAGAGATGTGTTTGTTTGACAAATATGTACCGACTGCTTTGTTTTTTGTTCCCCCTTCCCCCCCGCACAAGCGAGCAATAGCATTGTGACTCCTGTCGAGGTTAAATTAGCCTGTAAGCCATTAGTAAACGGTTAAAAATGGGTTTTAATCTGAGAGGGGAGGAGCAGCAATCTGAATTAATGCTGTCAGTGGTACAGCTCAATGGGGTTTACTACAGTGAGGTAATGCTGTCAGTGGTACAGCTCAATGGGGTTTACTACAGTGAGTTAATGATGTCAGTGGTACAGCTCAATGGGGTTTACTACAGTGAGGTAATGCTGTCAGTGGTACAGCTCAATGGGGTTTACTACAGTGAGTTAATGCTGTCAGTGGTACAGCTCAACGGAGTTTACTACAGTGAGGTAATGCTGTCAGTGGTACAGCTCAATGTGGTTTACTACAGTGAGGTAATGCTGTCAGTGGTACAGCTCAATGGAGTTTACTATAGTGAGTTAATGCTGTCAGTGGTACAGCTCAATGGAGTTTACTACAGTGAGGTAATGCTGTCAGTGGTACAGCTCAATGGGGTTTACTACAGTGAGTTAATGCTGTCAGTGGTACAGCTCAATGGAGTTTACTACAGTGAGTTAATGCTGTCAGTGGTACAGCTCAATGGAGTTTACTACAGTGAGGTAATGCTGTCAGTGGTACAGCTCAATGGGGTTTACTACAGTGAGGTAATGCTGTCAGTGGTACAGCTCAATGGAGTTTACTACAGTGAGGTAATGCTGTCAGTGGTACAGCTCAATGGAGTTTACTACAGTGAGTTAATGCTGTCAGTGGTACAGCTCAATGGAGTTTACTACAGTGAGTTAATGCTGTCAGTGGTACAGCTCAATGGAGTTTACTACAGTGAGTTAATGCTGTCAGTGGTACAGCTCAATGGGGTTTACTACAGTGAGGTAATGCTGTCAGTGGTACAGCTCAATGGAGTTTACTACAGTGAGGTAATGCTGTCAGTGGTACAGCTCAATGGAGTTTACTACAGTGAGTTAATGCTGTCAGTGGTACAGCTCAATGGAGTTTACTATAGTGCCTTCAGGAAGTATTCACACCGCTTCACTTTTTCCACATTTTGTTACGTTACAAGGTGGGATAAAAATTTGTTTAATTGTTATTTTTTTGTCAACTACTTACACAAAATACTCTGTAATGTCAAAATGGAAGAAAAATTTGAACATTTGTAAAAAATATATATATATATTTATTACATAAGTATTCAACCTCTTGAATAAATACGTGTTAGAATCACCTTTGGCAGTGATTACAGCTGTGAGTCTTTCTGGGTAAGTCTCTAAGATATTTGCACAACTTGATTGCAAGCTCTGTCAAGTTGGTTGTTGATCATTGCTAGACAGCCATTTTTAAGTCTTGCCATTGATTTTAAAGCAAATTTAAGTCAAAACTGTAACTAGGCCACCAGATTTTTGCCTGTGCTTAGCTCTATTCCATTTCTGTTTTTCCTAAAAACTCCCTAGTCCTTACCCATAACATGATGGAACCATCACCATGCTTGTAAATATGTTTACTTTAGTGCCTTATTGCAAACAGAATGCATTTATTTTTTGGGCATTTATTATTCTGTACAAACTTCCTTCTTTTCACTCTGTTGTTTAGTTTTGTAGAGTAACTACAATGTTGTTGATCCATCCTCAGTTTACTTGTATCACTGCCATTCTACTCTGTATCTGTTTTAAAGTCACCATTGTCCTCATGGTGAAATCCCTGAGCAGTTTCCTTCCTCTCCGGCAACTGAGTTAGGAAGGACACCTGTATCTTTGTAGTGACTGGGTTTATTGATACACACATCCAAAGTGTAATTAATAATTTCACCATGCTTCACCAATCGGTGCCCTTCTTTGCGGGGCATTGGAAAACCTCCCTGGTCTTTGTTTATCAATCTGTGTTTGAAATTCACTGCTCGACACAGAGATGAGCTAGTCATTCAAAAATCATGTCCATGCAACTTATGTGACTTTTGTTAAGCAAATGTTTTCTTTTGAACTTATTTAGGCTTTCCATAACAAACGGGTTGAATACTTATTGAATCAAGACATTTCAGCTTTTCATTTTCAATTCATGTATAAACATTTCAAAAAACATAATTCCACGTTGACACAAAATCTACATTTGATCCATTTAAAATTCAAAAAGGAATACAGCAATGTGGAAAAAGTCAAGGGATGTGAACACTTTCTGAAGGCACTGTATATTCTACTGCTGTGACTCACAGACTTATAGACCAGGGCCTCTATTCACAAAGCGTCTCAGAGTAGGAGTGCTGACTTGTGCTGCTAGGGTCCGTTCCCCCCTGTCCATAATGAATCTTAAACTGATCCTAGATCAGCACTCCTACTTTGAGACACTACATAGAACCTCATAGGCCCAGGTGAAAAGCCAGAGATTGTTAGTATGTGAGTGACTGTGTAGCCTTAACCTGGGACATAAGCCTGTAGAATTGACAGTACAAGGTCCATCGGTGGGATCTGCACTGAGTATACAAAATGTTAAGGACATCTGCATTTTCCCTGACATCCAGGTGAAAGCTATGATCCCTTATTCATGTCACTTGTTAAATCCACTTCAATCAGTTTAGATGAAGGGGAGGAGACAGGTTAAAGAAGGATTTTTAAGCCTTGAGACAATTCAAACGTAGATTCTGTGGGATTTAGAGGGTGATTTGAAGAACTGCAATGCTGGCTGCTGGGTTTGACACGCTCAACAGTTTCCCATGTGTATCAAGAATGGTTCACCACCCAAAGGACATCCAGCCAACTTGACACAACTGTGGGAAGCATTGGAGTCAACATGGGCCAGCTTCCCTGTGGAACACTTTGACACCTTGTAGAGTCCATGCCCTGACATATTGAGGCTGTTCTTATGGCATAAGGGGGGTGCAACTCAATATTAGGAAGCTATTCCTAATATTTGGTGTACTCTGTATATATCGCTATGGTACAGGGCTGATCCACAGCATGTTGGACAAACTTTGAACCAGGAGTTGACTCTACTCACATATTCTGTGTTTGACTGTGTGTTTGTTCCTTTGCCTGCATCTCTTTGTATGGTCTCCATGTCTGTCCTGTGTTTATATTGCTGTGTGTCTGCAGGTAGAGTACTATGATTGATTGTCACGATTCAGAAGTTGGAATCATATTGAGCATTTCTCTGTTTCTGTTCATATGCTTGTGTGTGTGTGTGTGTGTGTGTGTGTGTGTGTGTGTGTGTGTGTGTGTGTGTGTGTGTGTGTGTGTGTGTGTGTGTGTTTTATTAGCAGCAGCATTCGAGTATGCGGTTGTCAGATGTCCACAGGAAAGCTCAGCTGTGGAGAGGTATAGTGAGCATCAGTCTGATCGAGGCTCATGACCTCCAGCCTATGGACGCCAACGGCTTCAGTGACCCCTACGTCAAGTTCAGACTGGGCCATCAGAAATACAAGAGCAAGGTACCTCCACCAGCCTTATCACATTGTACTAACCAACCCACTTCCTAGACAATTCTTAGCTATCAATCAATCAAAGGCAGCAGACTTTAGCATTAGATGATAGATCAAATCAAGCTTTATTAATACAGCACATTTCAGTCATGCAACGCAATGTGCTTTACAAGATAAAACTATCAAATGCAAAGCTAAAATATTTACTACACAACAAACATAAGATAAAAAACTAAAGATTGACACAAACGAAACAACTAAAAAGCACCCTAAGGAAAAGCAAAGCTAAGAAGATGCGTTGTCAGTTGTCAACATTAGTGGTATTTGTTTTAGATACACACAAATACAAAGAAATAGGACATGTTACGCATTTCACTGTACTTGTGGCAAATACAACTTGAACTTGAACAATGATAAGGGGAAACACTGACACACGCACGCACACACACACACACACAGACAGATGCGATCATATGTGTGCTTCTTCCACAGACGATACCCAAGACTCTGAACCCCCAGTGGAGAGAGCAGTTTGACTTCCATCTTTATGAGGAGCAGGGGGGCTTCATCGACATCACCGTCTGGGACAAAGACGCAGGCAAGAAGGACGACTTCATGGGCAGGTGGGCTTTTCACACACACACACACACACACACACACACACATATACACGCTTATACACACACACACACACACACGCTTATACACACACACACACTCACACACCGCACCAATAGTTTCCTTCTTGTCTCTGTTAGTATGCTCTACGGATCTGCACTGTGTGTGCTTAGTTGACGTGAGATTCCCTCACGAGATTCCCTCTTGGGCTGAAGATGACACTGATTTTGAGGTCGCAGTCATCACAGGACCGTTAGCCTGACTTTCATCTGCTACTTGTGTGTTTGTGTTCATTAGTGTGCGTGTGTGTGTTTGTCTGACAAGTCCCCACTAAGTCTGAAAGACAGGAGGCTAATAGCTCAGAGAGGAGATTGGAGGAGCTGGTAGTGTCCTCTTCCTGGGGAGCTAGTGTCTATTGTAATTGGCTGTTCCCCTCCTTAAATACTCATCTGTTCCATGCCCGCTGAGGTCCTACAGACAGGGTCATTAAAACACACACACACACACACACACACACACACACACACACACACACACACAACCAGCGAGCCTACCTGCTACCTATTGCACAACTTACTTGACATGACACTGGACTGACAGAGAGATGGAGAGAGATGGCAAGGCTGTGCTCACTAAGCCTGTACTTTGTCACGGTTTTTATAAGGTCTCAGTAACCATGGTCAAATAGTTAGCCACAGTGTAGTCGATTTAGGCCCAGATAGCACTGCATTTTGCTTTGCAATGTAGTTTTGTTTTGACTGTGTTGTAATTTGGTTTATTCTGATTGATTGTATGTTCTGGTCCTCAGGCTTCAGTGTGTTAGTAGAACAGGTTTGTGAACTCAGGACCAGCTGGATGAGGGGCCACTTTTCTTTGCTCAGCTCTTGGCATTGCAGGGCTTGGTAATGGTATTAGTGGGGGTCACTGTATTGAGATGTTTCCAAATCATAATTGCTCTTTTATTATTAGTGGATATTGGCCTAATTCTGCCCTGCATGCATAGTTTTCCTCTGGACATGTTGGAGAATCTTACAGAACTCTGCATGCTGGGATTCAATAGGGTGTTTGTCAAATTTGGTGAAATCTTGTTTTGCAAGTGGACCTCACACCTCTCTGCCATAAAGTGCAATTGCTTCAATTAGTTTTAGCCAAATTTTAATAGGTACATTTGTTTTTTAATGGCGTGGAATGCCCTGCGTGCTTTCTCTCTCAGTTCATTCACTGCATCATTAAGGTGTCCAGTTGAGCATATTTTTAAACCTAAATAATTGTAGTGTGTGCAGTACTCTATATATGTTGTACCAATTGAGAACTTTGGTCTAATTTCCTGAGATCTGGATTTTCTCTGGAAAATCATTATTTTAGTATTTTTGGGGTTTACTGCCAAGTCCCAGGTCTGGCAGTACTGCTCTTGCAGGTCCAGGCTCTGCCGTGGGCCATGTGCTGTGGGTGACAGCAGTCATAGGTCAATTGTGAAGAGTAGGCATTTAACCTCTGAATTGTGGAGACTAACACCAGGGGCTGAGGATTTTTCTAGAATAGTGGCCAACTCGTTGATGTAAATATTGAAGAGTGCAGGGCTCAGATTGCAACCCTGGCGAAGGCCCTGCCCCTGGTTTTCTTGCCAATTTTGATGCTGCACATATTGCCAGTATACATTGATTTAGTTATATCATATGTTTTACCCCCTACACCACTTTCAATTACTTTGTAGAACAGTCCTGAATGCCAAATAGAATCAAATGCTTTTTGGAAGTCGATAAAGCAAGCGTATATGTTGGTATTATTTTGGTGGACATGTTTATGTATCAGGGTGTGTAGGGTGTAAATATGATCAGTTGTGCAATGTTTTGGTATGAATCTAATTTTGCTTTTACTCAAGACATTGTGCTTATTAAGGAAGTTTTGAACTCTTACATTTATAATACTACAGAAAACCTTCCCCAGGTTACTGTTCACACAGATGCCTCTGTAATTGTTAGGGTCAAATTTGTCTCTGTTCTTAAATATTGAGGTTATGAATCCTTGATTCCAGATGTCAGGAAAATAACCAGAATAGAAAGAGGAGTGGGAGGCCCCAGTGCACAACTGAGCAAGAGGACAAGTACATTAGAGTGTCTAGTTTGAGAAACAGACACCTCACAAGTCTTCAACTGGCAGCTTCATTAAATAGTACCTGCAAAACACCAGTCTCAACATCAACAGTGAAGAGGCAGCTCCCGGATGCTGGCCTTCTAGGCAGAGTTGCAAAGAAAAAGCCATATCTCAGACTGGCCAAAAGTCAGGCTGAGAAGTAGTGGTGTGCGGGGGTGTATCAGGGGGGGCCAGAGAGCTTCTCTCTGTAGTAGGTGTCCCCATGTGAGCTTCCTTGTTGACTGGGGGTGTGAGTAAAGGGCAGTCGGGTGGGGGGGGTGGGGGGGGGGGTAAAGGTGGGTCAGTGGGGGTTTTAGGGGTGGTGAGGGGCTGCAGCTTCTCTCTAGGAGTCTCTACAGTCTGCTCTCTGTGCTGCAGCACCCTCTTGATGACAGACAACTCCTTTGCCATCTCCTCCTTTACCTGCACCAGCTCTCTCCTCATGGTGGCCTTTACCTCCTCCAGCGCTGTGGTAAGGCTCTCTCCTCATGGTGGCCTTTACCTCCTCCAGCACTGTGGTAAGGCTCTCTCCTCATGGTGGCCTTTACCTCCTCAAGCGCTGTGGTAAGGCTCTCTCCTCATGGTGGCCTTTACCTCCTCCAGAGCTGTGGTAAGGATCTCTCCTCATGATGGCCTTTACCTCCTCCAGCGCTGTGGTAAGGCTCTCTCCTCATGGTGGCCTTTACCTCCTCCAGAGCTGTGGTAAGGCTCTCTTCTCATGGTGGCCTTTACCGCCTCCAGCGCTGTGGTAAGGCTCTCTCCTCATGGTGGCCTTTACCTCCTCCAGCGCTGTGGTAAGGCTCTCTCCTCATGGTGGCCTTTACCGCCTCCAGCGCTGTGGTAAGGCTCTCTCCTCATGGTGGCCTTTACCTCCTCCAGCGCTGTGGTAAGGCTCTCTCCTCATGGTGGCCTTTACCGCCTCCAGCACTGTGGTAAGGCTCTCTCCTCATGGTGGCCTTTACCGCCTCCAGCACTGTGGTAAGGCTCTCTCCTCATGGTGGCCTTTACCTCCTCCAGCGCTGTGGTAAGGCTCTCTCCTCATGGTGGCCTTTACCTCCTCAAGCGCTGTGGTAAGGCTCTCTCCTCATGGTGGCCTTTACCTCCTCAAGCGCTGTGGTAAGGATCTCTCCTCATGGTGGCCTTTACCTCCTCAAGCGCTGTGGTAAGGATCTCTCCTCATGGTGGCCTTTACCTCCTCAAGCGCTGTGGTAAGGATCTCTCCTCATGGTGGCCTTTACCTCCTCCAGCACTGTGGTAAGGCTCTCTCCTCATGGTGGCCTTTACCTCCTCCAGCGCTGTGGTAAGGCTCTCTCCTCATGGTGGCCTTTACCTCTTCCGGCACTGTGCTAAGGCTCTCTTCTCATGGTGGCCTTTACCGCCTCCAGCACTGTGGTAAGGCTCTCTCCTCATGGTGGCCTTTACCTCCTCAAGCGCTGTGGTAAGGCTCTCTCCTCATGGTGGCCTTTACCTCCTCAAGCGCTGTGGTAAGGCTCTCTCCTCATGGTGGCCTTTACCTCCTCAAGCGCTGTGGTAAGGATCTCTCCTCATGGTGGCCTTTACCTCCTCAAGCGCTGTGGTAAGGATCTCTCCTCATGGTGGCCTTTACCTCCTCAAGCGCTGTGGTAAGGATCTCTCCTCATGGTGGCCTTTACCTCCTCCAGCACTGTGGTAAGGCTCTCTCCTCATGGTGGCCTTTACCTCCTCCAGCGCTGTGGTAAGGCTCTCTCCTCATGGTGGCCTTTACCTCTTCCGGCACTGTGCTAAGGCTCTCTTCTCATGGTGGCCTTTACCGCCTCCAGCACTGTGGTAAGGCTCTCTCCTCATGGTGGCCTTTACCTCCTCAAGCGCTGTGGTAAGGCTCTCTCCTCATGGTGGCCTTTACCTCCTCAAGCGCTGTGGTAAGGCTCTCTCCTCATGGTGGCCTTTACCTCCTCAAGCGCTGTGGTAAGGATCTCTCCTCATGGTGGCCTTTACCTCCTCAAGCGCTGTGGTAAGGATCTCTCCTCATGGTGGCCTTTACCTCCTCAAGCGCTGTGGTAAGGATCTCTCCTCATGGTGGCCTTTACCTCCTCCAGCACTGTGGTAAGGCTCTCTCCTCATGGTGGCCTTTACCTCCTCCAGCACTGTGGTAAGGCTCTCTCCTCATGGTGGCCTTTACCTCCTCCAGCGCTGTGGTAAGGCTCTCTCCTCATGGTGGCCTTTACCTCTTCCGGCACTGTGGTAAGGCTCTCTCCTCATGGTGGCCTTTACCTCCTCCAGCGCTGTGGTAAGGCTCTCTCCTCATGGTGGCCTTTACCTCTTCCGGCACTGTGGTAAGGCTCTCTCCTCATGATGGCCTTTACCTCCTCCAGCGCTGTGGTAAAGGCTCTCTTCTCATGATGGCCTTTAAATTCCTCAAGCGCTGTGGTAAGGCTCTCTCTCAGCTCCTGGACAGAGTTCTTCAGCTGGCTCCTGCACTGGTTGATCTGTTCCTGTAGAAGCTCTGTGTCTGGGCTGGTGGTGGTGTAGCTGGGGGGCTGCTCCTTCATTAGCCCAATTCTGCTCAACATGCGTTATTTGGAGTTTTTCTTTGCACTTGCAATACAGTCTTGCAAAACTCTGCATGCAGTATTTCGATTGGATGTTTGTCCCATTTGGTAAATTCATTATTAGAGATTGGACACCATACTTCACTGCCATATAGAGCAATTGGTTCTATAACTGATTGAAAAATTTGGAATTTTGATTTTGATGTTCCTTTTAATGGCAATGCTCTTCTTGCTTTGTCTCTCAGCTCATTCACAGCCATGTGAAAGCTACCTGTGTTGCTGATATTTAGTCCTAGATATGTGTAGTTTTTTGTGTGTTCTAATAGAACTGTATCCAAATACAATTTATATTTGTCATCCTTATTTCCAGATATTTTTTGGAATATCATTATATTTGTTTTTTTAGGTTAACGGTCAGAGTCCAGGTCTGACAAAACCTGTAAAGATGATCTAGGTGCTGCTGTAACCCCTCTTTAGTGGGAGACAGCAGTACCAGGTCATCTGCGTACAGCAGACACTTGATTTCAGTGTTGTGTAGGGTGATACCAGGTGCTGCCGATTCTTCTAATGTTTTGGCCAATTCATTAATGTAGATGTTAAATAGTGCTGGACTTATTGGGCAGCCCTGTTTCACTCCCCGTCCCTGAGAGAATAAGTCTGTTTGCTTGTTGCCAATTTTAACTGCACATTTGTTTTTAGTGTACATTGATTTAATAAAATCATATGTTTTCCCTCCAATACCACTTTCTATTAGTTTATAAAAAAGACCTTCGTGCCAAATTGAATCAAATGCTTTCTTGAAATCTACAAAACACGAGTAGATTTTGCCTTTGTTTTGCTTTACTTGTTTATCAATTAGAGCTTAGAGGGTGTAAATGTGGTCTGTTGTACGATCATTTTTTAGAAATCCAATCTGGCTTCTGCTCAGGACATTGTGTTTGTCAATGAAATGATGTAGTCTGCTATTTATAATACTGCAGAGAGTTTTCCCCAAGTTGCTGTTAACGCAAATTCCTCTGTAATTATTTGGGTCAAATTTGTCAAAATGTTTATAGATTGGTGTGATCAATCCCTGGTTCCAAATATCGGGGAAAATACCTGCAGTGAGGATAATGTTGAAGAGTTTGAGTGTAGCCAATATGAATTTGTGGTCTGTATATTTGATCATTTCCTCTCTGATCTCCCAAACCCGGATCCGGTATCGTGACTACAGCCTCAAGCTCATTACCATAACGCAACGTTAACTATTCATGAAAATCGCAAATGAAATGAAATAAATATGCCATCTCGCAAGCTTAGCCTTTTGTAAACAAAACTGTCATCTCAGATTTTCAAAATATGCTTCTCAACCATAGGAAAACAATAATTTGTGTAACAGTAGCTAGCAAACAAAGGATTTAGCGTTAGCATTAGCGTTAGCATCCAGCACGCAACATTTCAACAAAAACATAAAAGCCTTCAAATAAAATCATTTACCTTTGAAGAACTTCTGATGTTTTCAATGAGGATACTCTCAGTTGGATAGCAGATGCTCAGTTTTTCCAAAAAGATTCTTTGTGTATTAGAAATAGCTCCGTTTTATACATCACATTTGGCTACCAAAAAAAAAAAAAAAATTCAGTCCTCAAAACGCGAACTTTTTTTCAAATTAACTCCATAATATCGACTGAAAACATGGCAAACGTTGTTTAGAATCAATCATCAAGGTGTTTTTCACAAATCTCTTCATTGATACATCGTTCTTGGACACATGCTTTCTCCCCTGAATCAAATGGTAAAGTAGAAGCAGCTGGCAATTGCGCACCGAATTCGACGCAGGACACCAGGCGGACACTTGGAAAATGTAGTCTCTTATGGTCAATCTTCCAATGATATGCCTACAAATACGTCACAATGCTGCTAAGACCTTGGGCGAACGACAGAAAGTGTAGGCTCATTCCTTGCGCAATCACAGCCATATAAGGAGACAATGGAAAACAGGGCTTCAGAAATTCTGCTAATTCCTGGTTGATGCATCATCTTGGTTTCGCCTGTAGAATGAGTTCTGGGGCACTTACAGACAAAATCTTTGCAGATTCTGAAACTTCAGAGTGTTTTCCTTCCAAAACTGTCAAGAATATGCATAGTCGAGCATCTTTTCGTGACAAAATATTGCGCTTAAAACGGGAACGTTTTTTATCCAAAAATGAAATAGCGCCCCTAGAGATCTAAGAGGTTTAATGTCCTGTACTCACGCTCCAGGATAGCACAAGGTTTTTGCCATCAGCACCACAGGCCTTTTTGGGTTGGAGAGTGCATCGTTTTTCCAAGAATTCTTCTTGGGGTATCTATAGGATTCTGATAGTCTTTGACTGCTGATTCAAGGATTTGTAATTTTTCTTGACTTTCTTAGATTTTTGCAATCATTATCAAATCATTTTTCATTATTTGTTATTTCTGGTTTGCTCTTATGCTTCTCTCTCTCTCTCTCTCTCTCTCTCTCTCTCCCCCCCCATCTCTTCCTCTCTATCTCTCTCCCCATCTCTGCCTCTACCTCTCTCTTGTATATTCTACCTCACTCTTTCTCGTCCCCTCTTTCTCCTGCTTTTACCAACATCTCACTCTTTCTCACTCTCGTGGTTTTGTTTTTTCCTCTCAATGTTAGTCTACATAGACCTGTACGTCTGAAATTCCAAATTTGTGTGTGTTTTTCAGGTGTTCGATAGACCTGTCACCGCTCAGTAAAGAGCACACTCATAAGTTTGACCTGCCGCTGGAGGAGGGCGAGGGCATGCTGGTGCTGCTGGTCACCCTCACGGGGGCAGCTGCAGTGTCCATCTCGGACCTGTCTGTCAACATCCTGGACGACACACACGAGAGACACCAGATACGACAGAGATATGTGAGTTAGTTTGTGTGTGTGTGTGTCTATGCATGCGTGTCTGCGTCACTAGGGCTGGGTTTACACAGGCAGCTAATTTTGATATTCTTTCCCTAATTGGTCTTTTGACCAATCACATCAGATTTTTTCAAATCAGATTTTTTTTTAGATCTGATTAGTCAAAAGACCAGTCAGAATTGGTCTGCCTGTCTGAACACAGCCTATGTGACCTTAACAGCAGCTACCAGGCTCTAGGTCTCTCCTGCTCCCTCTTGTGGAGACATGAAGCTGCAGCATAATGTCACGGACTTGTCAGTACAGCAATGTGAACTTGTTTTTCATTAGATTTCCAACCAGTAGATTCATAAACCAATCAATACTGATAAATGGATCGTTCAGAGAAACAACACCCTCCAGGCCCTGTTTTTTCTCACCTGTTCGTTTTCTAAATTGTTTCCAGTAAATACAGATCTACGATCAGCTTTCCCTCCTCCAATACTAACCTTATTAACCATTAGTGGGGGAAATGCAAAACTGACCCAAGATCAACTTCACTCTACACTATATACACTGTCCTGCTTTATCAAATCAAATGTTATTTGTCACGTTCCGAATTCAACAGGTGTAGAACTTAATGTGAAATGCTTACTTACAAGCCCTTAATCTATATACAGGGGTTACTGGTACAGTCAATGTGTGGGGGTACAGGTTAGTCAAAGTGATTTGTACATGTATGTAGGGGTAAAGTGACTATGCATAGATAATAAACAGCGAGTTGCAGCAGTGTAAAAACAAAGGGGGGATGTCATTGTAATAGTCTGGGTGGCCATTTGAATAATTTTTCTGCAGTCTTATGGCTTGGGGATAGAAGCTGTTAAGAAGCCTTTTGGACCTCGTCTTGGCGCTCCGGTACCACTTGCCGTGCGGTAGCAGAGAGAACAATCTATGACTTGGGTGACTGGAGTCTTTGACCACTTTTTGGGCCTTCCTACCAAGCCCCAACGTTTCCATCAAATGGCTTTGACCTGCTAACTACTGCTGAAAGAGGAGAGGGGACAGAAGAAAACAGGCTGAGGTAGAGAGAAGTGGAGAAAAATAGGGGGCTGATAGGCTAAGAGAGAAGACAGCCTGACAGATTCTATTGAAACTGAAGCTGCCGTGAATCGCTCTTCTCTCTTCTCTCTCCACTGAGAGACCTTGGTTTCTAGCGTATTAGGGTTTTATACCATAGTGTGAGTGGGTGTGAATATTTATATTTGTGAATATGTAAAAGTCTCTGTGGAGTGTGCTAGTGTGTTACTGTGTGTGTGTGTATGTTAATGAACCCGTCAGTAGGACCTCAGTGTGTTTGCTGTAAAAGGCATGGTGTCTCTCTGAGGAGTCTTAGACTCCCTGTCCTCCTGAGGCCCTCCCGCCACAACACAATGCCTGTTCTTTTGTCTTAATGCTGTTAACCCTTCACTGGCTGTCACTCAGCCATCAGCCCAGTACAAAGACACACACACACAAACACTCACACGGGGCTCTGGAGCTCCCTCTCTGACAGGCCTGATGGGGGACACTCGTCATATATCAACAGTATGTCATCTGGTGGAAGATGCTTTACTGTCTGATAATGCATATCGAGTCCTAGAGGACTGTTGTTCCAACGCTGTGCACCTTCATTAAGACAGGGACTGAATACTCCTACAGCACTGTGTGTGTCATTTATATCTTCACCATATTCTAGCAACCTACTTCATTTGATTGTATGTAGGAGTTTGTGTGTGTGTGTGTGTGTGTGTGTGTGTGTAAACTGTGCTCTAATTTAAGTGTAGAGTCCTGCTGCGTTGTGTGGTTGATCTGGGTGAGCTCCAGTGGAGAGCGCTCCACAGGCCAACCACGGACGCGTGACCTACATACAACGCTAGCAGCTCATTGGCTGGCCACGAGAGCACTTCCCGCGCTGCAGTGGCATCCTATGCTCAACGGGGGGAGCTCTAGGACCTAGACAGATGGCGGGCGTGCCTCTCTTCCTTCACTCACTTTGAGCTAGGGCCGGGAGGTGTGTGTGTGTGTGTGTGTGTGTGTGTGTGTAATAGTAATAGCGAGAAGTAAGGGGTGAGGGTTGTGCTGGCAGGGGTAGGCATGCAAAATGAAAAGAAAAAGCTATTTCACCTTTTACAACTCCAGAGCCCCTGATTTTCTGTACAAGATACATTTTCTTTCCCTCGTTTTCATGCTTGCTCTCTGTCTTTCTGTGTAGGTTCTGCTCTCTGTCTTTCTGTGTAGGTTCTGCTCTCTGTCTCTCTGTGTAGGTTCTGCTCTCTGTCTCTCTGTGTAGATTCTGCTATTCGTCTCTGTGTAGATTCTGCTCTTCGTCTGTCTCTGTGTAGGTTCTGCTCTCTGTCTCTCTGTGTAGGTTCTGCTATTCGTCTCTCTGTGTAGTTTCTGCTCTTCGTCTCTCTGTGTAGGTTCTGCTCTCTGTCTCTCTGTGTAGGTTCTGCTCTTCGTCTCTCTGTGTAGGTTCTGCTATTCGTCTCTCTGTGTAGATTCTGCTCTTCGTCTCTCTCTGTGTAGGTTCTGCTCTCTGTCTCTCTGTGTAGGTTCTGTTATTCGTCTCTCTGTGTAGAATCTGCTCTTCGTCTTTCTGTCTAGGTTCTGCTCTTCGTCTCTCTGTGTAGGTTCTGCTCTCTGTCTCTCTGTGTAGGTAATGCTCTTCGTCTCTCTGTGTAGGTTCTGCTCTTCGTCTCTCTGTGTAGGTTCTGCTATTCGTCTCTCTGTGTAGAATCTGCTCTTCGTCTTTCTGTCTAGGTTCTGCTCTTCGTCTCTCTGTGTAGGTTCTGCTCTCTGTCTCTCTGTGTAGGTAATGCTCTTCGTCTCTCTGTGTAGGTAATGCTCTTCGTCTCTCTGTGTAGGTTCTGCTCTTCGTCTCTATGTAGGTTCTTCAGTTGGAGGGGGACAGTGTGGTTTGGTTTGAAGAGGACTGCCTCCATTAGCGTATTCCTTTTCTCCTGACTGATGCCCTTTTAATGAGAGAATTTAATAAAGATGTACCTTTATCAAGACACACAGATAACAGCAAGTGCTGGTACTAATGCTGTACAATACCCAAAGCAAATTAGTCCGAGTGTGGGTGTGTGTGTGTGCACTCCCCTGTGCGTGTACGTCTGTGTGTGTGTCTCAGTGTGTCTGTGCATGTGTTCATGAATATGTGTGTGTGTGTGTATGTGTGTGAAGCGTCGGGCGAATGTATTCCCTGATATCATCAGTTCGGAATCAGCTGTCTAGCAGACAGCCGTACAAAACACCCACTAGTACTAATCACTGCAACCTCCCTAACACACCACCTAGCCTTCACCCCCACCTCCCACCCCCTATCAACCAGCCAACCAGTAAGCTATTTAGGGAGGGGGGTTGGTGAGGGTTTCAAGTGCCATGCATTATCATCGTCATAGCGCCTGGGCTTTGAAGCAAAGAAGATTGCTCCTTAAAAACGTATGGTCGAGGAACGACCTGTCCCTGACTTCTCACTACTGGCCCGGCCCAACATCATTAACACAGCACAGTCATATCAGATGACTTTCAGCTTTCAGCTGGCTGCCTGACAAGACCCTCCTCCCTCCAAGGTAAGTCCCTGTGTAAATGGTGAGGCAGCAGAAGGAAGAAGACATTAGCCCGTTTAAAGTGCTTTCCGAGGTCAGCCTACAATGCAGGCGTTTCCCTCCCATTAATCTGCCCCCATTGAAGAGAACTGATAATACACACCTGAGAGTGGACTCTGGAGACGCTGGGTTTCTCCAAGTCCCCTTTCTCATCCTATATGGCTTATTGTAATGTGTGTGTCTCCATTATAGTCTGGCCCTAGGCTTTGGTCTGTTTGATGAAGAGCCACGCGGGTGGGCTTATAGCTGTTATTCCCCCCTGGAATAGGTTTGGATGCTATTCTGTCTATTGTGGTTGTTAATTATGAACAGACTGGAGGACTGGTGTCTCTCTAGCTGTGAGGTGCTGGAGCATTGGTGTCTCTAGCCGTGAGGTGCTGGAGGACTGGTGTCTCTAGCTGTGAGGTGCTGGAGGACTGGTGTCTCTAGCTGTGAGGTGCTGGAGGACTGGTGTCTCTAGCTGTGAGGTGCTGGAGGACTGGTGTCTCTAGCTGTGAGGTGCTGGAGGATGTGGGATGTATACATACTAATTGCCAAGAAGGACCTGGACTGATGTGTCTTAATGGACCTGTGGAGGGGGACACACTGACCTCTCCTCAAGTGCTGCCACTCCACTCCACCAGCTCCTATACCTTATAACACCCCCATAACAACCCCATACACCTCCATAACAACCCCATACACCCCCATAACTACCCCATACACCCCCATAACTACCCCATACACCCCCATAACAACCCCATACACCTCCATAACAACCCCATACACCCCCATAACTACCCCATACACCTCCATAACAACCCCATACACCCCCATAACTACCCCATACACCCCCATAACAACCCCATACACCTCCATAACAACCCCATACACCCCCATAACAACCCCATACACCCCCATAACAACCCCATACACCTCCATAACAACCCCATACACCCCCATAACTACCCCATACACCTCCATAACAACCCCATACACCCCCATAACTACCCCATACACCTCCATAACAACCCCATACACCCCCATAACAACCCCATACACCTCCATAACAACCCCATACACCTCCATAACAACCCCATACACCCCCATAACAACCCCATACACCCCCATAACTACCCCATACATCTCCATAACAACCCCATACACCTCCATAACTACCCCATACACCCCCATAACTACCCCATACACCCCCATAACAACCCCATACACCTCCATAACAACCCCATACACCCCCATAACAACCCCATACACCTCCATAACAACCCCATACACCTCCATAACAACCCCATACACCCCCATAACTACCCCATACACCTCCATAACAACCCCATACACCTCCATAACAACCCCATACACCCCCATAACTACCCCATACACCCCCATAACAACCCCATACACCCCCATAACAACCCCATACACCCCCATAACAACCCCATACACCTCCATAACAACCCCATACACCTCCATAACAACCCCATACACCTCCATAACAACCCCATACACCCCCATAACAACCCCATACACCCCCATAACAACCCCATACACCTCCATAACAACCCCATACACCTCCATAACAACCCCATACACCTCCATAACAACCCCATACACCCCCATAACAACCCCATACACCTCCATAACAACCCCATACACCTCCATAACAACCCCATACGCCTCCATAACAACCCCATACACCTCCATAACAACCCCATACACCTCCATAACTACCCCATACACCTCCATAACTACCCCATACACCTCCATAACTACCCCATACACCTCCATAACAACCCCATACACCCCCATAACAACCCCATACACCTCCATAACAACCCCATACACCTCCATAACAACCCCATACACCTCCATAACAACCCCATACACCTCCATAACAACCCCATACACCCCCATAACAACCCCATACACCTCCATAACAACCCCATACACCTCCATAACAACCCCATACACCTCCATAACAACCCCATACACCCCCATAACTACCCCATACACCCCCATAACTACCCCATACACCCCCATAACAACCCCATACACCCCCATAACTACCCCATACACCCCCATAACAACCCCATACACCTCCATAACAACCCCATACACCTCCATAACTACCCCATACACCTCCATAACTACCCCATACACCTCCATAACAACCCCATACACCCCCATAACAACCCCATACACCCCCATAACAACCCCATACACCCCCATAACAACCCCATACACCTCCATAACAACCCCATACACCCCCACCACACAGAGAAGAAGAGGTAGAGAGAGAGATGTAGAGAAAGGGAAGAGAGAGGAGGAGGAGGAGGAAGCTCTTAGCATTCCATTTTTATTATGACATTTCACAGTCATCCGATTGAATGTCCCCTGACCGGATTGTCCAGCCGGCAGTCGGTGGGGATGAAATGTTATTTGGAGTGTTGATAAAAGGTGAGGCACCTCCAAGATGACAGCGAGTCATAAGGCCCGGCGCGCTGACATTCATTTTCTCCACAACAGAGATGGAATAAGACGTCACGGTGACAAGGTGTCAATCAAGCTGGGGCCCCGCCATATAACCAACCCCCCTTTCTCGCCACATGCACCCCCCCACCTCCCGATCCCTAGTCCCTACTGGCGGGTAGGGGGTGGTGGATGGGGGGGTGGATCCTCTTCAACAGTAATGGGGCTAGGCTAAACCCAGAGTGAGCGAGCCTCCTCAGCTTGGTAGCTGGGAGGATGGGAGGTGGGGAAGAATGGGAGGATGGGAGGTGGGGAGGATGGGACATGGGGAGAGGGGTAGCTGGGAGGATGGGAGGTGGGGGAGGATGGGAGAAGGGATGTGGGGGAGGATGGGAGGTGGGATGTGGGGGAGGATGGGAGGGGGGTGAGAATGGGAGGTGGGGAAGGATGGGCGGTGGGGGAGGATGGGAGATGGGGGAGGTGAGGGAGGATGGGAGTTGGGGGAGGATGGGAGGTGGGGAGGATGGGAGGTGGGGGAGGATGGGAGGTGGGGGAGGATGGGAGGTGGGGGGGGAGAGAGGTGGGGGAGGATGTATTGGAGGGTGGGAAAATATATTCTACAGCCTTTCATTAAAAAAATAAAGAGGCCTCATCTCCTGAGCTTTTCAATCTATCTGCCTGTCTATTGAGAGGGCCTGAAAAGGCAGCCCTGCAAATCAGAAATTCCTCTGCTATGGAAATGTTCCGGCTTCACAAATCAGCCATGTTTTTTCTCTCTCTCTCTCTCTCTCTCTCTCTCTCTCTCTCTCTCTCTCTCTCTCTCTCTCTCTCTCTCTCTCTCTCTCTTTTTTTTTTTAGGCCGTCCTCAATAATCACAAATAATAAGCTGTCATATCTTCAGAGAAATCATGTATTAAACTTATGTGGAAAGGTTTTTCTCCCCTTCTCCTTCCTCTCCTCTCATCTTCATTCTAAGGCATTTCAACAATAATATCGCTGGAAACAGGCAGAGGCTGACTGAGTTTATAATAAATTAAGTCTGTAGCCTGGCCCTGACTCTGAAATGTAAATTATAATTACTCCTCTGGGTATGTAAGGGGGTTATTGCCAGAGAGAGAAATAAATTGAAGTGAAGTGTGTTTTCTCTGCTTTTAAGACACGCCAGCATGGCTCTCAGTGCAGGGCTGTGTGTGTGTGTGTGTGTGTGTGTGTGTGTGTGTGATTGCACCTCCTCAGCTCTTTCCTTTATCTGCTAGACTTGTCCATACATTTACGCTGCCAGGCTTGTCCTGTGTCCTATCTGACCTCTGTGAAGGGACAATGAGGCTGCCGCTAACATGGAGATATGTGTTTTCATTGAGTGATAGAAAAAGTCACAGCAGACTGGGCTGGTTTCATCATCATACAGTCGAGAGATGATCACTGTACCCTGTAGAGAGTGGTGTGTGTGTGTGTGTGTGTGTGTGTGTGTGTGTGTGTGTGTGTGTGTGTGTGTGTGTGTGTGTGTGTGTGTGTGTGTGTGTGTGTACACACCAGTATGACCAGTAAATATGTGATGGTGCCCAGTAACTATCACATCACTGCCTGAATCCCAGTCACGCCTCAGTGGAAGTGGGAAGTGTCTGAGCTTTGCAATTTCTCTATATGACATCTATCAGTAAATGGCGTGTGTTTTTACTCTCTCGCTCCCTGTCTTTCTCTAGCTCTTTCTCTCTTTCTCCTTCTCTTTCTCTCTCTCTCTCTCTTTCTCTCTCTCTCTCTCTCTCACTCGTTCACACAAAACAGAAAAGGTAATGGCATTCTTCTGAACATAGTGCCTGTGTGTTAAACTAAAGAAAAGAGAGAGAAGGGAAGATCGTCGACTGGCTGGGCAATGAAAATACATTTTGCCCTTTCGACTTCACTTAATGTGACCGTTTGGATGTCAGTGGTAAATTGAACTGTCCTGAACTGTTTCCCACAGCTTAATGTACTCAATGTACCCATCACCCCTGACCTCTGACCTCTAACCTGCAGAGTGTGCTGAGGTCGTTCCACAACCTGAAGGATGTGGGAGTGGTCCAGGTTAAGGTCATCAGATCAGAGGGGCTGATGGCAGCAGACGTCACAGGTAAGTCAACTAAAACCTCTTCAAATTAAAATCTTCTTCTCTGATATGAAGAGCGAATAACTTCTGTTGTCTGTTGCTTTACGGCACTCCCGCTGGTCTGTATGTTTCCACAAAATGTATTCTTCCCATGCCTAATGTATAATAAAACATCAATCTATCAATTTGGTGTCATTGACAATGGCCAATAAGAACCCTTAGAGATCGTATCTAGATTACAGAACATCTCATTTAGAACCACGTTTATTTTGGGGAGATTGAAATGAATCTAGGGGAGAAACGTTTATCTTGCATCCTTGTTTCTCCATTACTTCTTACTTTTAATGAGGTATACAGTAGAGAGAACTACTTGACTTTTTCACAGTGTGTGTTATCTAATGGAAAAGAAGTGGGACTGAGTTAGTTTGGCCTCACTCAGGGGAGAGGACTCATGAGCAGATAGAGCTGCCGTAGTCTTTCATTTCCTGGTTGGAGCAAGGCCTAATGGCTCTGCCTTTGTTTATTACCAGAGAAACAAATGGAAATCCCTGCTGACCTCAATACAGTACTCATAGCTCAGTCTGGGGTTTGCTGTAGCTACTCTACAGTAAAGTATTCAGGTCACTTTCAGACCAGAACTTAAGCAACAACATCTTTGCCTCGCTGTCTTGTCATTCCTCCATCTGGGTTGCAACAAAAGTTACAAGTGTTGTGATGGAAAAATATGGACTGCGAAAGTGAAGTGCAGAGGCTAGCCATCGAACCACTTAGTTCAACAGAAGTGCATAGCCTGAAATGTCATTTGAGTGAAGTTGTGGGTCCTCTTTTTCCATGCAGGGGCCTCTGGTAGCATTGTTGATGTGAGAGCTAGACACTGTCAAGTATCACCATTTTGAGTCTTTCTCTCTCTCGCTCTCACTGTTAGGTTGTCCTCTCCACCCTCAACTTCGCAATAGCACCCCTAACTTTTAAAGTGGTCCCTTCCCTCCACTAATCCCACCTTCACAGACTGTTCAGCCCATCAATTACCCCATCTGTCCGATGGTTTGGTCCATCCTTTATTTCCAACCCACTCAGATGGCCCGGTCCACCACACTGACCCATTAGCCTTGCCAGGCTGTGTGTGTGTGTGTGTGTGTGTGTGTGTGTGTGTGTGTGTGTGTGTGTGCGTGTGCGTGTGCGTGTGTGTGGTGTTCCCAATGGAATGGAAGGGCTCATGAGCTTTGATTTCACACTTTGGGTCTGCCTGGTGGCCCCACACACACACTCTCAGAGACAAAGCCCCTTTAAGAGCTCCTTTAAGGGTCCTCACCCACACTGCATGCAGACCCCTCCACAGCTGGCCAGCATGAGAGAGGTGTCAGGAGCAAGGTAGCAGGCCACAGAGGAACACACACAGGCTTTAATGGAGATAGAGGGGGGGTACTGTGAGAAAGCGTTTTTCCATTCCACTCCCATTCATATCCCCCTCTCTCCTCGCCCCTCCCGTCTTTCCATCCCCCTCTCTCCCTGTGTGGCAGTCTGTCCCATACCTCTAATTGTGGCGTTTACATGGAGTACCTCTACTCTAGCCCAGGCAAATAACTGAATATAGTCTCTAAAACCAACAATCCCATTTGATGAGGTGCTCTTACCCGTGTGAGTACCTCCCTTAATGTTCCAGCCTTTCAGCAACACACAGCACCTTCTCAATGGAGGGGCCAAACACATTCATGTACTGTCTCAATAGTAGAAGTAGTTTGCAGATTCCCTCAGGATCGATCTTTGTACTGGTATTTTGTGATACAGTAAAAAGTGCATTGAGTTGAGCTGCTGAGGCATCAACATTACTGTGTAACAGATAGTGAATAACATGTATGAACACCTTGCGAGGGTGCAATCATGCACTTGACTGACAGTGGAATACTGAGGAGAGTAGTGATGATGTAGTTATATGTCATTTAGCCTCTTTGATCCAAAGTGACTTACAGTTAGACGTGCATATATTTTTTCCATAGTAACGACAGTAAGTGAAGCATTTAGACTCCCAGACACTGCCGTATGCTTTCCTTTTTAACAGCTCCAAAAGGAACTGGGAGACAACGGCATCTTCTCAGTTCTACCGTGTTGGTTTAACTCAGTTTAACACGCTCATCTTATTGCTGCCTGAAATGAGGTTAAAGGTCTCGCCGTGAACCCACCCAGAATATGGAAAATGAAGCCAGGGAGGAGCTATGGTGTATCTGGACAGTCAAAGTAGCCCTCAAACCCTAGTGGGTAATTGGCTGGGACAACCTCCTCTGGTGCTCTCCAATAAGGTGAAAGTTCATCACCAGTGACATCCACTCACCACCACCATCGCCACATTGCCTGCATATTATTAAAGGAGCACACCTTTCTCTTCAAACCATTTGAATACATTTTAGTGATTGAATTTCAGTCAATTCTAGCCAATTCGAGAGTA
Organism: Oncorhynchus mykiss; assembly: GCF_057628025.1. Lineage (NCBI taxonomy): Eukaryota > Metazoa > Chordata > Actinopteri > Salmoniformes > Salmonidae > Oncorhynchus > Oncorhynchus mykiss. The sequence continues at coordinate 14,333,547 of NC_143027.1, read as the reverse complement.
TTGTGTTGAATATTCTAGTGACTACGGAAATATTGTGAACAATTGTATGTGGTTGCAGTTATTAAGGAAGACAGTATATTGTTCAACGTTTAGAAAATGAATCCTCAAAAAAACTAAATATTAGTTATTTATCATCATTGTACTCAAAGCCCAAATGTTTTCTCAGTATTAAATACACGTTTCTTCTTTCTTGTCATACATTTTTACTATGATTTTTTTTATCTTGCCTTACAAAATATGCACCTTTATAGTAGTATCAGGTTTCACCATCTATTCCGTTATTAAATGTTTGAATTATTCTCTTAAATTATCACATTATAAAGTCATTGTAACGGCTCTCATGGGTAGAAGGAAGAGTGGACCAAAGAGCAGCATGGAAAGTGTTCATGATTTTTATTTCCAAAAAACACTCAAACAAAATAACAAAAGTGAAAACGAAAGTGCACAGTTCTGTCAGGCTCAGATACTAAACAGAAAACAAGATCCCACAAAACCCAAAAGGAAAATGACAACTTATATATGATCCCCAATCAGAGACAACAATAGACAGCTGCCTCTGGTTGGGAACCACACTAGGCAAAAACAACAAAGAAATAGAAAACATAGACTTTCCCACCCGAGTCACACCCTGACCTAAACAAACATAGAGAATAATGAGGATCTCTAAGGACAGTCATGTTGTAAAGGTAAACAGTCTGATGACTGATACTGTATTATTCTGTGTATACTGATGTAGGATTGAGTATCAATATCAACAAGTGTATACCTGCAGATTGACATGTGTCACAATTAGATGTGAGAGGCATTGATCACAGTGACTTCTGTTTCACGCTCCCTCTGTGCTGTCCTTATCACAGTGACTTCTGTTTCACTCTCCCTCTGTGCTGTCCTTATCACAGTGACTTCTGTTTCACTCTCCCTCTGTGCTGTACTTATCACAGTGACTTCTGTTTCACGCTCCCTCTGTGCTGTCCTTATCACAGTGACTTCTGTTTCACTCTCCCTCTGTGCTGTCCTTATCACAGTGACTTCTGTTTCACTCTCCCTCTGTGCTGTCCTTATCACAGTGACTTCTGTTTCACTCTCCCTCTGTGCTGTACTTATCACAGTGACTTCTGTTTCACTCTCCCTCTGTGCTGTCCTTATCACAGTGACTTCTGTTTCACTCTCCCTCTGTGCTGTCCTTATCACAGTCAATAGAGTCGTACTCTATGCTCCGCCTCAACAGGGAGTTTATGAATGAACCTAAATTCAACCTCACATTGAACCCCATTTTTTTCTGTTCTGAACTTCATTAATAAAAGCAATGTACTCTGAAGTAATTTTATTTTAAATCACGCTCTTGGGGACTTTGAATGGGATATTTCTCTCTCTTCCTGACCTAGCATTTTAAGAGTGATATGATTGAACAAACAGAAAAAGTGTTCCCAACAGTTAAGATCAAAGCTGTAGTTAAGTGTTTGTTGTTATGAATGGTAAATGAAATGTGTGCATGTGTGGGGAGGGAGGGGCAGTCCTTTCAATTTACAAAGAAACAGTAACATGTATTTCCACACACAAACACAGAACATATCATGTAGGAGAGTAAAGAAAATAAAGGAACTTTTGACTGGTACTGTATATATATACAAATATAGGAATATATAAATATATACCGTACAGTACCAGTCAAAAGTTTGGACACACCTACTCATTCAAGGGTTTCTCTTTTATTTTTTTACTATTTTCTACATTGTACAATAATAGTGAAGACATCAAAACTATGAAACACACCCAAAACACACACTAACCAAAAAAGTGTAAACAAATGAAAATATACTTGAGTAATTTGAGATTCTTTGAGATTCTTCTGCGTTTACGACAGCTTTACACACTCTTGGCATTCTCTCAACCGGATGCTTTTCCAACAGTCTTAAAGGAGTTCCCACATACTGTATGCTGAGCACATGTTGGCTGCTTTTCCTTCGCTCTGCAGTCCAACTCATCCCAAACCATCTCAATTGGGTTGATGTCGGGTGATTGTGGAGGCCAGGTCATCTGATGCAGCACTCCATCACTCTCCTTCTTGGTCAAATAGTCCTTACACAGCCTGGAGGTGTGTTGGGTCATTGTCCTGTTGAAAAACAAATGATAGACCCACTAAGTGCGAACGAGATAGGATGGCGTATCGTTGCAGAATGCTGTGGTAGCCATGCTAGTTAAGTGTGCTTTGAATTCTAAATAAATCACTGAGAGTGTCACCAGAAAAGTACTCCCACACCATCACACCTCCTCCTCCATGCTTCACGGTGGGAACTGCACATGCGGAGATCATCTATTCACCTATTCTGCGTCTCACAAAGAGACGGTGGTTGGAACCAAAAATCTCAAATTTGGACTCATCAGACCAAAGGACAGATTTCCACCAGTCTAATGTCCATTGCTCGTGTTTCTTGGCAGAAGCAAATCTCCATTTAAGGTGCAGTTAATTCTAATGAACTTATTCTCTGAAGCAGTAGTAACTCTGGGTCTTCCTTCCCTGTGGCGGTCCTCATGAGAGCCAGTTTCATCGTAGCGCTTGATTGTTTTTGCGGCCGTACTTGAAGAAACTTTCAAAGTTCTTGAACTTTCCCGCGCTGACTGACCTTCATGTCTTAAGTATTGATGGACTGTCATTTCTCTTTGTTTATTTAAGCTGTTCTTTCCAAAGTATGGATTTGGTCTTTTACCAAATAAGGCTATCTTCTGTATACCACCCCTACCTTGTCACAACACAACTGATTGGCTCAAACACAATTAAAGAAGGAAAGACATTCCACAAATACACTTTTAACAAGGCACACCCGTTAATTGAAATGCATTCCAGATGACTACCTCATGAAGCTGGTTGAGAGAATACCAAGCGTGTGCAAAGCTGTCATTTAGGCAAAGGGTGAATACTTTGAAGAATATCAAATATATAACACTTTTTTGGCTATGACATGATTCCATATGTGTTTTTTTTAAATAGTTTTGATGTCTTCACTATTATTCTGCAATGAGTAGGTGTGTCCAAACCTTTGACTAGTACTGTATATAGGGCATTTGTTGTGATTAATACAGTATGCTAGTCTCTGGAGAAGGTTCCAACCATAATGATTATGTCTATGTTCAGCCTCCACACCTCCATGTTCCTCTGTTTGCCTCCACACCTCCATGTTCCTCTGTTCAGCCTCCAACTCCACACCTCCATGTTCCTCTGTTCAGCATCCACACCTCCATGTTCCTCTGTTCAGCCTCCAACTCCACACCTCCATGTTCCTCTGTTCAGCATCCACAACTCCATGTTCCTCTGTTCAGCCTCAACACCTCCATGTTCCTCTGTTTTGCCTCCACACCTCCATGTTCCTCTGTTCAACCTCAACACCTCCATGTTCTGCTGTTCAGCCTCCACACCTCCATGTTCTGCTGTTCAGCCTCCACACCTCCATGTTCCTCTGTTCAGCATCCACACCTCCATGTTCCTCTGTTCAGCCTCCACACCTCCATGTTCCTCTGTTCAGCCTCCACACCTCCATGTTCCTCTGTTCAGCCTCCAACTCCACACCTCCATGTTCCTCTGTTCAGCCTCCACACCTCCATGTTCCTCTGTTCAGCCTCCAACTCCACACCTCCATGTTCCTCTGTTCAGCCTCCACACCTCCATGTTCCTCTGTTCAGCCTCCAACTCCACACCTCCATGTTCCTCTGTTCAGCCTCCACACCTCCATGTTCCTCTGTTCAGCCTCCACACCTCCATGTTCTGCTGTTCAGCCTCCATACCTCCATGTTCTGCTGTTCAGCCTCCACACCTCCATGTTCCTCTGTTCAGCCTCCACACCTCCATGTTCCTCTGTTCAGCCTCTAACTCCACACCTCCATGTTCCTCTGTTTTGCCTCCACACCTCCATGTTCCTCTGTTCAGCCTCCAACTCCACACCTCCATGTTCCTCTGTTCAGCCTCCACACCTCCATGTTCCTCTGTTCAGCCTCCACACCTCCATGTTCCTCTGTTCAGCCTCCACACCTCCATGTTCCTCTGTTCAGCCTCCACACCTCCATGTTCCTCTGTTCAGCCTCAACACCTCCATGTTCCTCTGTTCAGCCTCCACTTGTTTGAAATAACTTACAACGGCCACCGGAGTTCACCCACTACACAGCCAATCACTAAGTCTGTCTTACTGACCTTTCATGGCCTTCCCTCACTCCTCTCTCCGCCCTCCCTCTTCTCAGCCCCATCCCTGTCAGACAAGATGTCTTCTCTATCCCCCATCCCTCTTCTCAGCCCCATCCCTGTCAGACAAGATGTCCTCTCTCTCCCCCCTCCCGCTTCTCAGCCCCATCCCTGTCAGACAAGATGTATCCTCTCTCCCCCCTCCCTCTTCTCAGCCCCATCCCTGTCAGACAAGATGTCTTCTCTATCCCCCATCCCTCTTCTCAGCCCCATCCCTGTCAGACAAGATGTCTTCTCTCTCCCCCTCCCTCTTCTCAGCCCCATCCCTGTCAGACAAGATGTCTCCTCTCTCCCCCCTCCCTCTTCTCAGCCCCCTCCCTGTCAGACAAGATGTCCTCTCTCCCCCCTCCCTCTTCTCAGCCCCATCCCTGTCAGACAAGATGTCTTCTCTCTCCCCCCTTCCTCTTCTCAGCCCCCTCCCTGTCAGACAAGATGTCTCCTCTCTCCCCCCTCCCTCTTCTCAGCCCCATCCCTGTCAGACAAGATGTCTTCTCTCTCCCCCCTCCCTCTTCTCAGCCCCCTCCCTGTCAGACAAGATGTCTTCTCTCTCCCCCATCCCTCTTCTCAGCCCCCTCCCTGTCAGACAAGATGTATCCTCTCTCCCCCCTCCCTCTTCTCAGCCCCATCCCTGTCAGACAAGATGTCTTCTCTCTCCCCCCTCCCTCTTCTCAGCCCCCTCCCTGTCAGACAAGATGTCTTCTCTCTCCCCCATCCCTCTTCTCAGCCCCATCCCTGTCAGACAAGATGTCTTCTCTCTCCCCCTCCCTCTTCTCAGCCCCATCCCTGTCAGACAAGATGTCTTCTTTCTCCCCCTCCCTCTTCTCAGCCCCATCCCTGTCAGACAAGATGTCTTTTCTCTCCCCCCTCCCTCTTCTCAGCCCCATTGCTGTCAGACAAGATGTCCTCTCTCCCCCCTATCTATTCCATCCTCGCCGGTGCCCCGGGAAGAGTTTCCTTAGTGCTTATCTGGTGGAGTCCGAGCACTAGGATTCCTGTAGCAGGGCCAGTGGTTTGGTGTAGCGTGGGGTGAAATGAATTCATCACATCATTACTGCCGGTGATAAATGGTGGCTCGAGCTGTCATGAGAAGGGAGAGGAGGGTGAGGACTGGATGGTAATTCTCTGTTCAGCTCCTGGCTCTTCCTCTGCTCCTCTTTATCAGGTAGAATATTTCCCCTACTGCTACTGCTAAGCACCAGCACCTCATCTGTAGGCCACAGACACTGGATTAGACCGGAGTAAACAAGACAGATATTAGTGCTACTCTTTTTATCACCATGTCTCTCCATTTCAATTCAATTTCAGTTCAAGGGGCTTTATTTGGCAATGGCAACATATGTTAACATTGCCAAAGCAAGTGAAGTAGATAATATACAAAAGTGAAATGAACAATAAACTTTACACTCACAGACGTTCCAAAATAATCTCTCTCTCTGTGTCTGTCTGTCTACCCTTCACAGGGAAGAGTGACCCCTTCTGTGTGGTGGAACTGAGTAACGATCGGCTACAGACACACACGGTCTACAAGAACCTCAACCCCGAGTGGAACAAGGTCTTCACCTTGTGAGTGCACTTCTGTACCATGTGTTGCCACATACCCATCCTGATCTCATGCTGGGTGGGCTCTCTCTGGGATCTCTCTTTCTGTCTGTCTTTCTCACTCTCTGACATATGCAAGTACTTCATATATGTGCACACATGCACATTTATTGAATTGTGTTGCAACTATTGCTAATATTTTATTTGTATTTTTTTATCTAGGCAAGTCAGTTAATAACAAATTCTTATTTACAATGATGGCCTACCAGGGAACAGTGGGTTAACTGACTTGTTCAGGGGCAGAATGACAGATTTTTTTTCTTGTCAACTCGGGGATTCGATGCAGCAACCTTTCGGTTACTAACTATAGCACATTATCATAACGAGGCATGGTTATAAAAAACAATCATAGCTATTACTAATCATTTAAGATGTTTTAAAAACATTAGTTATAATTCATACTTAATTTCCAGTTATTAGCCGTTTCCAGTTATGCCACTATTTGTCACATTTGCCAAAGGACATTGTAAAATGTAAGGATTACTATGTGAATACTATTTTGGGCTGCACATGATGATCTCTCTGTTTGTCAATTATGTTCTTTCTAGTTCTCTCTATTTCTGCAAAATCTACATGATCATTGTTTGGATAAAGCACGTATTCTTAAACATCTTGATTGAATATTATGATCAAACACTGTCATTACTACGCGTTTCATTCAACTGGCAAAGCATGGCACAGCGTTTGCACTTAGCCTACTGTAAATAGTCCAAATCTATTTATATGACAGTGAGAACATATCATATATTCATGAATCTATATATCTCAGAGAAAATATAGCTAATGCTAGTACATCGTTGAGATTTAAATTCAGAGGTCTAGGTTTTATCCCCTTATAAATCATTCCTCCTATACATTTTTATTTTGATTGACATGCCATAATTGGATTCTGTACATGACTATGTACATACATTTATATATATATATATATATATTATTTCAGCCTTCCTTACAGGGAAATACACAAGTGAATTCCCAGGGAAAGCTGGGTAATTTGGTCGTCCTTTGAGTGGCGCCGTGTCTCTCTTTCTTTAAGAGAAACCTCTATTCTTTCCATCAGTCTTCTCCTCCCTATCCTACTTTTCAAAGATGACATTTCCTAGCCACAATTCCTTTCCTCATACAACTCTCACACTCTTTATTAGTTGAGTACAAAGCTCATAGAGGCTTGGAGTTTCATCATGCTATGATGCGGGTGTGATATGTGTGACTGTAATGGTGTAACGGTTGTTCTGTGGCGAGTAGTAATGTGAAGGACATCCACTCGGTGTTGGAGGTGACAGTGTACGACGAGGACCGAGACAGAAGCGCAGACTTCCTGGGTAAAGTGGCCATCCCTTTACTAAACGTGAGTCCTCCTGATGAAATGTCTCTGCTGTCTATCACCTCCCCTAGGGGTAATACTGTAAAAAAAAACACTGGGGAGGATATAAAAACACACAAGATGCAACTGTGGATGAGACTGTTATCATTGCACAAAGCAATAGAGAGATTGAGAGAGAGAGCCGTAAGAGAGAGAGAGAGCGAGAGAGGGCGAGAGAAAGAGAGATATGTAAGAGCGAGAGAGAAGGAGAGAACGCGATGTAAAGAAAAGAGCGAGAGAGAGAGAGAGAGAGACAGCGAGAGTAAATGAATAAAACACCATTGGTAATGTACGGTCCTGGGGGGCTAATTCCCCAGGATAGTTCATATCTCCCTGACAATGCTGTGGTGGTAATGAACAGGTACTTGTCAGAGTTGCCACAGTTGTTTTGGGCTCTCTGTCAGATGCAGCAGCTGGGGTTCAAAGGTGGCCCAGAGAGTGTATTCAGCCGGGCATTGCCAGACAGACGGCTGTCATGTCCCTCTCCCACAGATTCAAAATGGTGAACGGAAAGCCTACGCTTTGAAAAGCAAGGAGCTGACAGGGCCAACAAAAGGGGTCATCTTTCTGGAAATAGACGTGATTTTTAACGCTGTAAGTCTCTTTCTTTTCCTCCTCCCCTGTTTTCCTAGTTTGTCCCCACCCTCCACACTCCAGCACCATCGTCTTTCTGTTTGTCCTCCTCCCCTGTTTTCCTAGTTTGTCCTCCTCCCCTGTTTTCCTAGTTTGTCCTCCTCCCCTGTTTTCCTAGTTTGTCCCCACCCTCCACACTCCAGCACCATCGTCTCTCTGTTTGTCCTCCTCCCCTGTTTTCCTAGTTTGTCCCCACCCTCCACACTACAGCACCATCGTCTCTCTGTTTGTCCTCCTCCCCTGTTTTCCTAGTTTGTCCCCACCCTCCACACTCCAGCACCATCGTCTTTCTGTTTGTCCTCCCTCCCCTTCCGTCTCTTGTCGCCCGTCCTCGTCTTCACTTAAATGATCGAAAACTCCCACTCAGCCGCCTTTGTTCGCACATACGTTGTCACTGTGTGTGTCCTGCTGGCGGCCATCTTAGTGCTGTGTGTGAGGGAGAGAGCTCTCACTGTAGTCTGTGACGTGCGGCGCTACTCTCAACATCATATCTGCATGTACTCAAGACAGTCCATTCAGTTAGAGATCTATGCTATATTGTGTTATTGTGATAATATCCCACCACAGGCTGTGTGTTTAAATGTGTTTATTACTCCCACACCAGGTAAAGGCAGGTCTCATGACGTTGATACCCAAAGAGCAGAAATACATAGAGGATGAGCCCAGAGTGTCCAAACAGGTAGGTTAACACCGCCACCCTCCACTCTGTTGCCCCATTTAGCTCAGCATCTACTACAGTCCCCCATTAAATGAGATATTTTAACAAAACTCAACCAGTCTTGAGTGGCATCTTGTGAGGCCACAACAGTGTGGGCAAGAGTGAGAGAAACCCCCCCCCCCCCCCCCCCCCTCTTCCTTCTCCACCCTCCTCGCTGCTTTACTGTGAGCGGAGAATAGAAATGTCAAGCTGTCAACTCTGGGGGTGTATAAGTAGATTGGCCATCCTTAGTTGGCCCTCTGTGCCACTGCTGCTTTGCACTTCATTGTCACACCGCTCAATGTGGCGGACCCACAAAGGGCTGAATCGCGGGGGCTGGCCCACATCAGACATGTCACATAAACGTTGTTTGGGCTGAGCAGTCACCCGCTCCCACACCCTTTTGTCTCTCTCCTCTTCTTTCTCTCTCTCACTCTATCTCTCTCTCTCTGTGTGCTAAAAGATGCACACTCTGCACTTTCCCCTGTGTGGAGTGTGAACCTCCCTGTCCACCCTCCCTGTTCGCTCCTCTCTGTTTTCATCTGTACTTCACTTCTGACTCATAGAGATGCCCCATGTCAGCATCTCTGAATGATGATGTCATTGATGGCTTTAGAGAGATTGCCCCGTGAGGGCTCTTTTGTGTGGGGCTAGTCCCTGCTGTGGCCGCTGTCTGTCCTTACAAACACAAGACCCCCAAACCCAAAGTAGCCAGTCAAATACAGACATTATATTACATTACAATTCCACTATTCAGCAGTTGATATCTGCATTCATTAAACTACCATGGCCAGGAACAAAGCAGGAACAACTCCAGGCTGTAGTTTGTCCTGGTGTGGTCATATCATCCCGGGAAAACTCCTGGGCCTAGATATAACTACTAATGTTGGTGTAGGAAGTACATTTGAGAGAGAGAGAGATAGTTTACAGTAGTCCCTCTGCTGCTAGTTACAGTAGTGTGATCAAAGTGTGGCCGTGTGCAGGGATGTGGGTGACTCAGAGTGCTGTTGTCTTCAGGGGGTGGATGTCCCCACCAGGACACCGTAGACTCACAGTCATTCTCAGTTCACCACTACTCTACCTTGAATAATGAATTAGGCAGTGGTCTAAAAATACAACTACCTCTAAATGTCCCAGAATCCTCTTAAAGACACATCAGAATAACACTTTCCCTCTTCGGGGACTACTTCCTGGATGTGTTTTCTTCTGTCATGTTGTTTTGGTATTTCGTGATTGGAACACAGCGGAATGGGACTGTGGTGCTTTCATCATCTGTGGCCAGATGCCTGCCTGAACTCCTTAGGGATGTGAAATCATCACGGGCTGTTAACACTATTACTATGACTTGCCTTCGGCTAAAGAGACTTAAAGAGACACAGCTTCAGTGAACATGACTTGATTTAGTGATTAAGTTTCTTATAGTCTCAGCATTTCGTTAACAATATTGTGCCAATACTTGACGAACACTAGGCTGGCAAAATGATGGGGTATGAGAGACCAGATGACATATTATCCTTGTTGCCATTTGCCCATCACATTGCCAGTATTATGGCCTTAAGAAGCTTTGTAGCACAGCTTGGCTAAATACTCAATTCTGATTAGTTGAGAGGGTGTTGATTACATACAATTACTTAACGAACTCTAGAATGAGAGTTGACTAAATAGAAGTTGATTCCTCGACTCCTTGCCCATCAACCGTCATTAACGGAATGAATAATATATATGTTTATATTCTTAATTCCATTCCTTTACTAGATTTGTGTGTATTGGGTATATGTTGTGTAATTTGTTAGATATTACTGCACTGTCAGAGCTAGAAGCACAAGCGATTCGCTACACCGGCAATAACATCTGCTAAAAATGTGTATGTGACCAATAACATTTGATTGTCATGTTTTTGACTGCTTATGTCACCTCTGTGCTCTGTCCAGTTGCTTCTGCAAAACTTCAACAGAGTGAGACGATGCATCCTGTTCCTCATCAACGCCGGCTGCTACATCAACAGCTGCTTCGAATGGGACTCAACTCAGAGGAGCATCTGTTCCTTCCTGGTACTAATGCATACATTTACATGTACACACAGACATACTCATCTGTTCCTTCCTGGTACTAATGCATACATTTACATGTACACACAGACATACTCACCTGCCACTTTCTGGTATTTACCCTTCAGAAATACAGTATGCAAATAACATATACATAGACCCATGTCTGTTATAAACACACACATACCTGCAACTGCTCACACGTAGCTGCTTCAAACAATAGATGGTACTTACAGTATATACTCTTAACCAATAGATGGTACTTACAGTATATACTCTTAACCAATAGATGGTACTTACAGTATATACTCTTAACCAATAGATGGTACTTACAGTATATACTCTTAACCAATAGATGGTACTTACAGTATATACTCTTAACTGATAGATGGTACTTACAGTATATACTCAAAATCAATATATGGTACTTATATACTCAAAATCAATATATGGTACTTATATACTCAAAATCAATATATGGTACTTATATACAAAAATCAATATATATAAAAATCAAAATCAATATATGGTACTTAGATACTCAAAATCAATATATGGTACTTAGATACTCAAAATCAATATATGGTACTTATATACTCAAAATCAATATATGGTACTTAGATACTCAAAATCAATATATGGTACTTAGATACTCAAAATCAATATATGGTACTTAGATACTCAAAATCAATATATGGTACTTAGATACTCAAAATCAATATATGGTACTTAGATACTCAAAATCAATATATGGTACTTAGATACTCAAAATCAATATATGGTACTTAGATACTCAAAATCAATATATGGTACTTAGATACTCAAAATCAATATATGGTACTTAGATACTCAAAATCAATATATGGTACTTAGATACTCAAAATCAATATATGGTACTTAGATACTCAAAATCAATATATGGTACTTAGATACTCAAAATCAATATATGGTACTTAGATACTCAAAATCAATATATGGTACTTAGATACTCAAAATCAATATATGGTACTTAGATACTCAAAATCAATATATGGTACTTATATACTCAAAATCAATATATGGTACTTATATACTCAAAATCAATATATGGTACTTAGATACTCATATATATGTCACAAAACCCACACTCTGAAATAGTAGAAGTATACCACTTAGTATACCTACCTGAACCAGGGTAAGGAAGGCCCCTCGACGAATAACCCACCAATCTAAGGCCTAAGAGACAATATGTCTCTCTCTGTCTCTTGAGCTATCTCTCTCTGTTCCTCTCTCTGTCTCTCTGTAGCTCTCTCTCTGTTCCTCTCTGTCTCCCTGTATCTCTCTCTCTGTTCCTCTCTCTGTCTCTCTCTCTCTCTGTTCCTCTCTCTGTCTCTCTGTATCGCTCTCTATCTCTGTTCCTCTCTCTCTCTCTGTCTCTTGAGCTATCTCTCTCTGTTCCTCTCTCTCTCTCTCTTTATCTCTCTCTCTGTTCCTCTCTCTGTCTCTCTTTATCTCTCTCTGTTCCTCTCTCTGTCTCTCTTTATCTCTCTCTCTGTTCCTCTCTCTGTCTCTTGAGCTATCTCTCTGTTCCTCTCTCTCTCTCTCTTTATCTCTCTCTCTGTTCCTCTCTCTGTCTCTCTTTATCTACCTCTGTTCCTCTCTCTGTCTCTCTTTATATCTCACTCTCTGTTCCTCTCTCTCTCTCCCTCTCTTTCTCTCTCTCCCTCTCTCTCTGTCTCCCTGTTCCCCTGTTCCTCTCTCTGTATCTCTGTATCTCTGTATCTCTGTATCTCTCTCTCTCTCTCTCTCTCTCTCTCTCTCTCTCTATCCAATTCATTTTCAATTGAAGGGCTTTTTTGGCATGGGAAACATATGTTTAGTGAAATAGGGAAATAGAAATAGATAATTAACAAAAGTGAAATAAACAATAAAGTGAACATTACACTCACAAAAGTTCCAAAATAATAAAGACATTTGTGCAAATATGTTTCTGTTTTTTGTTTTTTTGTTTTTGGACTCACCGGAGCAGACTTTATAGTTGTCGTTTGAAGTCAAGTATATGCTAGTATGGGTAGGTAACAGTGTTTTGAGTGTGGGGATGTTGGCCATAAGCGACATGCTTGCCCAAAAAGGGAGAAGGTGGAGAGCGGGACGCAGGTGGTCCTCGTAAGCATGGGCCCACTGATATAGGGAGAGGTGGGCCGACAGTGGTAGAGCAGCCACAAGTACCTGTTGCTGAGGAACAAGTTGTTTGTGTTGAGGGTACGGAGTTGCAGCTTGTACCAGAGGGGAACATAGCATCTGATGTGCAGCAGAAAAATAGTGTTGTAGGATGTAAGGATGGATCTGGGGAGCCATTTCCCGAGACCGGTGAGGAGATGCCCAGTACGAGTAATGGGGTACAGGAGGGGGTTCAGGTTGGACTAGTCTCCCAGGCAGGGGAGGAGATGCCCGGTACGAGTAATGGGGTATAGGAGGGGGTTCAGGTTGGGCTAGTCTCCCAGGCAGGGGAGGAGATGCCCGGTACGAGTAATGGGGTACAGGAGGGGGTTCAGGTTGGGCTAGTCTCCCAGGCAGGGGAGGAGATGCCCAGTATGAGTAATGGGGTACAGGAGGGGGTTCAGGTTGGGCTAGTCTCCCAGGCAGGGGAGGAGATGCCCGGTACGAGTAATGAGGTACAGGAGGGGGTTCAGGTTGGGCTAGTCTCCCAGGCAGGGGAGGAGATGCCCAGTATGAGTAATGGGGTGTAAGTGGGGAGTGTTGAGAGGAATGTGACAGAAGGGAGTCAGGGGTCCAGGGCCTCAGTTGAGGAGGATCAGGAGAGGGATCTGGACATGTCTGATATCCCTGTTGATGTGATAGCAGCCGACGAGGACTCAATTTACAATCTAGGTGAGGAAAATGGGTTCCTGGACTGGACTTCTGGGAAATCTGTTAAATATGTTTTTCATGTTGTTAAGTTTGTGAGGTCAGCTGTGGTGTTACAGAAGATGGTGGGGTTAGACCAGTTGAGTGTGAAGAAGTGTTTCCGCTTCAGGAAATGTGTTACTGCTGTCATGGCAGCAAAAGGTGGTGGGAAACGTGGTAAGGATAAGAAAATATTAAAACAGTGATGATTATCATTCCTCATAGGGTGCTTTTTTCTCTTTGTCTGGTTTCTCTGTGGTTTATTCTGTTTTTCCGTTCTCTTTTCTATACGGAGGTACTAAGGGTAGGTTCTCTCAATATTAATGGGGGAAGGGACAGGAATAAGAGGGGAAGGGACAGGAATAAGAGGGGAAGGGACATGAATAAGAGGGGAAGGGACAGGAATAAGAGGGGAAGGGACATCAATAAGGGTGGGAGGGACAGGAATAAGAGGGGAAGGGACATGAATAAGAGGGGAAGGGACAGGAATAAGAGGGGAAGGGACAGGAATAAGAGGGGGAGGGACAGGAATAAGAGGGGAAGGGACATGAATAAGAGGGGAAGGGACAGGAATAAGAGGGGAAGGGACAGGAATAAGAGGAGAAGGGACAGGAATAAGAGGAGAAGGGACATGAATAAGAGGGGAAGGGACATCAATAAGAGGGGAAGGGACATCAATAAGAGGGCTTGGGTATTAGAAGTAATACAACAGAAAAGGCTTAATGTAGTTTTTCTACAGGAGACACAGTGATGAGGCTAATGAGGTTGACGAGGGTATGTTGTGAGAGGGGCAGCATATACTCAGTCATGGTACTAATTTCAGTGCTGGGATGGCAATTTTGTTTTCTTCAGGCTTTGGGCTGACTGTGGAATCTACAACAGAGATTGTCAAGGGTCAGGTTTTATTGGTCAAGGCGGATGTTATATATACAGTTGAAGTCGGAGGTTTACATACACTTAGGTTGGAGTCATTAAAACTTGTTTTTCAACCACTCCACAAATTACTTGTTAACAAACTATAGTTTTGGCAAGTTGGTTAGGACATCTACTTTGTGCATGACACAAGTCATTTTTCCAACAATTGTTTACAGAAATATTATTTCACTTATAATTCACTGCATCACAATTCCAGTGGATCTTAAGTTTACATACACTAAGTTGACTGTGCTTTTAAACAGCTTGGAAAATTCCAGAAAATTGTCATGTCTCTCGAAGCTTCTGATAGGCTAATTGACATAATTTGAGTCAATTGGAGTTGTACCTGTGGATGTATTTCAAGGCCTACCTTCAAATTCAGTGCCTCTTTGCTTGACATCATGGGAAAATCAAAATAAATCAGCCAAGACCTCAGAAATAAATTGTAGACCTCCACAGGTCTGGTTCATCCTTGGGAGCAATTTCCCAACGCCTGAAGGTACCGCGTTCATCTGTACAAACAATAGTACGCAAGTATAAACACCACGGGACCACGCAGCCGTCATACCGCTCAGGAAGGAGGCGTGTTCTGTCTCCTAGGGATGAACGTACTTTGGTGTGAAAAGTGCAAATCCAGCCTAGAACAACAGCAAAGGACCTTGTGAAGATGCTGGAGGAAACAGGTACAAAAGTATCTATATCCACAGTAAAACGAGTCCTATATCGACATAACCTTAAAGGCCGCTCAGCAAGGAAGAAGCTACTGCTACAAAACCGCCATAAAAAAGCCAGACTACGTTTTGCAACTGTACCTGGGGAGAAAGATCGTACTTTTTGAAGAAATGTCCTCTGGTCTGATGAAACAAAAATATAACTGTTTGGCCATAATGACCATTGTTATGTTTGGAGAAAAAAGGGGGAGGCTTGCAAGCCGAAGAACACCATCCCAACCGTGAAGCACGGGGGTGGCAGCATCATGTTGTGGGGGTGCTTTGTTGCAGGAGGGGCAGGTGCACTTCACATAATAGATGGCATCATGAGGCAGGAAAATGATGTGGATATATTGAAGAAACATCTCTAGACATCAGTCAGGAAGTTAAATCTTGTTCGCAAATGGGTCTTCCAAATGGACAATGACCCCAAGCGTACCTCCAAAGCTGTGACAAAATGGCTTAAACCGTCCCACCTGGCCAACTACAGTATAAATATTTAACTTTCATAAAACCATACGTGTAGTACATCAAAATAAAGTTTAACTTCTTGTTAATCCAGCTGCTGTGTCAGATTTGAAAAAGGCTTTAAGGCAAAAGCACACCATGCGATTATCTGAGGACAGCGCCCCGCATACAAAAGCATGAAAAACATATTTCAACCATGCAGGAGCGCCACGAAAGTCAGAAATAACGATATAATAAATGCCTTACCTTTGATGATCTTCTTCTGTTGGCACTCCAAAAGGTCCCAGATACATCACATATGGTCCTTTTTTTCGATAATGTCCTTCTTTATATCCATAAAAACTCAGTTTAGCTGGTGCGCTTCAGTCAATAATCCACCCAGTTTCCCTCCATCAAAATACATACAAAATGAATCCCAAACGTTACTAATAAACTTTTCCAAACAAGTCAAACAACGTTTATAATTAAACCTTAGGTACCCTATTAAATGATCAAATTTAAGACGGAGAATCGTTATTGTCTTTACTGGAAAAAAATACCAAAGAACGCGTTCTCTTCCACACGCTTGGAAACACTACAGCCAAAATGGGAGCCACCTAGAAAAACTACAATTTCTGGCTCATTTTTCTCTTTCTAAAGACTGTTGACATCTAGTGGAAGCCCTAGGAACTGCAATCTGGGAGGACTTGACCTTATAATAAAAGTGACAGCCATTGAAAACAGTGGTAGGCTGAATTCTTTTTTGGGGTGGGGGTGGTTTCGCCTGCCATATCAGTTCTGTTATACTCACAGACGTAATTTTAACAATTTTAGACACTTTAGTGTGTTTTCTATCCACTGGACTGGAACTGTACAGTGGATTTTACTGTTGATTGCACTGCTGAATAACTTTACCTGCGGTCAGCTACTCGTCTGTCTGGTCTATTAACTACGTTTGAGCTTTCTGATATGTGGAGAGTAAGAAAAATGGAGGGCTATTAAATGGAATTTTGAGTCCTTGAGACAATGGTGGGAGGTTGGGAAGGCCCAAATAGGTGGGGTTTTGCAACCGTATACTGCTCTCTCGTATTGAAGTTAAAGAGAACAGGACAGTTGCTCACTCAGAATGACCTCGGACTAGTCATGAACCTACAGTACAGGAGACATGAACTGAGGTCGTTTTTACATGAAAGAGTGAAGGGTGACTTGATTAGGTCTCGCTTTGCTACCCTCAAAGATATGGATGCTCCTAGCGTTTTTTTTTATACCTAGGGCAGTCGACATTGCAACGCAAACAGATGTCTGCCTTCTTCTCCCTGATGGAAAGGTGACCACGGATGACGGTGAGATGCGCCAACATGCCATGGATTTCTACTCTGCCCTCTACAAGGTGGAGGATTGGGATCCTCTGTGTGCTGAACAGTTGTTACAGGGATTTCCTCATTTGGGCCCTGAGCAGACAGCTGCTTTGGACACTGACATTACTGACATCAGGCCGAGCCCCTGGCATCAACTGTTTACAATCTGATTTCTAGAAGCACTTTTGGAGGTCTATTGTTGTGGATTTTTATGAAGTGGTGTGTGTGTCTTTTCATGAGGGTTCTCTTCCTGTATCCTGTCAACATGGTGTGCTGTCATTGTTGCCATACCACAATCTTATTTTGGGGCCGATATTAAATAAATGTTCTACTGTAGGTAGCGTTACCTACCACTAGTCGGCTGTACCTATGTCAAAACTCCGGTATTTTTCAGGCTATAGCTTGTTTTCTTTTCTTTAAAAAAAAATAGTGAACCAACATGTTTTCCCATGGCTGTCTTGTCTCTCTGCAGCAGACAAATATATGGTGAGCAATATGTTTGGAACAAAAAAACTCAATAAAATCACAGTATCAAATCGCAATACATATTGTATCGGAATATGGAAGTGCAGCTCAGTTCCTACCACATTTTGTGGGCCGTGTTCACTTTCTCAATAGCAAGGCTATACTCACTGAGTCTGTACATAGTCAAAGATTTCCTTTATTTTAGGTTAGTCACAGTTGTCAGCTTTTCTGCCACTGTGTACTCTCTGTTTAGGGCCAAATAGCCTTCTAGTTTGCTCTGTTTTTTTGTTAATTATTTCCCATGTGTAATTCTTTCCAGCCCTAACCCACACCATAACCCTAACCTTAACCCTTACCATAACCCTAACCTTAACCCTTACCATAACCCTAACTTTAACACTTACCATAACCCTAACCCTAACCTTAACCCTTACCATAACCCTAACCTTAACCCTTACCATAACCCTAACTTTAACCCTTACCATAACCCTAACCCTTACCATAACCCTAAACCTAACCCTAACCTTAACCCTTACCATAACCCTTACCATAACCCTTACCATAACCCTAACCCTAACCCTTACCATAACCCTAAACCTAACCCTAACCTTAACCCTTACCATAACCCTTACCATAACCCTTACCCTTACCATAACCCTAAACCTAACCCTAACCTTAACCCTTACCATAACCTGTAACTCTAACATATAACTAACCACCTAACCACTCTTACCCACACACACACACACACACACACACACACACACACACACACACACACACACACACAGTAATGTAATCCCTCTCTGTGTTAGATTAGTGTGCAGACAGATCCAGTCTAGTGAGCTAACAGGTACAAACCCTCTCTTACTCCCTCCAGTTTGTTCTTCCGCTCTCCTTCTCCCCGTATCTGTGCGCCTCATCCATTAGCGCCAACTGCGATTAGAGACGTGTGTGTGAGGTAACTGAGCACCCCCACCCAGCCCCGTAGAGAACCAGCCACCGTTGCAGCATTGGCACAGTGGGCTGGGCTGGAGTTACCTCCTGTCCCGCGCCACGGGTGGTGTGTGTGGTGGGGTGGGGTAAGCTTCTGCTTCCTCTCTACCTGAACACCTGCAAGCTGAGACCCACCCACCATCCCCATCCCCTCCTTGTTTCTCCTCTCTCCACCACTCTCATCCCCCCTTCCCTCTCTGCCTGTGAGCTGGGGCCATTGTGGGGGTTGATGGTGTTGAGTTCATGCCAGATCTCCCCGCAGCCCCTGAAAGACAAGGCTGTTATTGCTCTAGGGACCGCAGGCCTCAGCAACTCTTCCTCCAAACAAATTTGCTGTAACTTTATATGCAATTGGGCCTTGAATTGGGAGCAAATAGAGCAGGCTTTGTGATGCCCAGAAGGGTGAGGAGGGTAGGAGACGGGGGTTGTTTGGAAGGCAGTGGAAATGATACCAGGCTCTTTTATTTGGGGCGAAGTAGGACTCTTATCAGTGGGAGAGCCCCAGACAAGGGAGTTACTTCTGCAGGAAACTGGAGCACCTATCACCTGCTTTGCATTTAGATCTAAATAAAAAAGAGAAGAACGTATGCACACACACTCCTCTCCAGGTCCATGTAAATTGCTCCTTTGACTCCACTTGAGAAAGCTAGCTAACTTTTACCATCAGAAGTTTGCATTTTATTTGACCTTTATTTAACTAGGCAAGTCAGTTAAGAACAAATTCTTATTTACAATGACGTCCTACCCCGGCCAAACCCGGACAACCTGGGCCAATTGTATGCCACCCAATGGGACTCCCAATCACAGCCGGATGTGATACAGCCTGGAATCAAACCAGAGACTGTTGTGACGCCTCTTATACTGATGCAGTGCCTTAGACTACCTTAGACTGCTGCGCCACTCTGGCGCCACTCTGGAGACCTCTCCTGAATTTTTGCCCTACAGCAATGGACAGCTTGAAATAGATAAACTGTAAATGTTTCACTACCTTTCTAACTGAAAACATGAGGGAAAGTGAAATACAATGACACGTTGATTCAGAGGACACTGTGGAGTCTGGGGTTTGGTTTTCATAGACAGAAGGACATCTGCAGATGGGGATGTGTTAATCAATTATCTCTGTTTTATTCTCATTCATGGACACGGTTGCTATTACAGGACATTTTGACCATTTGTGGGTGTCTTTGGTTAAGTGTCTATTACAGATTGCTTGTTGTTATGGACATATTTGTTTCTATGTTTTGGATGTGATATACAACTTCTTCTTACTAAACATAAAACAGCTCTTTGTCTCCCCGGCAGGGGGCAGTCTAGTACCACAGAATGGGACTGTCCTGTCCAGCCAAATAGGACCCGTATAGGCTTCCTGTCAGAACATGACTTGTTCTTTATTTGCTATCTGGTAGCGGACGGCTGGTATCTGGATAGATATTCATGTAGTAAAGATAAAGCCAAATTCACTCTGAAATCCAAACGTCAGTTGACTTCTGGAGAGGGGTGTTAGACTAGTACACGCTCAGCCAAAAGCACTTCATACGTTCCCCAAGAGCTCCATATCCGAGCCGTAAAGCCGAGCAGCGGAGCACTGTTTAGTAAACCACATAGTGCCAAAACTATAAAGCCCCAATCTTCCACCTTCATCAAAATGTAATAGATGAATGAAACACACATCTGTTCCTGATGGGATTATATTCCTAAATCTGTGCCTTGCGTGCTTTTGATAAGGGAATGCCTTTTTATTTTTATGAATATTATTTATTGTGTTGAAATGTAATGTGTATGGATTGACTACATATACATGGAATAATCATAGAGAGTTTAAGGGGATTCTCTGTTCACTGTGTTTCCACTGTCTAGTAGTTTGTAGAAATAACCAAATGTTTTTTTTAATACTTCAAGTTTGCCTTATTGCTTTTTACAAATGCACATGGAATGTTTCATATCATGTTCAATGTGAACATATTCTTTTATAGAACAATAATCATGCAATGGAGGTAGGTACTTAAAAGTATTTTCAAAAGTTTTTCATTGAAGTACATTTTCTTACCTTATTTTGTATTCAGTGCAATTTTTTTTAGGGCCGGTTTGCTTTCATTTGGAAACAACCCAAATATCTATTAGTTAGACCATATGCTTTGAGATGCCATCATTGACTTGATGTTAAAGCTGATACAGCTTCCATTTTGACATTCCTTAACATGAAAAATAATTTGAAAATAATTTAAATCCATATAACATCATTTGTTAACGTAAATCAAATAAATGACTTAATAGCATCTTACACTGATGCCGTGTTGAGGGTGAGTTTAGTAGACACAGGAAACAATGGATTTCTCTCCTTTCAGTGTGCAACAAATAGGAAATGATCCTTAGCATTGTATTCTATTTTCTTCTATCTTATACCTATACTACCAGGAATACACTAGAAGGGGTTTATTTGATTCATCATATATATATATTTAACCTTTATTTAACTAGGCAAGTCAGTTAAGAACAAATTCTTATTTACAATGGCGGCCTACCCCGGCCAAACCCTCCCCTAACCCGGACGACACTTGGCCAATTGTGCGCCGCCCTATGGGACTCCCGATCACGGACAGTTGTGATACAGCCCGGGATCGAACCAGGGTCTGCAGTGACGCCTCTAGCACTGCGATGCAGTCCCTTAGACAGCTGCATGTTTGGAATGCAAACATACATGCACATGTCAAAACAGAAGTTAAGGAAGGGATGGAGCAAGCTGTGTGTCTCTAAGTCTAGCACTGCCACCCAAAACACCAGCCTGTGAGCTGTGTGTCTCTAAGTCTAGCACTGCCACCCAAAACACCAGCCTGTGAGCTGTATGTCTCTAAGTCTAGCACTGCCACCCAAAACACCAGCCTGTGAGCTGTGTGTCTCTAAGTCTAGCACTGCCACCCAAAACACCAGCCTGTGAGCTGTGTGTCTCTAAGTCTAGCACTGCCACCCAAAACACCAGCCTGTGAGCTGTGTGTGTGTAGCTCTGAAAATACCTGTGTAGACACACACACACACACAAAGCTCACACACACACACACTGTATAGCCACATGCCTGAGATTCTGTAAATGTGTTTTTCCTTTCTCCGGTCACAGACCTCCATGGCTGATTCCCTCTCCTTCCTCCCCAGGCAGAGAGTGTTTCAGTAGGGAAGCGATGGGGGAGGTCTCCCGGTCCCGGCGTTGCAGTCTTCTCTCCCCAGCCGAGGGGCTGTGAGACGGGGCAGGCTTGGCCTCTGATGGGCCGGGGTGTCGTGTTCCTCCAGCTGTCAGTCACAGCCTCGCCCAGAGCTAGAATAACTAAATGGGGATGAGGTGGACGACAGGTTAAATAACCCCAGGCAGAGGGAAACTAGACGGACACAGACAGACACACCACACACCACACACCACACACCAGAGACACACACCACACACCACACACTCACACACACACACCACACACCAGAGACGCACACACACACACACCGCACACCAGAGACGCACACACACACATGCACACACACACACCACACACACACACACACACACACACACCACACACACCCGAGACGCACACACACACATGCACACACCAGAGACGCACACACACACATGCACACACACACACCACACACCAGAGATGCACACACACACAGA
Organism: Oncorhynchus mykiss; assembly: GCF_057628025.1. Lineage (NCBI taxonomy): Eukaryota > Metazoa > Chordata > Actinopteri > Salmoniformes > Salmonidae > Oncorhynchus > Oncorhynchus mykiss. Next base: position 14,311,544 of record NC_143027.1, on the reverse strand, counting down.
CACACACACCACACACCACACACCACACACACACACACACCAGAGACGCACACACACACATGCACACACACACCACACACACACACACACACACACACCACACACCAGAGACGCACACACACACATGCACACACACACACCACACACACACACACACACACCACACACCAGAGAAGCACACACACAGACACACACACCACACACCAGAGACACACACACACACACCAGAGATGCACACACACCAGAGACACACACACACACACACACACACCGGAAACACACACACACACCACACACCACAGACAAACACACACACCACACACCAGAGACGCACACACACACGCACCACACACCAGAGACACACACACACACACACACACACACACACACCAGAGACACACACACACCAGCCAGACACTGCAAAAGAGGGAGCTGCAATCATGTCTTACTCTATATCGTGCCTTTGTAGGAGAATGTTAATGTATTGCAGACGTTCAACCAGGTTGGTTTAGATGTACATCTACACTGTATGTGTGAAGGTACAGTACCATTCAAAAGTTTGGACACACCTACTCAGTCCAGGGTGTGTCTTTATTTTGACTGATTTCAACATTGCAGAGTTGGAGTGAAGACATCAAAACTATGAAATAACACGGAATCATGTAGTAACCAAAAAAGTGTTAAACAAATCAAACAATATTTTATATTTGAGATTCTTTAAAGTTGCCACCCTTTGCCTTGATGACAGCTTTGCACACTGTTGGCATTCTCTCAACCAGCCTCAGCAGGAAAGCGTGTTTATCAATCTTGAAGGAATCTCTACATGTGCTGAGCACTTGTTGGCTGCTTTTCCTTCACTCTGTGGTCCAATTAATCTCAATTGGGTTGATGTCGGGTGATTGTGGAGGCCAGGTCATCTGATGCAGCACTTGATCAAATAGCCCTTACACAGCCTGGAGGTGTGTTTTGGTTCATTGTCTTGTTGATAAACAAATGATAGTCCTACTTAGCGCAAACCAGATGGGATGACGCTTTTCTACAGAATGCTGTGGTACCCATGCTAGTTAAGTGTGCCTTGAATTCTAAATAAATCACGGACAGTGTCACCAGCAAAGCACCCCCACACCATCACACCTCCTCCATGCATCACGGTGGTAACCACACATGTGGAGATCATCCATTCACCTACTCTGCATCTCACAAAGACACAGGAACCATAAATCTCAATTTTGAATCCGTCAGACCAAAGGACAGATTTCCACCAGTCTAATGTCCATTGCTCGTGTTTCTTGGCCCAAGCAAGTTTCTTCTTCTTATTGGTGTCTTTTAGTAGTGGTTTTTTTTCTCAGTAATACAACCATGAAGGCCTGATTCACGCAGTGTCCTCTGAACAGTTGATGTTGAGATGTGTCTGTTACTTGAACTCTGTGAAGCTTTTATTTGCGCTGCAATTTCTGAGGCTGGTATCTAATGAACTTATCCTCTGCAGCAGAGGTAACTCTGGGTCTTCCTTTCTTGTGGCGGTCCTCATGAGAGACAGTTTCATCATAGCGTTTGATGGTTTTTGCGACTGCACTTTCAAAGTTGTTGAAATCTTACGCATTGACTGACCTTCATGTCTTCAAGTAATGATTGACTGTCATTTCTCTTTGCTTATTTGAGCACCCCTACCTTGTCACAACACAACTGGTTGGCTCAAACGCATTAAGAAGGAAAGAAATTCCACAAATTAACTTTTAACAAGGCACACCTGTTAATTGAAATGCATTCCAGGTGACTACCTCATGAAGCTGGTTGAGAGAATGCCAAGCGTGCAAAGCTTTCATCAAGGCAAAGGGTGGCTACTTTGAAGAATGTCAAATATAAAATATATTTTGATTTGTTCAACACTTTTTTGGTTACTACATGATTCCATATGTGTTATTTCATAGTTTTGATGTCTTCACTATTATTCTACAATGTAGAAAATTGTTAAAATAAAGAAAAAACATGGACTGAGTAGGTGTGTCCAAACTTTTGACTGGTACTGTATATTTTGGTACAGCTGATGAATAGACAAAATAGAACTGAATTGTATTTGTTTGCAGAAGTACATGTTTCCTGTTTTGCTTAAATACACAGGGTTCAGTATGATATGGTCTGTCTGCTGAAATACACAGGGCTCAGTTTTATATGATCTGCAGTGCTTCAGTGTAAAAAGACCAGAGGAATCATTGTTTATCTGTGTGGTGGTACGGGACAGTAGATGAGTGAATGAGTGCGGTTCCGTTTATGTTCTGAAGTTAGACTCTGTGTCTAGAGTGGGAGTGCTAGAGTTACCTAGTGGCGGTAGGGTAGCCTAGTGGTTAGAGCGTTGGACTAGTAACTGGAAGGTTCAAATCCCAGAGCTGACAAGGTACAAATCTGTCATTCTGCCCCTGAACAGGCAGTTAACCAACTAGGCCGTCATTGAAAATAAGAATTTGTTCTTAACTGACTTGCCTAGTTAAATAAAGGTCAAATAAAATAAAAAGAGAGAGAACGCTATAGAATGCTGAGCTCTCACTCAGCCAGTATGGTGTCAGCTCACAATCAGCCAGTTTAGTGTCAGCTCACACTCAGCCAGTTTAGTGTCAGCTCACACTCAGCCAGTATGGTGTCAGCTCTCACTCAGCCAGTATGGTGTCAGCTCACAATCAGCCAGTTTAGTGTCAGCTCACACTCAGCCAGTTTAGTGTCAGCTCACACTCAGCCAGTATGGTGTCAGCTCTCACTCAGCCAGTATGGTGTCAGCTCACACTCAGCCAGCTCACACTCAGCCAGTTTACTGTCAGCTATCACTCAGCCAGTATAGTGTCAGCTCTCACTCAGCCAGTATAGTGTCCACCATACTGGCTCAGCTCTCACTCAGCCAGTATGGTGTTAGCTCTCACTCAGCCAGTATAGTGTCAGCTCTCACTCAGCCAGTATAGTGTCCACCATACTGGCTCAGCTCTCACTCAGCCAGTATGGTGTCAGCTCTCACTCAGCCAGTATAGTGTCAGCTCTCACTCAGCCAGTATAGTGTCCACCATACTGGCTCAGCTCTCACTCAGCCAGTATAGTGTCAGCTCTCACTCAGCCAGTATAGTGTCAGCTCTCGCTCAGCCAGTATAGTGTCCACCATACTGGCTCAGCTCTCACTCAGCCAGTATGGTGTCAGCTCTCACTCAGCCAGTATAGTGTCAGCTCTCACTCAGCCAGTATGGTGTCAGCTCTCACTAAGCCAGTATAGTGTCAGCTCTCGCTCAGCCAGTATAGTGTCCACCATACTGGCTCAGCTCTCACTCAGCCAGTATGGTGTCTGCTCACGTAAGGATATTGAAATATTAAGACGGGTGCTGGATTTTTCTAGTAAGCACTCCTGAATTATTGAAGATTATTTTTCCAATTCCCTTAACAGACCTTTATTAAAGACAGAGAAAGAGGTAGAAACATGTTTTTATATATTTTAGCTGTGGTGCTAAATTATGAATGAATTTCTATGTGTGTGCGCCTGGCATGCGGGAGCGTGTGTGCATTGGGTTCTGGGGCTTTAAGGTGTAGGATGATGATCCACGGGGAGAGAAAGAGAGTCCAGTACACACCTGATCCAGTACACTAGTGTTAGGGCAGGGGTTGTAGAGGGAGGCAGCAGGAGGACAGAGAGGTCAGTAGGGAGGAAGATGTTCGTTAAACGGGGGACAGAGAAGGTGAGGACTTACACATCCACTATGTATCCACCAACTCCTCAGCTGTTCCATGAGAGGCTAGGGGACATCTCTCATCATTAGCACTTTCCTGGATTAAAATGTACTTTGTTCAACCAAACGTATAGCTTTATCATGGATATATCATCATTGACTGTACAAGGTGTGACCACCCAATATATCAGCTGTTCTGTGTTTTAAAAACATATTTTCATTGCCAGTGAAAGTTTACCTTTAAAACTAGAGCGATCTTTTATAAATGCATTTGTTGCAGACGTAATTCATTTTGAAAACCCATTTCTCCCATCCCATATTTCAAGACTGTTTCTATGGACTTGAAATAATGAACGTTTGCATCCTTGAGATTGATTAATATGCATTGTCGGAAAATATGTTAATGTATAAGATATTTTCACATGGATTGCATTTTTTTCACATTTCAGTTATGTGTTTTCTACATTGATCTTCTTCATCAAAAATAGGGATGTCGGAGGATGTTTTTAACATTTTGTGAAATGATGAGATATAAAGAGAAATAGGTCATATTTTTTATCTGTACTTTACCTATACTTTCACAAAAGTGGACTATCAACCATTTAGTGTTTGTGAATTATGTCTCCTTAAGCATTTCATTTTCATAGGATCGTGATCATTTATGTTCGGGTTGCAAAAGACTGTACTGCGCAGGTTTGGAGGCGCTTAGTTCTGGAATGATGCTTTTTTTAGTTAGGATGAGAGATAAGGTGTAGAGAGGGGATCAATGGAACAGCTGACTAGGGAGGTGGAATAGGGGTATTTGGAGAGGGGTGACAGGGTGAGCGGCTCATTGTGTGGCTGGTCAGGTGCTGGGTTGAGGGTGAAGGTCATTTTAACTAATTGTGCTTGAAACAGAAAGTGACCTCAGCCCAGTGAATGATGGATGATAGGTGTTTGTGAGGGAACGTTGTGACAGCCGATACTCATCTTCCTCATCCTCAGATGAAGATAGGCCCTGTCCCAGCCCAGGGTTCAGGGGTCCTGTTTTGTCACCATGGCCGTCCATTTAAGTCTTTCTTCTGTTGCATTAGCTGTCATAGTATCTTACGTATGGGTCTGTGTGCTTTCCTGTTTATGTGTATTATGCGATGTGTATTATGTGTATTATGCGATATGCAAGTGTGTGTGCAAGTGCCATTGCAGGTCTCAGCTACATAAGTTCCTAAGTTTTTCTCTCTATCGATCTTCAATTCTCTCTCTCTCTCTCCCTGTGCAGGTCTTTGTTCTGGTGGTGTGGAACTTTGAACTCTACATGATTCCTCTGGTTCTGTTGCTGCCGCTGGCCTGGAACTATATCCTCATCTCTTCGGGGAAGGACACCAGGCAAGATGTGGTGAGTGTCCCTGTCATGTATCACTACGCTGTTCTGCCCCCTTAATTGTCCCATACGGCAAGCGTTTACATCTCACACGCATTTCTGTCAATCATTTATTTAATCTCATTTCAATAGATATGGATTTAATCATAAATATAATGACACATTTACTATGGAAAATAGATACAAAACCCCTACATAGAAAATATACAATGTGTTTGTTCTTAGACACCATAATTGTAAATGCATTCAAACAAAACAATTAGTAAAATAATTCTGTAAACTTGGAGGTAACAGGAAGGGACTAAGGAGTGGACTTATTTAATTGGCACCTTCCCTCTGGATATAGTAAAGAAGAATTAAAGAATTTAAAAAATCCCAAAATAATACAACCAAGAAATAGACACTGAGGGAAATTCTGTCTGCTTTTCTGAATGAGAAATGCCAAGTGCCTTGAACTTTGAAGAATCGCTCCCAAATTCTTCCTTTGCATATTTTGAGGCAAAGAGAGGACGTAATAGCTTGTCACCTTGAGCAACGTTATGCCATTTACCTGGTTGTATATTTATTTAATTCATGTATTTTTTATCTCTTATTCCAATTAAACAGTGTCAAAGCAATGTCACGGAGAAGTGGACATGTTTTAATCATTGCCGAGGTGCACCTGGAGAGTCGTGAGAGAGTGGTGCGAGCGTGAACAATGAAGTGATTAATTTTAATAAGTGTGTTTCCAGACTACCTTAGAATGCACAGGGAAGAGTTCCCCGTCTCTCAAAATATATTACCCAATTTTTCACGAGTGCGCAGTTAAAAAGAATATGCGGGATTTGGAACAGATAGCCGTTAAAACAATGAAAACAACAAGTAGAACGAACTTCTTATGGCCTTGAATTGGAAATATATAGAGCAGGATTTAATGAATGTTGCTGTGAACCTACTAGTTTTAGTATTACCAGAGAATTAGGAATTTATTGGACGTTATTTCATGTTTTCTACAGCAATACTCATGGCAGATGGAGAGGAAAAGCAGGCATAGATGTGTTCTTCAGGCATACAGTAGATGTGTTCTTCAGGCATACAGTAGATGTGTTCTTCAGGCATACAGTAGATGTGTTCTTCAGGCATACAGTAGATGTGTTCTTCAGGCATACAGTAGATGTGTTCTTCAGGCATACAGTAGATGTGTTCTTCAGGCATACAGTAGATGTGTTTTGCCAGTGCAGATGTTGTAGCTGGGTCACAATTAAAAGCATCCAATAAATGTATTTTTCAACGGAAGGAAGTGGAAGGTATCTCTTAAAAATGGAAAGGACACATACATAACAGTATGCACATCATGGAGCATAGTTGCTAGTGTATTTCTGCGTTTCGCCTCTGTGTCAATGCTCTGTACATGTCCCCCTGTAGATGGCAGCATTGCTTGACCAAAAACATTCAACAAAAAATTATTTATTTCTTTACCTCCATAGCGGTAATGGTGGGGCTGGGGGCTGGGGGGACAGGGGGGCTGGAGGGACTAGATGGTGGAGGGTTAATAGTGGAGCTGGGGGGGGGGGGGGTCGGCTCTCATGTCTGCTTCCAATTAGTCCAAGCCCCTGATCTAGCCTCAATTCCATGATGAGTCACAGCACTCCACTCCACTCACTTGCAGTCCCTAAAAGAAGGGAAGTTTGTTTTTATCAACTCCGGGGATGGTGTGTGTGTGTGTGTGTGTGTGTGCGCATGTCTTTGTGCTTGTGTCTGCATGAGTGTGTGTGCTTTGTGCATTTGTTAGTGTGTGTGCTTGTTTGTTATTTAGGGAGTGTACTGTATATACAGGAACATTTGTTTAATTGTTTAACATTTATCCCCACCTTACTTCTGAGATCGTTGCACTGAGGGAACATGCACTATAGCTGGCACAAAAAATGTCCTCTGTAGAAAATCAGCAGTCTCTTGTCTTGGCGTGTGATATTAGTTGCTGATGATAGGTGAAACTGAATGTGATGAGGCTGCCCCTCCTCCTCCTTTCCTCTCTTTGTGATGGTTGAGGAGCTGTGACATGTTGTAAGGGTCATTCTAGGAGTTTATCACCCTGCATCTCCCACCTGGGCTCGGCTGCTGTCTTCACACTGTCAGTCAGTCAGACAGACGGACGGACGGACGGACGGACGGGCGGGCAGGCAGGCAGGCAGTCATTTCACCTTCTAGTAATATGAGCCCTCTAGAGACACACACAGCAGTCACAACCAACCAGACAGTAGTACACATCTGTGAGAGCGACAGAGAGACGGACTGTGGGATGTGTGTAAAGGAATGAGAATGTTATATGAAAACCATGCTAAACAAACAGGCATGCGCCAAGCTCTTCATGCATACAACTGGTGTGTCTGTTTGTTTTGAGTCAGTGTTTCCCATTCCCATTTGAGTCAGTGTTTCCCATACAGTCACTGTATTTCTACATGCTGTAATTTTCACCTCAGGGTCACTGATGCTCTTAGGTCAGTTCTCCCTAGCCAGGCCTGAACCTTGACCAGTAGATGTGCTGAACAGAAAAGCTGGCCTTAGACCAGCTATTAAAGGCCTGGTGAAGCAACAATGTCACTGACCCCTGCTTTTAAACTGTCGTCCTCTGACCTCTAACCCTGTTATCATGTCTGTCAACTGTTGCACCATTAGGTGCCCTGTGTGTGACCCTCTCCAAGGCTGTGTGTGGCTTGTTATGGAGGAAAGTTATGATTAACATAGCAGGCACTGCTGGGCCATGTGAGCTATGACAGGAGAGGTGGAGGGAGAGATTACAGTTGTGGAGACAGGGTCCTAAGACATCTTTACAGCTACAGACAGTTAGTCTGACCAATGCCACAGCATCATTGTTTGCCATTCGCATTGCAGTTGAAACATTATGGAACTCGAAGTTACTTAAAAATGGAAAGCTGTTCAAGCTTACAAACTGGCCCTCTGCTTTTTATTAGAGACCCCTACTGTGGGGAGGTGATAGTGTAGACTAGTGTCTGTAGACAAAGATAGGATGACAGCACCTACAATACCACCAGCACAACTAATACCAGCACCACTACCATCAGCACCTACAATACCATCAGCACCACTACTACCAGCACCTACAATCCCACCAGCACCTACAATACCACCAGCACCACTAAAACCAGCACCACCACCACCAGCACCACTCTAACCAGCACCAATACTACCAGCACCAATTTCACCAGCAGCACTACCACTTTCACCAGCACCAATACTACCAGCACCAATTTTACCAGCACCACTATCATCAGCACCACCAGTACCAGCACCACTAAAACCAGCACCACTATCACCATCACCAATACCTCCAGCACCACTATTACCAGCACCACTACCAACAGCACCAATCTCATCAGCACTAATACCATCAGTACCAATACCATCAGCACCACCATTACCAGCACCACTACCACCAGCACCACTCTCATCAGCACCACTATCACAGCACCACTACCACCAGCACCAATAGCACCACTACCACAGCACCACCAACACCAGTACCACTATCACCAGCACCACTATCAACAGCACCACTACCACCAGAACCACTACCACCACCATCACTAACATTACTATTACCCCTAAAGTGTGAAGTCACCCATTTCCCATCCTGGAAACGTGGAACCGTATGGTGGGTTCTGTCTCTGGGTTATTGCTGGGGCGGGTTGCCGGGTGGCTGGGCTCAGTCAAGCGGGGGACAGCTCAGCTGCAATGGAAAAGCTGTAGGCCTGGATGACCGTCCTTGGAAAACCGACCGGCACTGTCGAGCCACTAGCCTGGAAAACTCTTTACCAGATGTTGTGGAGGTGTTCATTATAACATGAGCTGTCATGGTGCAGAAAGATGCCGGTGATCTCTCTCTCTCTCTCTCTCTCTCTCTCTCTCTCTCTCGCTCTCTCTGTCTCTCGCTCTCTCTGCCTCTCTCTCTATCTGCCTCGCTCTCTCTATGTTTCTCTCTCTCTGCCTCTCTCTCTCTCTCTGCCTCTCTCTCTCTGCCTCTCTCCCTCTCTCTCTCTCTCCCTCTCTCTTTCTATCTCTGCCTCTCTGCCGCTCTCTCTGCCTCTCACCCACCGGCCAGCCGATATTTTGATGAAGAAGAAAAGGATGAGAGCAGGCTGGCTCCGCTTGTCTTCACTCAAACCAAAGGAAAACCTCCACAGTGGCCCTGCCCCAAATACAGAGAGCTAGACAAAAAGGAGAGAGGGAGAGAGGGCTACGGCGGTGCCTGGTAGGTTCTCCTCAGTTCAGAGGTAGACAAAAAGGAGAGAGGGAGAGAGGACTTCGGCGGTGCCTGGTAGGTTCTCCTCAGTTCAGAGGTAGACAAAAAGGAGAGAGGGAGAGAGGGCTTCGGCAGTGCCTGGTAGGTTCTCCTCAGTGCAGAGGTAGACAAAAGGGAGAGAGGACTTCTGCGGTGCCTGGTAGGTTCTCCTCAGTTCAGAGGTAGACAAAAAGGAGAGAGGGAGAGAGGACTTCGGCGGTGCCTGGTAGGTTCTCCTCAGTGCAGAGGTAGACATGGCAGTCGGTGACAAAATCAAAAGGTCATGTCACTTTTGACTGGGAGCGTTTGTGCCCCGTTAATTTCCCCCGTGCCGCCCCGTCTTCGCTGGCAGGCAGACGGTGTTGATAGCGGGGTGAGAACGCCGCGCCAGTCTCCCAGCCTCCTCCTCTTTATCCTTGTGAACCTCTGTACCCGTCGTTGTTAACAGTGTCAGCACTCCTGCTCCGTGTTCTGCCGCAGTCTTTGATGTTGTTCTGTTGCTGCTCTCTCTGACTGTTTGGGTTGTGTGTGTGTGTAGGTGTGTGTGTCTGTGTGTGGTGTGGTGTGTGTGTAGGTGTGTGTAGGTTTGTATGTGTGTGTGTAGGTGTGTATGTGTGTGTGTGTGTGGGGGGGGGGGGGGGGGGGGGGGACTTCAGCACTTCCTCTACCCACTCTGTGACACCTGCTTTCTTCAGTCAGGCGCCTGCCCCTCTCTACCACACATACCATCCCTCTCTACCACACATACCATCCCTCTCTACCACACAGACCAGCCCTCTCTACCACACATACCAGCCCTCTCTACCACACATACCAGCCCTCTCTACGACACATACCAGCCCCCTCTACCACACATACCAGCCCTCTCTCTACCACACAGACCAGCCCTCTCTACCACACAGACCAGCCTTCTCTCTATCACCCATACCAGCCCTCTCTACCACCCATACCAGCCCTCTCTCTACCACACATACCAGCCCTCTCTCTACCACACAGACCAGCCCTCTCTCTACCACACAGACCAGCCCTCTCCAAGACACAAAGATACAAACAAAGTCTATCCCAGTCTTGTTTGAACAAAAATCAGAGGTCTTTGCATTGTTCTGACTGACTCAATGCTGACATGTGTATGCCAAGACAGTGGAAATGAAAGTGAGTGCATATTCTATGTATCGCTTTTGAATGCTGTCATGATAATGATTGGCACTTGGACTGGTTTGTGTGATCAATAATAGCAGCCAACCACACCCCTCCCTGCCCCCTGCTGGGTGAGCCAGGCCTGAGTCAGTCCAGACAGAAGGCCTCCCTGTGAGAGCAGGGCTCTGCAGCTTGTGAAGGGTCGGGTCAGATAGACTGCCTACTCTCCTTATCAGTCTTCCAGCCCTCCACTCTGATCGCCCCTCTCCTCCAGAGCCTAAACCTACACACCACACACACACACACACACACACACACACACACACACACACACACACACACACACACACACACACACACACACAGTATACCAAGCAGGGCCTGGAGAGGGGAAGACCCCAGCAGCAGCAGTTAAAACCCTCTCACATATCAAGGAGGAAAACCAGGAGGAGGAGAGGGGAGGAGAGAGAGTTTACCTTTATGCTCGTTGGGATGTCTGTCTCGGCGTCAATTCCCCTAGCGTCTGTCATTCCCCTAGCGGCCGTCATTCCCCTAGCGGATATCATTCCCCTAAGGCTGTCATTCCCCTAGCGGATATCATTCCCCTAAGGCCGTCATTCCCCTAGCGGATATCATTCCCCTAAGGCTGTCATTCCCCTAGCGGATATCATTCCCCTAAGGCTGTCATTCCCCTAGCGGATATCATTCCCCTAGTGGCTATCATTCCCCTAAGGCTGTCATTCCCCTAGCGGCTGTCATTCCCCTAGCGGATATCATTCCCCTAGCGGCTGTCATTCCCCTAGCGGCTGTCATTCCCCTAGCGGCTGTCATTCCCCTAGCGGATATCATTCCCCTAGCGGCTGTCATTCCCCAAGCGGCTGTCATTCCACTAACGGCTATCATTCCCCTAGCGGCTGTCATTCCCCTAGCGGCTGTCATTCCCCTAGCGACTATCATTCCCCTAGCGGCTATCATTCCACTAGCGGCTATCATTCGAAAGGTTAGGAGAAAGAGAGCAGAGATTGTGGATTTTCTTCAGCCAGCCTGGCGGTAGGAAACTTGGTGGGGGTCGGAGGAAGAGAGGGGGATGGTGTTTGCATGGCAAAGGATGATTTCTATCTTGTCTAGTGTGTGTGTGTTTATCCCTGTGTATATGTGTGTGTGTTTATCCCTGTGCGTGTGTGTGTTTATCCTTGTGCGTGTGTGTGTGTTTAGGTTCATCGACCCATCCAAGCCCTGAGTGGTAGTCCGGCGTATCCACATCCACTGTAGGGTTACTATTCCCTCTCCTCCCCCCAGCCAGCAGGCCAAGTAAAAGTCTGCTGTAGTTTCCTACTGTACATCCATATCTCTGCCTGCTCCCTGCTCCTTTAGGGCACACAGGTGTCAGGATGTGAGACCTACTGGGGCTTAATGACTGAACAGAGGAAATGGCTTGCCATGGCCCTGACCCTATAAACTGGTTTTAAACAAGCCAGACACACATAAACCCTGCAGGACTCATGCCCTCCAGAGCATGTGTTCACAAGCACCACTCCACACTAAATGGTCTATACTTTATTTAGACCTTTCACCAAGCTGTGTATTTGACATATTTCACCTGAGTATTTGTATATATACATGTACCCTCTGTAATCTGTGAGTATAACCTGTACCGTTCAGAAGATTTGAACGCTATGAATATGTTAATTTCCCCTTGGTAAAGTGTTGGATTGAAGCGCGTTGCAGGCGGTGTGAGCGTTCCACCATCCTGTCATCAGTGAGTCTTTGCGGCGGTGCAGGCGGTGTGAGCGTTCCACCATCCTGTCATCAGTGAGTCTTTGCGGCGGTGCAGGCGGTGTGAGCGTTCCACCATCCTGTCATCAGTGAGTCTTTGCGGCGGTGCAGGCGGTGTGAGCGTTCCACCATCCTGTCATCAGTGAGTCTTTGCGGCGGTGCAGGCGGTGTGAGCGTTCCACCATCCTGTCATCAGTGAGTCTTTGAAGCGTTGGGTTGTAATTATGGTAATTCAGACGATGTGATAAGGGGATAAACAGCTAAATGATACGATAAACAAACAGTCTTCATCATTACAGAATTGGGAGGGGGGGGGGTAATTGATGTCTTCCGGAGACACAGCGTTTAGCTGTGGAAATCTTCAGGGCTGATGAGATGACATGTCCTTCCTTTTGTTTATACATTTTACACTCTCGTACCGGTGAACAAGGCTGTTCTCTTTACCGCAGGCTAGACGGGAGGAGGAATAGAAAACAGGGGAATGACTATCATTCCCTCTGTCTCTGTGGGTCATGCCTATCTATAGTTAATAGCTCTGTTTTAGATAGCATGGGGCCTACAGTATGATAGTGTGCTGTGTACTGTAGTAAAGGCTGTGTTTGGAAAAATCCATGATCTCTTTTTGTGCTTCCTTTATGGTTGTTGATTCTAACACATTGTGTAGTAATATTTATCATGTATGATATTATAAATACCTCACATGCGACTCATGATTAGACGAAGCAATTAGCCAATAATATGCAGTGAAGAAATGTCTGAGAATGGATTCTAAATACAAGTGTATTTAATTACTTTGTAAAATGAATGGATTCACATACAAAGCATAAAGTTTAAGTTAAAAAATAACATGAACAAGCATTTTACAAGGCATTGTTCTAAGCATGGTCAGAGTGTAAGAGAGAGAAATCATAGCCTGAATGGCCATTCCTCAAGAGTCCTTGGGGTGGAGAGAGAAAGAAAGACTGTATCTCAGTAGCGCAGGTCAGGAACAAATCAAATCAAACTTTATTTGTCACATGCGCCGAATACAACAAGTGTAGACCTTACCGTGAAATGCTTACTTAAAGCCCTTAACAAACAGTGTATAACATTTCAGGTAAGACCCAAGTGCAGACTGTGTTGAAGTAACAATGTGTATTACAGCAACAGGGTCAGGCAAACGACAGGTCAAGGCAGGCAGGGGTCGATTATCCAGAGTGGTGGGGCAAAGGTACAGGATGACAGGCAGGCTCAGGGTCAGGCAGGGTCAGGGTCAGATCAGGCAGAGGTCGGTAATCCAGAGTAGGGGCAAAGGTACAGGATGGCAGGCAGGCTCAGGGTCAGGAGCAGGCAGAGTGGTCAGGCAGGCTCAGAGTCCGGACAGACAAGGGTCAAAACCAGGAAGGCGAGAAAAAGAGAGACTGGGGAAAAGCAGGAGCTGAGAAAAACTTGACAAACAAGATGAACTGGTAACAGACAAACAGAGAACACAAGTAGAAATACACAGGGGATAATGAGGAAGATGGGTGACAACTGGAGGGGAGTGGAGACAATCACAAGGACAGATGAAACAGATCAGGACGTGACACAGTGCAGGTCAGGAAGAGTTAAGAAAATATTTACCAAATAGACTAAAGAAAAAATGTATAAAAAGTAACACAATAACATGACAATAATAATTGTAAGTAGGGGTAAAGTGACTATGTGTAGATAATAAACAGCAAGTAGCAGCAGTGTACAAAACAAATGGAGGGGGGGTTCAATGTATTAGTCCGGGTGGCCATTTGATTAATTGTTCATCAGTCTTATTGCTTGAGGGTAGAAGCTGTTAGTTAAGGAGCCTTTTGGTCCTAGACTTGGCGCTCCGGTACCACTTACCATGCGGTAGCAGAGGAAACAGTCTTTGACTTGGGTGACTGGAGTCTTTAACAATTTTATGGGCTTTCCTCTGACACCGCCTATTATATAGGTCCTGTATTGCAGGAAGCTTGGCAAAGTGATATACTGGGCCATACGTACCACCCTCTGTAGCACCTTATGGTCAGATGCCAAGCAGTTGCCATACCAGAAGAAGCCGTTAGCCAACCCTACTGAACTATAAACAGACACTGCTCCTCTGACTACTATTTACTCCCTCCACACACAACTGGAGCTGAAGCCATCTTAGTTTCAGCAGGAAGCTGTATTTACATAATAAGCTTATGTCACTTTTTTAAATTTATTATTCCAATAAAACAAAGGGAAAAAATCTATTAATTTTGTGAAGCAGTGGTTTTTGGATTTCTCCAATTTGTTTGCTGAGGCAGGGCGGGGGTGGGGTAGGGGTTATGAGACAAGATAAATGCAGCTCTTGGCAGCTCACAGGTTGATGATGCGCCTGTTTGTTTATGGTACTGCTGCTCCTGCTGACCTTGTAGCTTTGATGTGTGATTGACAGATGGGGGGACGGGGGAGGGTGGGGGGGTAACGATCTGTGCTGGTCTAGTACTTCGCAGGCAGGCAGCACAAACACGTGTGATACTACTGACTCTGTCTGTCGTTGTCTGTCGTTTTGAATCAATTTCATATGTTAAGATTGTATAGATACTTTATTTAGGCCGATTGTAAGTGATTTGAGAGGCCTTGTATATCTAATTATGGTGGTCTGTATGGGTTTTTATCAGAGAGATAAAAATAAAAAAACTTTCAACAACTCCTCTTTTTAGAGTCAACTTCTCGTCATTCACAGACAGGAAGGCAAGGACATGTGTTTCCATGAAAACATATTTTCTTCCACATCCTGATCCTCACTTCAGCATTCCCAGATACATACTGTATGGAATGATTTATCTTTCATCATTGCTTTCAATCTCTCTCTCCCTCTCCCTCCCTCTCACTCTCAAGTGGAGGGATTGGTGGCCTGCTGTAATGGCTGTTGTTTCATCGGTTTTGAACCAGTGAAACACATGGTTACACTTCTTTGTTATTGGGCTTACTCTGCTGAAGCCCCTCTTCTACGTACTCCTCCTCTCTACTCCCCTATAGTAATGGGAGAGCTGGGGGACTGGGTGTAGGTTAGAGATGGGTTCAGATTGGTCTGGAAGACCAAGAGACTACAATCAGCCCTGTATTGCCTTGTGTTGACATCAACCATATATACAGTACATGTACAGTATGCATTGTGCAATTTGTAGGGATGAGAATGAATAAGAATGCCTGTTTGCCCCTCGTAATGCATGTATTTCTGTCTCTTCTTCTCTTGTTCCTGTGACAACCACCATGCAGCAAGCGATGGAGGACTTGCTGGAGAATGAGGATGAGGACTATGACAAAGATGACAAGGTAATTATATCTCTGTCTGTCTGTCTGTCTGTCTGTCTGTCTGTCTGTCTGTCTGTCTGTCTGTCTGTCTGTCTGTCTGTCAGTCAGTCAGTCAAGGGACAGGACATCTCAGGGGTGACCGTGTTCCACACACAGGAAATACTAACACATATATGGTATGTGTACTTTAGATGCACACGTTCAAATCTGCACACATGCACGCACGGACACACACACACACACACACACACATGCTCACATGCACATATTCTCTCAAACACAAACACACACACACACTTTGAACATTGATAGTTGTCTTCCTAAAATGGGTCCAGACATACACTGAGTGTACAAACATTAAGAACTGCAATGCTGCTGGGTTTTTCACGTTCAACAGTTTCCCGTGTGTATCAAGAATGGTCCACCACCCAAAGGACATCCAGCCAACTTGACAACTGTGGGAAGCATTGGAGTCAACATGGGCCAGCATCCCTGTGGAACACTTTCGGGGTGGGGGGTTCCCAATGTTTGGTATACTCACTGTACATTACATTCTCTACCCATTGTAACCTCGTCATGCATAGTATCATGGTTGTCAGTATTTGTGATTTTCAATCTCTCCCTGACCGACTTTGTAATACCTACATGTTTCAAGCAGACCACCATAATCTCTGTGCTCAAGGAAGTGAAGGTAACCTACCTAAATGATTACCGCCCCGTGGCACTCACGTCACTAGCCATGAAGTGCCTTGAAAGGCTGGTTATGACTCACATCAACACCATCATCCCAGAAACCCAAGACCCACTGCAATTTGCATACCGCCCCAACAGATCTACAGATGACGTAATCTCAATCGCACTCCACACTGCCCTTTCCCACCTGGACAAAAGGAACTGCTGTTCATTGTCTACAGCTCAGCGTTCAATACCATAGTGCCCACAAAGCTCATCAATAAGCTAAGGACCCTGGGACTAAACATCTCCCTCTGCAGCTGGATCCTGGACTTCCTGATGGGCCGCCCCCTGATGGTAAGGGTAGGTAACAACACATGCTACCATGCTGCTCTTCAACACTGGGGCCCCTCAAGAGTGTGTACTTTGTCCCTTCCTGTACTCCCTGTTCAGCCATGACTGCGTGGCCTAGCATGACTCCAACACCCTCATTAAGTTTGCTGATGACACAACAGTGGTAGGCCTGATTACCGACAACAATGAGACAACCTATCGGAAGGAGGTCAGAGACCTGGCAGGGTGGTGCCAGGACAATAACCTCTCCCTCAATGTGAGCAAGACAAAAGAGCTGATTGTGGACTAC
The DNA here is from genome assembly GCF_057628025.1 of Oncorhynchus mykiss. Lineage (NCBI taxonomy): Eukaryota > Metazoa > Chordata > Actinopteri > Salmoniformes > Salmonidae > Oncorhynchus > Oncorhynchus mykiss. Next base: position 14,294,697 of record NC_143027.1, on the reverse strand, counting down.
AGGAAAGGGAGGGCCGAACAGGCCCCCACTAACATAGACAGGGCTGTAATGGGGTGGGTTGAGAGTTTCAAGTTCATTGGTGGCCACATAACCAATGAACTATCATGGTCCAAACACGCCAAGAAGGCACGACACGACAACACCTTTTCCCCCCTCAGGAGACTGAAAAGATTTGGCATGGGTCCCCATATCCTCAAAAAGTTCTACAGCTGCACCATCGAGAGCGTCCTGAGCGGTTGCATCACCGCCTGGTATGGCAACTGCTCGGCATCTGACCGTAAGATGCTACAGAGGGTAGTACGTACGGCCCAGTACATCACTGGGGACAAGCTTCCTGCCATCCAGGACCTATATACTAGGGACTGTTCTCTCTGCTACTGCATGGCAAGCGGTACCGGAGCACCAAGTCTAGGACCAAAAGGCTCCTTAACAACTTCTGCCCCCAAGCCATAAGACTGCTGAACAATTAATCAAATGACCACCCGGACTATTTACATGGACTTTTTACTTTGTTTTTACATTGCTGCTACTTGCTGTTTATTATCTAAGCATGGTCACTTTACCCCAACCTACATGTGCAAATTACCTCGACTAACCTGTACCCCCACACATTGACTCGGTACCAGTACCCCCTGTACAGTATATAGACTCGCTAATGTTAATTTAATGTTACTTTTTATTTTATACTTTTCTAATATTTTCTTAACTCTATTTCTCTGCATTGTTCCTTGAGTGGTTCCTTGAGTGGCGCAGCAGTCTAAGGCACTGCATCGCAGTGATAGTGTCACGTATACTCCCCCTCTGGCCTCTTGGTCATAAGGCTGCTGATTATCCCGCACACCTGTCACCATCGTTAAGCGCACCTGCACCTCATGATACTCACATGGACTCCATCAATTCCTTGATTATCTTCCCTTTATCTGTCACTCCCCTTGGTTCTTTCCCCAGGTGTTATTGACTCTGTTTCATTTCGGTCCGTTGTTTGTGTTTCGTGTTTATTATTTGCTTTATTTATTAAAACACTCACTCCCTGTACTTGCTTCCCGACTCTCAGCGCACTTGTTACAGAATAACACCTCACCTAAGGGAAACATCAGGCAGTGTTGTTTATTTATTTTTATTTTTTTTATGTCAGTGTCAATGACGTCAGTTCCGGGAGCCACTACAGGCTCTCAGCCGGCTCGTCAGGCTCTCATGCCCCAGCCGGATCGCCAGGTTCTCATGCCTCAGCCGGCTCGTCAGGCTCTCATGCCTCAGCCCGGCTCATCAGGCTCTCATGCCTCAGCCCGCTCATCGGGCTCTCATGCCTCAGCCGGATCGACAGGCTCACCTGCCTTAGCCGGATCTCCGGGCTCTCCTGCCTCAGCCGGCTCGTCGGGCTTTCATGCCTCGGCCGGATCGGCAGGCTCCCCTGCCTCAGCTGGCTTGTCTGGCTTTCATGCCTCTGCTGGATCGCCAGGCTCCCCTGCCTCAGCTGGCTCGTCTGGCTTTCATGCCTCTGCTGGATCGCCAGGCTCCCCTGCCTCAGCTGGCTCGTCTGGCTTTCATGCCTCTGCTGGATCGCCAGGCTCCCCTGCCTCAGCTGGCTCGTCTGGCTTTCATGCCTCTGCTGGATCGCCAGGCTCCCCTGCCTCAGCTGGCTTGTCTGGCTTTCATGCCTCTGCTGGATCGCCAGGCTCCCCTGCCTCAGCTGGCTTGTCTGGCTTTCATGCCTCTGCTGGATCGCCGGACTTCGCTGCTTCCACCGGCTTGTCAGGCTCTCATGCCTCAGCCGGTCTGTCAGGTTCCCGCGCCCCAGCCGGCTCGACTGGTTCCCACGCCCCAGCCGGCTCGACTGGTTCCCGCGCCCCAGCCGGCTCGACTGGTTCCCGCGCCCCAGCCGGCTCGACAGGTTCTCGCGCCCCAGCCGGCTCGACAGGTTCTCGCGCCCCAGCCGGCTCGACAGGTTCCCGCGCCCCAGCCGGCGTGACAGGTTCCCGGGCCCCAGCTGGCGTGACAGGTTCCCGCGCCCCAGCCGGCGTGACAGGTTCCCGCGCCCCAGCCGGCGTGACAGGTTCCCGGGCTCTAGCCGGCGTGACAGGTTCCCGCATTCTTTCCCCAGGGGTTATTGACTCTGTTTCATCTCGGTGCGTTGTTTGTGTTTCGTGTTTATTATTATGTTTATTTATTAAAACCCTCACTCCCTGTATTTGCTTCTCGTCTCTCAGCGCACTCGTTAAAGATAGATGCATCACTCCAGACCCAGGTTCGATCTTCTCATTGTCCAAGTAATAAAACAGCAGCTATCAGGTAAAAACAGGTGGCTGCTTTAGTGGTTAGCTGGCTCGTTTACACAGTGGCAGTGAGTAGCCATACCAGCTTGGTCCTGGTCCCTTCTAGTCCTAGTCAGCATGGTTCAACTTCACCAGTACAGGATCTGACATTTGATATTATCAGCTGGCCACAGGGTTTCCATAGCACCTCAATACATTGATTGGATAAACAAAAGACAACATAGCAGAATCTTATTGACTTATCTAAAGTAACCATTCCCCACTTTCTGTTTTATTTCAGAAGTAAAGTGTGCTGTACGGCTATTGACTCTTCCTCTGTCTTCCTATGAGGTGAACGGCCCTGCGTGGCACGGTGTGCTTTATCTACACACTTGGGACTAATGGCGTTTCTTGGTTATTCTGTGTCCAACACCAAGACCAATTAGAATTTCATCTGCTTCGTTTAGTATCTCTTGGCACCAATTTTGGCAAAATCTGTCCAGTCTGTTATTTTTATGGTAATTCTATGGGGTGTTTGACTAAGCAATTTGCTATCTAAAATGATATAGCCTGAAGTCTCTTAATTGAGTTATTTTAGGCTTTGAATTAAGTGCCAATGTGAGTTCACAGGGTTAAAAAAGACGATATTATGTGTAGTCAGTCCACATGCGTCTCTGCATTCCCATCCCCCATTGTCCTCCAGTGGCTCTGACAGAAAAGTCCCGTGGCAGCGAAGTTCCAAGGCTACAATGTACGAGGCCGACAATTGAAGATGTGCGTTAGAAAACCTTGAAACTTTTCCCCTCTTTATATCTCTCTCCTCTTATTTTTCTGCATTTTCTCCCCTCAGAAAGAAAACAGGCGTTTGAAAAGGTGCACATTATAGAAAGAAATACATTTCAACTTTCATATTGAAATGAGGGAGCTGCAGCTCGGGGCCAATGTCAGATTGAGTCCTTAGCTGATTATTTCACATAAGAGGGCCCTCCTCTTTCTGCACACAGGGCTGGGGAGCCGGATAGCAAGGCGACCACAAAGGCTTGTATTGACCAACTCTGGCTTCATACATTTTGATCTATTGCTCCCCTCAACTGTAAACATTCCATTTGAGCTGTAGGGAAGTTGAAAGGGGGTATTTTTCTTCTTTATTTCTCCAATATCTCTCTCCCCCAACCACCCTCCCTCCTCCATTCATTCACCCCCTTCTCATTTATTCCCAAACCTTCTTTTTTCCCCCTCATCCCTGGTTAAGTGCACATCAAATGGAGTTTTGAGGGTGAACAAATGTCTTTACTACTCCCTCTCTTAGGAATTGAAGTGACCTGACACTCTCATTACCTCTTTTCTTTGCTCAAATTGTAAAATATTAAGGTCAGGTCAGAGGAGGCCTTTTTTTTACGACTCGGAGGTAGAAAAAAAGATTAATAAATGGGCCGAGGCCTCATTTTAATTGAACCTGAAGCATATGTTGCAAGTATGTGCAATCCGTCCCAGATGTTCAGTTCTGGCCGTGTGTTCTGCTCTTCCCTGTGCACCACAAGGCAGCTAGCTATTAGCTGGATAACCTTTGCTCCCAGGGCTAAATTGGGTATTACATGGCAAAAAAGTGGAGCACCTGTTTTTCATTGGGGAAAGGACCCCTTGAGGGCTTTGCATAGGCCGCCACATGTGTATTCACTTAACAGATTGTTGGGCAATCGTGAAAAGTGTCTTTCTTCTGAGCCAATGCTGATATTAGTCACTTACTCTCGTAAGTCCAAAGTCCAGGCTAATTGATGTGGACGGCTCAGTTGTTAAACCCAAGATGGTATCTGAAGGGGAAAAGAAAGAATGGGGATCAACTCTGTGTTTTCTCCTCCTCCTCCTCCTCCTTCTCATCTTCCTCCTCCTCCTCATCTTCGTCCGCATCCTCCTCCTGCATGCCTGCCTCCCTCCCTCCCTTCCTCCTTCCCTCCCTGCGTCCATATCTCTCTGGGCCCCTGCCTGTCACCTACCAGACAGGCCCACACCACAGGGGATCCAGGGGCGAACACGGCGCCACCGCACTCCCAGTCGACACACACACCGCCGTCTGCTCACTCATCGAGAGAGAGAGAGAATACACACATTTATGCTTAATAAACAGACATCATTCTTCAGACAGACACACACACACAAAAATGCACATACCGCTTGCAATATTTGATGAAAACGTATAGGTCGATCTGAAGCTGACATACTGTACAGGTGTAGGTATATGACAGAGTCAACAGTATTATCTGTAGGGGCTGAATGACGTCTATGTTGTAGCCTTGTCTTACACGGCCTGCTGTCCAGAGCTGGAGTAAGGTAGTTACCTCCAGGGTCTGAGTGTTTCTGTGTCTTAGTTTGTGTGTGTGTGTGTGTGTGTGTGTGTGTGTGTGGTGTATGTATGCGCACACTGTGCTGTGATGTGTGTGATAGCCCTGTATCCCAGAGGGTGGAAGGGGAGGGGGAGCGAAAGCGAGCTGGAGGAGCTCTGAGATTACACTCACTACCATGGCTGGTCACTGGAGTCGCTCTCCCCTCGCCTTAGGACCACCGATAGCCAGATAGGACACACACTGCAATCATGTCCTGCTCACAAGCTTACCACACTCACACACCTCTACTACAGATGTCAGCGTTCTCCCTTCCTCTCTCTCTCCCTCCCTCCCCTTACCTTTTTCTATCTTCATCCCATTCCATCTTCTCTCTCTTCCTCTCCCCTCCCTGTGTGTCTCTCTTCCTCCCGGTGTCACTCTCTTCTTCTCCCTCCCCTGTGTCTATCTCTTCCTCCCGGTGTCTCTCTCTCCCTTCTCTGTGTCTCTCTCTTCCTCCCGGTGTCTCTCTCTTCCTCCCGGTGTCTCTCTCTTCCTCCCGGTGTCTCTCTCTTCCTCCCTGTGTCTCTCTCTTCCTCCCTGTGTCTCTCTCTTCCTCCCGGTGTCTCTCTCTTCCTCCCTGTATCTCTCTTTTCCTCCCTGTGTCTCTCTCTTCCTCCCTGTATCTCTCTCTTCCTCCCTGTGTCTCTCTCTTCCTCCTGGTTTCTTTCTCTTCATCCCGGTGTCTCTCTCTTCCTCCCGGTGTCTCTCTCTTCCTCCCTGTATCTCTCTCTTCCTCCCGGTGTCTCTATCTTCTTCCCTGTGTCTCTCTTCCTCCCGGTGTCTCTCTCTTCCTCCCCTGTGTCTCTCTCTTCCTCCCGGTGTCTCTCTCTCCCTTCTCTGTGTCTCTCTCTTCCTCCTGGTGTCTTTCTCTTCCTCCCGGTGTCTCTCTCTTCCTCCCGGTGTCTCTCTCTTCCTCCCTGTGTCTCTCTCTTCCTCCCGGTGTCTCTCTCTTCCTCCCGGTGTCTCTCTCTTCCTCCCGATGTCTCTCTCTTCCTCCCTGTGTCTCTCTCTGTGTGATACTGGGTGTACTCTCTCTGTCCTTTAGAATACTTGAATGTGTATGGTACACATACAGGCCTGTACGTACACGCCAGGCTTGGTTTGGAAACATACCAGGACAGAACTTTGACTGCTGTAGCTCACATGTTACAGTGAGGTACCCTGAGTGGTATCGTTTCTAGAAAGCATTGTTTGTTTCTTGTTATGTTGACTCATTAACATTTGAAACATTCTTCTTCAGGCTAAAACTAAATGTATTATTAGGTGTATGTACAGTATAGATTCTCCGATTGTTAAACACTTGTCTATCCCCTTTCCCCAATATGCTTCCTAGGCATTACTGTATAGACAGATGCACAGTGTGAATAACACAGACATTTCTCTACTATTCATTCTAACATCCATGGGGATTCAGTTGTGATGAATATGCTAAGTTAAAGTAAGGATCTCTTGAAAGATGAAAAGCTGCCTCTCTCTAGTCATCTCTTTATATTTTAATCCTTCAACTCTGTAGTGCTGAGGCAGGCTTTTATCACCCCTCTCCCAGAAGGAGAATCACACACACACACACATGCACACACACACACACACACACACACACACACACACACGCACACACACACACACACACACACACACACACACACACACACACACACACACACACATACACACACACACACACACACACACACACACACACACCCTACTGGATGGGGAACACACAGACAGGGAACCCACTGCAACATTGTTCAGTATAATTCACGTAAAAACACTATTTGTCTTATTAATTTCTTGTGTTTTGTTAAAAACACAAGAAATCAATGGGGGCTTTCAGTGGGTTCCGCCTGACAATCAATCAGAGAGAAAGAAGAAAATCAAGTGATATGACTGCTATGCTGTTTAGGCGAGAATAGGAAGATTCTATCTACTAATAAAAAGTTGCTAATCTCTTTGCCATTACCACGTGGAGGATCTAATGAGGGTGCAAAGGCAGCTGTGGCAGCCTGATAGCAGCTCTGTGTTTATCGATGGCCTGGCAGGTGCCTGGGTATTAACCACTGCTGTATTGCTACGTCAACACCCGGGGCACCATAGCAACACACTCCCATTCCTATGACCCCTGGGCTTAACAGCAGAACCTTAATACGCTGCACCCCATTTCACATCTATCGTTACCCCTCTCTCTCTCGCTCTTCTTCTTCTCCATCTATCTCTCGCTTTCTCTCTCCCTCTGTACTCTCGTTGTTTCTGTGCTGCTCTTTCTATCCTTCCCTTCCCTTTCCATCTCTTTCTTGATCTGTTTTCTCCCTCTCTGTCTCTCTCCCTGTCTCCCTAACAATAGAGAGGAAAACGCAGGTAACCTCTCAGCACTGTGTAATTCTGCAAAATCTGATCCTGGTTCGGGTAGCATTGTGACAGTGTGGATCTGGTGCTTATCTGCAGATAGGATGAGCCGCCAGAGTCACAGCAGCACGCAGATCTGCCGATAGCTGCACGCTCTGATGTAATTGGTCTAAAGAGTACGTGGGGGATTATTTTTAATACTCTAAAAAGGGTGACAGAAAAGTTGCTCTGGGGCTATTGGACTTGTGATTCGCCATGCGTGTCCTCAGGTAACACGTTCAGGGTTTTTTTTAATGCAGAGGAGAATGGGAGAAAAAAAAGTTAGAGCTGCTTGGAGTTCTTTTCTTCTCCCTGCCTCTGAAGGATGAAAAGCTTCACGCTGTAAAATACGCTTTTCACTTTTGTGCCTATTTTTTTCATGTATTTTTTCCACCCACCTTTTTTTCCCAATGATGCTCAGAGGAACTGCATTTTAATAATGTTTGGCTAATAGAGAGGGAAAGAAAAAAACAAAAAGGAGGGGAGAAAAGTGTATTGTCTTGTTCAGCAGTGTGCCACATTGATGGCCATTTTTTCTAACACATCAGGTGGATTATTTTCCCCTCTCCCTCCTATATCCCCCAGATGTCTGCTTCTCAGCCTTGTTTTAACCCCTCTCCCTCCTATATCCCCCAGATGTCAGCTTCTCAGCCTTGTTTTAACCCCTCTCCCTCCTATTCCCCCAGATGTCAGCTTCTCAGCCTTGTTTTAACCCCTCTCCCTCCTATATCCCCTAGATGTCTGCTGCTCAGCCTTGTTTTAACCCCTCTCTCTCCTATTCCCCCCAGATGTCAGCTTCTCAGCCTTGTTTTAACCCCTTTCCCTCCTATTCCCCCTAGATGTCAGCTTCTCAGCCTTGTTTTAACCCCTCTCCCTCCTATTCCCCCTAGATGTCAGCTTCTCAACCTTGTTTTAACCCCTTTCCCTCCTATTCCCCCTAGATGTCAGCTTCTCAGCCTTGTTTTAACCCCTCTCCCTCCTATTCCCCGTAGATGTCAGCTTCTCAGCCTTGTTTTAACCCCTCTCCCTCCTATATCCCCTAGATGTCAGCTGCTCAGCCTTGTTTTAACCCCTCTCCCTCCTATTCCCCCAGCTGTCAGCTGCTCAGACTTGTTTTAACCACTCTCTCTCCTATTCCCCCCAGCTGTCAGCTGCTCAGCCTTGTTTTAACCCCTCTCTGTCTTATTCCCCCCAGATGTCTGCTACTCAGCCTTGTTTTAACCCCTTTCTCTCTTATTCCCCCCAGATGTCTGCTTCTCAGCCTTGTTTTAACCCCTCTCCCTCCTATTCCCCCCAGATGTCAGCTGCTCAGCCTTGTTTTAACTCCTCTCCCTCCTATTCCCCCCAGATGTCAGCTGCTCAGCCTTGTTTTAACCCCTCTCCCTCCTATTCCCCCCAGCTGTCAGCTGCTCAGCCTTGTTTTAACCCCTCTCTGTCTTATTCCCCCCAGATGTCTGCTACTCAGCCTTGTTTTAACCCCTCTCTCTCTTATTCCCCCCAGATGTCTGCTTCTCAGCCTTGTTTTAACCCCTCTCCCTCCTATTCCCCCCAGATGTCAGCTGCTCAGCCTTGTTTTAACTCCTCTCCCTCCTATTCCCCCTAGATGTCTGCTTCTCAGCCCTGTTTTAACCCTTCCATTGTGTCCCTGGTTAAAAAAACCTCTTGATCTATTCTGACCCACAAGGTGCCTAGACCCGGCCCTTCGGAGGACGGGCGACTGCCTGAAAGCCATATCCTCGAGGATATGTTGGCTTCCTGGCACTTTGAGTGGATACGGGTGATGTTGGTAAGTGTGGCCATGCCTCTGGCCTTGCCGGTGTCTCTGTCTGGCTTCTATGGCACATCGTTCGTCTGTCCAGCCGCTACGCCTGCAAGGATCTCTGTGTACTGTCTGTCCCTGTCCTCGTCTCACTTACACGCTCGCTCCGTTAAAAACACACACGCACGGTCGTTATCCCCCACTCCGCCCCAACCCTGTCCCCTTCGTGGGGTGGTGGGGGGGTTGGGGTGTTCCAGCATGGAAAGGTGCCCCCTTTTATATGACTGCAGGAATGTAGGATCCCTCCCAGTAAGGACAGAGAGACTGAAAGAGACAATGACACTGGTACAACCATAGCATGCACTGCATCTTCTGTGACAGGGGAGTTAGCTCTTTGAACCACATAATGGGCCAGATCAACTGTAAAGTTCCCAAATTTAAGAGGACTCCCGTGGTGTTTACATATTTGCAGAAATCCATTCAGATGTATTTTGTGGCTTTTGGCAAACGTATTCTAATGATCTAAAGACACGATGTTGCGACTGCCTGTAAACACACAGTCCAGTTCAAAGTGATTGATGGCAGGCCTTACTGCCTGTAAACACACAGTCCAGTTCAAAGTGAATGATGGCAGGCCTTACTGCCTGTAAACATACAGTCCAGTTCAAAGTAAATGATGGCAGGCCTTACTGCCTGTAAACACACAGTCCAGTTCAAAGTGAATGATGGCAGGCCTTACTGCCTGTAAACACACAGTCCAGTTCAAAGTGAATGATGGCAGGCCTTACTGCCTGTAAACACACAGTCCAGTTCAAAGTGAATGATGGCAGGCCTTACTGCCTGTAAACACACAGTCCAGTTCAAAGTGAATGATGGCAGGCCTTACTGCCTGTAAACACACAGTCCAGTTCAAAGTGAATGATGGCAGGCCCGCGTGGCAAATGACTTGTTTGCATAAAGGCTTACTGTAGCTCTGGTTGGCTGTAGCGCACCGGTCTGCATAGACTCCTGTTCTGGTTTTATTTACTGCAGTGTCTATTAATTGTCCAAACGCATCGCCATCTTTCCCACTCTTTATTGCTGTAGAATTTTCACAAATACCTTAGTATGTGTCATTTCCAAACGTTCTAAGAATTTATGAACACGTGAAAATGACCATATCTAAGTGCTCGCTTGACAGAAAATGTTTTAAAAAGTACCATAGCATAAACTGGAAATGTGATGTTTTTGACTGATATTATGATTGTCTGTTTGTTTCATATCTGCAAAGTAGTTATAACGCTGTCAGTTCCACTTTAAGTTAGGTGACCATTGACAGATCACAGGAGCTAATAGCACCTCAAGTCCTCTATCTAATCATTACATCGCTTGGGATGCTTTGCTAGCTGTATGGGTGAGCTCTTGCTGTGCTGTGTGTTTGTGTGTTTGTGCGTGCGTGTGTGTGTGTTCACACTTGTGTATGCCTACTTGCTTAGAGCTCTAGAGGCCTAAGCCATATCAGGGGGCTGTGATTCTGCACCGTTGCTAACCCAAGAGGGCCCTGTCCTCTGTCCTCAGAAGCCACAGCTACCTACACGCCTTCTACCACAGCCTACTAGTTTACGTCAATACCCTTTAATCAACTACCATTCACACCAGATGATCCAGACTCTGGGAGGCAAGGAGTCCCCCAGCTCCGCTAAAAGCACTGGATACAGTTTTCAAGTGATTGTTAAATAAATGTTAACTATGTGGTTGTAATATCATCACCTCTTGAAAAGCATAGTCAGAACTACACATTTCTGATAATTCCATACAAAACAATTGTGCACATTTAGCTCTATCGTCAGAGTTATACAGGACGTCATGTGTTTCAGGATCAGTCATTTCAGAGACGTACGATATCTCTCAATATTACGATATCTCTCAATATTGACCATTATTAAATGGATATTTGAGTGATATAAATAAAAGTGAACTATAACTGACGAGTGGTTTAGGTTCATTTCCCATCCTTTGCATTTGCCAATGTACTGTCAGCTGATAATGTTTGCTCTGCAAGCTACCGGTAGAAACTGTGTTCAGTTGACTAAATATAGTGGTAAGTAGATCCAACTTTATCCCCTCTTCGATATGGTTTCTAAGAGTGTTAAATCACGATTGCTGCTGACAGACATGACAGGCTACATTTATTGATGGATCACATCAAATTGGCTAGCTAGCTAATAACAGATGATGTCATTATGGCTAGTTAACAAGCTAACTTTCAGGGGATAAACTAGATGGCTATATCCAAATATTGTTTGAATTGCTTGCCATCTATAGTGGTGATGACAGTAGTCTGACTGACAACTTTACCAAGACAAGGACTTACCGATGTCAAGCTCTTTTCAAAAACCTCATCTCTGATGAAGCAAGCTAAATGACACATGGTTTGCTTAGCTAGCTACATGGCAAATGGATATGCTACCCACATGTACTGTATCTGAAATGACTTGATCAATGGATGTTTACTGATCATAAAACATGCAGTTACTTGCTGTATAACTCTGATGAAAGAGATAAATGTGGAATAATCAGAAATGTGTAGTTCTGACTGCTCTTCAAGAGGTGATGACATTAAAACCAAATAATTTATCAAATGTATTTAACAATCCCTTGAAAACAGCACGTAGTTGTCAATGGTTTTAGCCCAGCTGTGGGTCTCCTTGCCCCCCAGCAGCCAAATTCGAACGCTCTGCCCTCTGATTGGCTGGAATCTGGAACACGTCACATGACAGCTGCTGCGCCTGTGTCTCAAAGTCAATCATGGGAAGAGGCAGTTGCTCCTTTTCTTTTAACAAGAGTCATAAATGTGTTATGAGGGTTGAGGATGCATATTTTATTCTCCGTTTGAAGACACAATCTCATCACTTTGTGGTGATGGGCCTTTCTTCTTAAACAACGTTTCAAAATGCGTAAATGTTCCAATTGTCCCGATCTCTTGTTTTATCTCCGCACATACGTAATGACATTGCAGGTGTTATGAAGACAGAATGAATTGGCCTTGATTTTGTAAAGCAAGTTGATGAATCAGAGCAAATTAACTATCAGCATGACTTACTCTGTCATATTACATTGATATTGCACCATAGTGTATAATACATTTTTTTTTGTTATGTGTCAATTTGTGATAGGAAAAATGTCTCCCGCTGTTTGAAGGCCAGACATGTTCCCTCCGATGAATGGGGTTGGTTTAATTGAAAACATAGCATCAACCTGTGGCTTGCCTCAATCAGGATTGAGAAACACATATGGTCTTTGTGTTATTGGACTTAATATGCATACAGTATATTTTACTCTACATCACTAATACCTCCCTGAAATGCCTGTTCCTTTAACCTGGGTTCTCAGAGAACAAAGGAGGGCTGAGAGTAGTGTAGTGCTGGGGATGTTGTGAATGTGAATGTTGTGAATGTTTTTGGAAGAGGGCAGCGGCTAAACCAGGCCAACAAAGGAGAAGAGTAATGGTGTCCCATTCATCACAAACTGCCACCCGGGAACCTGGAGAGAACAGGGAAGGAGAGCAAGGGGATGGGGGCAGGGGTGGGGGCAGGCGGGGGGAACGTGGCAGGGTGAGGGGGTTGGATGGTGGAGAGGGGTGGAGGTGGGTCCAGGGCCACTGTGTGACCTTGAGTCTGTCTGATGGAGAGGCTGGTTGGCTGAGGTGAGAGGCCCCAGTGGGAGATGGGAAAGGTGATCATAGCAGCACTACCCTGGCCCCATTAGAAGAGTACACAGACACGTAAAGACACAAACACATGCACACACACACACATAAACACACAAACACAGACACCAGGCCTTTTAGGATGGAGACTTTTAGGATGGAGTCATGGGATGTAGAGGTCAACCTGAAAATCAACCTCCTCCACCTCCTTCCACATACTCCCCGTTATGTACTTATGTGTATATTTATCCTCAGTCGTCACAGCGACCCTCGCCATGGGAACGGGCTGGGTGAAAAGCCTCATTTAGAATGAGAGACCGTGGCATCTGCACGGTCCACCTTCAACTGCCACAGTTTACTGGAGTTTGACTTTGGCTCTGTCGAAGCAACCCCCCCCTCCCCTGTTAAGGAACTGTGAGATCCTGTATGCCTTCCAGGGCTCTTTGTGTCTGCGAGTGAGCGCTGCTTGATTAGGGGGGAGAACGTGCCGTGCATCTTGGGGACCGGTTAAACAGATATTTATGTGGTTATGAAAAGAGAGGGAGGGGGAAAAAGATATTCACCCAAGGATTACTTGTGAAATAAATAATGTATTAAAACTGCGGCTTCAAAACGAACCATCTGCCTTCTTTCATGTCGTGCTGGCAAGGTGCCAGCAGCACAGAGATATCTGTAGCTGGTCGGAGGGAGAGGAGGTTAGTATTGTCTGCTAATAGGACAGACATGCCCTCTATGGCGGCCGCTGGTACAGTGTGGTCAAGGCCTGGCCATGAGGATAGATCACTGACCTTCATGGGTTAAAGGTGACTGAATGGTTATCAGACATAGAAGTTGCTTGGTGCCACAAGACAACAGGTTTGATCCTGCAGTTTGCCCCTTCTGGTTGGTTTGAGAACTGCGTCTATAACGGTCTGAAAGAGACTGTACTGTACTGCTGTATTTACGTGTTTGTCTCATGGGCATTGTGGGTAGAATCACTGGGGAAGCCAAGCCAGAACAAAGCTCTATAACCTGTTAGTTCATATGCCGTGATATATAGGCCGAAGGCAGAGACAATAAGTAGAGTCAATTCTGAATAAATTCAACCACACCATCACAAAAACGAAGAGAAACTCTGTATGGTGAAGTCTACAAAGCATACTGCATGTAACAAACCGTTACTTGACTTACAGCATGGTCAAGAAAGTAAATTTTTACTGACATTTTTGGAATACTAAACAACTGTTGATTTAGAACAACGGAGAGTTACTGCAAAGAAAACAGGAGCTGCCTAGAACATTCCAGCACCATTTACACTTCAACATTTCAACATCATCAAATCAACCTCTGTTTAGTCTTATACAGTGACAACTAAAAGATAGCAAAAATGATTTAGTTCAATCAACGTAAGCTAAATATGATGTGGCTGTCCATGGTTCTGATTTGTGTGTGTCTATGTGCATGCGTTCGTGCAAGTAGAAAGAACATGTTGACTCATCCTACTTGTAGTGAAACGCCAGTGCCATCCTCCTCTCTTTCATGTTGACGAAACAGTCCAAGACTCTGTCAAACACAACACACTTTAAGTTTTTGTTGTTGTAGGCTACCTGGCTAAAATGCTTGCTCACTATCCTAACTTCATTTCATGGGCAATGTTAGCTAGTTAACATTAGCCTTCTACCTTCTAGCTACATATTGAACTTCAATCCTCTCAGTCCAGGATTTTATGATTGGACCAGAATCGCCATTATAATCATTGGCCAGTATGGAGAATGAAGTAAAACCACAAGTCCAAATCCTTATCTCTATCCATGACTAATTTAGGAAGGGGGCAATTTTAGCTAGATGGCTAGCTAGTCACCCGAGGACAACAACACAACAATTCAAGTTGTTTCTCTCAATTATGTATTTCTCTATGATAGGAGTGAAGCAAAATCCATACGGTCTTCTCTTGACACTTTTTTTGGGGTGCGTCAGGACCATTCACAGTTGAGCTCACTCGGTTTAGCTCAACGCTGATTGGCCATTATTATTATTTTTTTTTATCAAGGTAGGCCAAAGGACAAGGTAAAAATATGTTGTTCTGCGCCTGAGCAAGGCAGTTAACCCACTGTTCCCCGGCGCCGAAGATGCGGAAGACACATTTCAGTTGAATACATTCAGGCGGACAACTGACTAGGTATCCCCCTTTCCCAAATGCTCACTGGCTTCCCTTGCATTCAATGTTACGGGTGGCAAAAATGTCATACTCTTTGTGACCAGACCTTTTTTTTTAGATAGATACACATACAGAGAGAGAGGGGTGCTGTTTCGCTGACTAGAAAGATTTCTCCGGTAAGTACATTCAGCCTTTTGCGAATTGAAGGAAAATTAGGACAACCCAGAGAGACGAAAGATAAATGATTTAACATCCATGAATACACACCACTGCTGTAGGGTCCTGTTCATCAGATTATTCAACTAGATAAATAAAGTAGATGTCATTTCTAGGCATCCCCACCTAGGTGAGGCTGTTTGTGGAAACTCTCTTGGGGCTAATAATCATGTCCTGCAGATGAGCTGTTCAATTTCAAGCTTCTTTTTTTCCTTCTAGTTAGGAACTTTGGTGAACAGTGCTGGTGGCTTAGAACTGGATTCGTTCTCATTCTTCATATCAGTTTTATGAAATTCAGAAGGTTTGTTCTACTATTTTGATGTAAGAGCTGCCTTTTTTACTGAGCACACTCCCATGTAGATCTGTTATGCGGTGCCTTAAAAAAAATCACAATTAACAAATAGGAGAGGGTCAAACACATTGTTTAGTCTACTCCTGATGTGTTGAAGTGTCGGTGTTGTTCTGACGTTGTTAATTCTGATTCGCGTTGTTAATGGTGTCGCCTTGAAGAGGGAGATTCTGGGATGTCTACTGTTTTCAAATGCCTTTCGGGAGCCTTATCCTAGAATCCTGTCACGTTTGACATTTACAATTTATTGTGCGCCACAAAAAAACAGGTGCAATTAAAGCACAGCAGCGAGCAGTCGTCAGTGTTGCACAGCAGCGAGCAGTCGTCAGTGTTGCAAAGCAGCGAGCAGTCGTCAGTGTTGCACAGCAGCGAGCAGTCATCAGTGTTGCACAGCAGCGAGCAGTCTCCAGTATTGCACAGCAGAGAGCAGTCATCAGTGTTGCACAGCAGCGAGCAGTCTCCAGTATTGCACAGCAGAGAGCAGTCATCAGTGTTGCACAGCAGAGAGCAGTCGTCAGTGTTGCACAGCATCGAGCAGTCATCAGTGTTGCACAGCAGCGAGCAGTCTCCAGTGTTGCACAGCAGCGAGCAGTCATCAGTGTTGCACAGCAGCGAGCAGTCATCAGTGTTGCACAGCAGCGAGCAGTCTCCAGTGTTGCACAGCAGCGAGCAGTCTCCAGTGTTGCACAGCAGCGAGCAGTCTCCAGTGCTGCACAGCAGCGAGCAGTCTTCAGTGTTGCACAGCAGCGAGCAGTCATCAGTGTTGCACAGCAGCGAGCAGTCATCAGTGTTGCACAGCAGCGAGCAGTCATCAGTGTTGCACAGCAGCGAGCAGTCTCCAGTGTTGCACAGCATCGAGCAGTCTTCAGTGTTGCACAGCAGCGAGCAGTCATCAGTGTTGCACAGCAGCGAGCAGTCATCAGTGTTGCACAGCAGCGAGCAGTCTCCAGTGCTGCACAGCAGCGAGCAGTCTTCAGTGTTGCACAGCAGCGAGCAGTCATCAGTGTTGCACAGCAGCGAGCAGTCATCAGTGTTGCACAGCAGCGAGCAGTCATCAGTGTTGCACAGCAGCGAGCAGTCATCAGTGTTGCACAGCAGCGAGCAGTCTTCAGTGTTGCACAGCAGCGAGCAGTCATCAGTGTTGCACAGCAGCGAGCAGTCATCAGTGTTGCACAGTAGCGAGCAGTCATCAGTGTTGCACAGCAGCGAGCAGTCGTCAGTGTTGCACAGCAGCGAGCAGTCATCAGTGTTGCACAGCAGCGAGCAGTCATCAGTGTTGCACAGCAGCGAGCAGTCTCCAGTGTTACACAGCAGCGAGCAGTCTCCAGTGTTACACAGCAGAGAGCAGTCATCAGTGTTGCACAGCAGCGAGAAGTCTCCAGTGTTACACAGCAGAGAGCAGTCTCCAGTGTTGCACAGCAGCGAGCAGTCTCCAGTATTGCACAGCAGAGAGCAGTCGTCAGTGTTGCACAGCAGAGAGCAGTCGTCAGTGTTGCACAGCAGCGAGCAGTCATCAGTGTTGCACAGCAGCGAGCAGTCATCAGTGTTGCACAGCAGCGAGCAGTCTCCAGTATTGCACAGCAGCGAGCAGTCATCAGTGTTGCACAGCAGCGAGCAGTCATCAGTGTTGCACAGCAGCGAGCAGTCTCCAGTGTTGCACAGCAGAGAGCAGTCGTCAGTGTTGCACAGCAGAGCGCAGTCTCCAGTGTTGCACAGCAGCGAGCAGTCTCCAGTGTTGCACAGCAGCGAGCAGTCTCCAGTGTTACACAGCAGAGAGCAGTCGTCAGTGTTGCACAGCAGAGAGCAGTCTCCAGTGTTGCACAGCAGCAAGCAGTCTCCAGTGTTGCACAGCAGCGAGCAGTCTCCAGTGTTGCACAGCAGCGAGCACTCTCCAGTGTTGCACAGCAGCGAGCAGTCTCCAGTGTTGCACAGCAGCGAGCAGTCTCCAGTGTTGCACAGCAGCGAGCAGTCGTCAGTGTTACACAGCAGAGAGCAGTCGTCAGTGTTGCACAGCAGCGAGCAGTCTCCAGTGTTGCACAGCAGCAAGCAGTCTCCAGTGTTGCACAGCAGAGAGCAGTCTCCAGTGTTGCACAGCAGCGAGCAGTCTCCAGTGTTACACAGCAGAGAGCAGTCGTCAGTGTTGCACAGCAGAGAGCAGTCTCCAGTGTTGCACAGCAGCAAGCAGTCTCCAGTGTTGCACAGCAGCGAGCAGTCTCCAGTGTTGCACAGCAGCGAGCAGTCTCCAGTGTTGCACAGCAGCGAGCAGTCTCCAGTGTTGCACAGCAGCGAGCAGTCTCCAGTGTTGCACAGCAGAGAGCAGTCGTCAGTGTTGCACAGCAGCGAGCAGTCTCCAGTGTTGCACAGCAGCAAGCAGTCTCCAGTGTTGCACAGCAGCGAGCAGTCTCCAGTGTTGCACAGCAGCGAGCAGTCTCCAGTGTTGCACAGCAGAGAGCAGTCGTCAGTGTTGCAGGCTCATCCTGACTTCTATGGAATACAGTCAACCTACATGTTTCCCCCCTGGTGTGCCCCCCATAGAGATACCTGCTAGAGATACATAGATAAAGGTTGGCTCAGCAGTAGGCTGATCAACACATATCTGACAGGTCAACACACACACACACACTCGCGCACACACATATGCAGGCATACGCACGCAAACACATGCGTGTGCACACAAACATGTTCACACACACGTTCACATATTGACATTTGCACTCACAGTGGTAGTGCAAATAAATATACAGTGCCTTCAAAAAGCATTCACACCTCTTGACTTTTTCTACATTTTGTTGTTACAAAGTGGGATTAAACTACACAAAATACTCTGTCAAAGTTTTTTTCTTTTTAAGTTGTGAAACGTAAAACATTCATATCTTGATTAGATAAGTATTCAACAACCTGAGTCAATACATGTTAGAATCACATTTGGCAGTGATTACAGCAGTGAGTCTTTCTGGGTAAGCCTCCAAGAGCTTTCCACACCTGCAGTGTGCAAACTTGTCCATTATTCTTTCAAAAATTCTGTCTAATTGGTTGTTGATCATCGCTAGACAACCATTTTCAGGTCTTGCCATAGATTTTCAAGCTGATTTAAGTCAAAACTGTAACTTGGCCACTCAGGAACATTCACTTTCTTCCTGGTAAGCAACTCCAGTGTAAATTTGGCCTTATGTTTTAGATGATTGTCGTTTGGAAAGGTGATTTCATCTCCCAGTGTCTGGTGGAAAGCAGACTGTACCAGGTACTCCTTTAGGAGTTTGCCTGTGTTTAAAAAAAAAAACAGTCCTTAACGATAACAAACATACCCATAACACGATGCCACCTCAGCTTGAAAATATGTAGAGTGGTACTCAGTAATGTGTTTTATTGGATTTGCCCCGAACATAACACTTTGTATTCAGGACACAAAATTAATTGCTTTGCCACATTTTTTGCAGGATTACTTTAGGATGCACGTTTTGGAATATTTTTATTCTGTTTTAGGTTAGTATGGTGGAGTAACTACAATGTTGTTGATCTATCGTCAGTTTTCTCCTATCACAGCCATTAAACTTAAAAAATGTCAGTCACCATTGGCTTCATGATGACGTCCCTGAGCGGTTTCCTTCCTCTCCGGCAACTGAGTTAGGATGGACTCCTGTATCTTTGTAGTGACTGGGTGTATTGATACACCATCCAAAGTGTAATTAATAAGTTCATCATGCTCAAAGGGATATTCAATGTCTGTTTTCTACTAATCGGTCTCCTTCTCTGCGCTGCATTGAAAAACCTCCCTTACTCTTTGTATGTGTGGGGTACAGAGATGAGACAGTCATACAAAAATATTGTTAGCACTATTATTGCACACAGAGTGACTTATTATGTGACCTGTTAAGCACTTTTCTGACTCAAGACATTTCAGCTTTTCCATTTTTATTAATTTGTAAAAATGTCAAAGAACATAATTCCACTTTGACATTATGGGGTTTTATGTAAGCCAGTGACAACAATTCTCCATTTAATCCATTTAACAAAATGTGGAAAAAGTCAATGGGTGTGAATTCTTTCTGAAGACACTGTAAATAAACATAGATTTTAAAAACATAGACCCGCAGCAAAAGCAACCCTCCAAATGTTGCGGATATAAAAGACCAGCAAGTTGATAGACGGCAGAAAGTTTCTCCCTCACACTGAAACACTGGGCTTTCATGTTCAGCACTACCAGCGGGGCTCAATGCAATTTGTAAAATTGAGCGCTCCTTCATCTTGAACTCTATCAGATCCCGCTGATGAGTGGCTCTGTGCCATATGATTTA
Organism: Oncorhynchus mykiss; assembly: GCF_057628025.1. Taxonomy (NCBI): domain Eukaryota; kingdom Metazoa; phylum Chordata; class Actinopteri; order Salmoniformes; family Salmonidae; genus Oncorhynchus; species Oncorhynchus mykiss. The sequence continues at coordinate 14,275,235 of NC_143027.1, read as the reverse complement.
GATTGGACTAAATTATCTTTTGGAGAGGGCATCACACACACACACACACACACACACACACACACACACACACAGTCTTCCAGGTGTCCTGATGTTTATCCAGCTGCTAACTGAACTGGAATATACCGAGCTGCTGCTCAAGCCTGTGCTGCAGGGGCTCCGTTTAATGACATCATCATGTCTCTGTCCATGAGGAGAGGTTGGTAGCACTTTGGTGATCTAATGATCCCTTGGAATGTGCATTATCTGGGTTAGAAGTTGCCTTTAGGCATAGATTTAGGATCAGCTTACTCTCCCTAAATCCTAACCTTAACCATTAACGGGGAAAATGCTAAACTGACCATAGACCAGCATGAAGGGGAATCGTCATCCTATTTTACTACATTGGTACAGTTGTCTGTCACCCTCTTGGTGGCAACTCCTCTGAATAGAGTGCATGTGTGTAAGTCACCAGCACACATCCCCATGCTGGACTTTATAGTTATAATCGCACAGTCCAGATCGACCGAACACAGAACAGACCTTACCTTATGGATCTGTGTGCACACACACACACACACACACACATAGACAGACTGTACAGAACCCCATACCACTGACTCCAAGTCAGTGACTAGGCTAGTTCAAAGACAGTGGTGGTGGTGAGAGACTCAGGGGAGTTGATAGCCGTCTGCATTTTGTTTATGTGCAAGAATGTTCTGTGACATAATTAGATGGCACTTTATAATAAATGCACCAACACAAACAGACACTCCAGTGGCCCTTGTCACCACCCTCCCTCCACACACATTCATTATGAATACAGTTCTAATGATGGAAAACATTTTCAGAAGTTGTTTTCTTCAAGTCAGTAAAATGTCAGCACACACTAGATGAGTAGAATGTACCTTCACACTCCCGGCAGGATGGGTCACAAAGGCAAAGACCTTGAAGCAAACAAGCAAGCTAAACTTTCACATAGCAAATTAGATGAATATGGTACACACATAGTTGATTTGGGTGTTGTTTGGTTACCATTGCCAATTTTAAAAGTCTCTCTCTCTCTCTCTCTCTCTCTCTCTCTCTCTCTCTCTCTCTCTCTCTCTCTCTCTCTCTCTCTCTCTCTCTCTCTCTCTCTCTCTCTCTCTCTCTCTCTCTCTCTCTCTCTCTCTCTCTCTCTCTCTCAGTTTGGGATTTCCTTTGAAGTCATTGTATGGCCTGTTACCCACTCCATAACTGCTAATTAAAGTTAGCAATGGCGTAGCCTCATCAATGTACGTAGTTAGGACATAGGTCACCAATTCTGTTGAGTTTTTGAAGTTCAGCATGTACGATTTAGCAGAAGCTATACGATGTTCTGGAGCTGTAACATTTACATACAAACATGAAAGAAGGTTTCAAAACGTGAAGGGTGCAAACCCTGAACGTCAAAATCAAGTCCGTATCTAAGAAACAGACATAAGTCTGTATTGTCTCCTTTTTTACACCCACTTTTGAAGACAAGCAACTTTTGACCTTGACAGTGATCTGTGATTGGTGCTGTCATCCCAGACAGGGTACTACATATCAACACCCTCCTCAACGATGAAATTATAGTGCATGACAAGGTCATGATGCAACAAAAATATATACAGTATGGAGGATTAGAAATGATGCAGACAATTACATTATAGAAGCCACAATCTATCTACAATATTAACGCTGATCTACCCCCTTAAATATTAAAACATTGCGATGGATTTCAAGGTTACAAAAATAATGGGCAAGGCAAAGAAAAGCAGGGTAAAGTTAGCATAATGTAACAAAGGGTATTGTAAGGTTTTACTGGACCATAGCAGAGCCAGCTGTTTGTATCACGATTATCTAAGGTCAGGTGGTGTGCTAGTTGATTCCATCCCAGTCTAAGAACAGGTTGCTTTAGCATCTGAGTGCTGGGGAGTGCTAGGGAGTGCTAGGTAGTGCTGAGGCATGCTGGGGAGTGCTGGGGAGTGCTAGGCAGTGCTGAGGCATGCTGGGGAGTGCTAGGTAGTGCTGAGGCATGCTGGGGAGCAGCAAAACAAGCCTCTCCCTGGCTCTGTGTTTTTGTTACTCCTCTCAGCCCTACATTTGAAGGGAGGAAATTGGAGTCAGTCCATGGTTTGAGAGGGGCATGTGGCAATGGTTTATACTCTGATGACCTCTAACCCTTCCGCTCCGCCACCACTCGCTCTCTCACACCGCTCCCCTGTCCCGCAAACACTCTCCCGGAGCTCCGAGAACACTCCCCAGGCCCAGAACACCAAGCCCCACCCAACACAACCCAACACAGTGGACCCTGGACATGGGGCTTTGTTGGAACCAATAATACAAAACAGATGGGGAAGAAAGGAGGCTTGTAAAAATATTTAAAAGAAAATAACCCTGTCTAATTATATCTACGTGTCTTGTGTGGTTTTTCAGGGAGGCCTTGTGGTTTCCCTGGCTGCAACCGGGTTCATTTATCAAATGCCTGATCCTGCAGGAAGAGGAGTATAGGGGGTGCGATGGGGGTCTCTGGGGGACGGTTTGGGTTTGAGGCCTGGGGGTTATAAACAGTTGAGTGTCTTTTCCTGGTCCACTAATTCTCTTCAATGATGAATTATCCCCTTGTTATTTCTGTGATGTGACTGTTCTCTTTCAGTATTGAACTCCATGAGCACAGCATGGACCTGTAGAATTCTCACACACAGGTGGGCATCCATAACTGTCCATTCTGCCATGAAGTGGGAAGTGGTTTT